>NW_026294480.1:53493245-53890745 GCF_007827085.1 Peromyscus californicus insignis | reverse complement strand
ACCATTTCTCTTAACTACAATCTGAATATGATTTCTAGCCTGGAAGTCAGATGTTTTCACATTCTCTCTAAGCTTGTCCTTAGATAAAAAATAAACCATGGCCAGCGTTCCATCTTGATTTCCCCTTGAAACGCAGGTCCTCTAGTTGTACAATTAACAGGAAGCAAAACTGCAGGGTATGGTGTCTTGATCCTTGAGGAGGATGCTTTTGCTTCCCGGATCATTCCTTTGGTTCTCACACAAGAGGGGAATGGGTGGAAGGTCCCAGCAAGAGAAGCCCAGTTGGATTCCAAGTCAGCTTTCTGAATTGTGTACTGATGGGCCCCTCCCTCCCCATCCCCACTTTATGATGGCGTCAGGTAGCCGGGAAACCGCCTGGGCTGAGGCGTGAAGACCCTTGGAAGGTGTTTACAGCTGCATAGCCCCCCCCCCCCCCCCAGAGTGGGAAGCCCGTGACTTGGGGAAGGGGGACACATTACACATAAAGCTTCTCAACTTAACATTTCGGATCCTTCCGAAACGTGGTTGGATTCTTCTTTGCTTCCGCTACATGATTTCTTAGGAGAAGTCTCCTGGGGGAAGAAGCAGGGCTTTATTTCTGCTCCTCTTGGGCATTGTGGAGGTGAAGTTTTGTTTCTTACAACATCAAATCCGCTTAAAAATAAATAGTGCGGAAGACGAGTGTTAGCAGAAAAGACAAGACTTTTCGGCGCATCAATAACTGGACAGGGATAAAAATAGGCACTCAGGAGCCACTGCAGGAAAGGTTCTCAAAGTTCTAGGCTGTGGGAGGAAATGGATTCCTCTGGCCGATATCTGAAAACAACTCAGAGGCATTTGTGCTTCAAAGAGGCCCCCTAAGACCTTGGTCTCTTCTAAATGTCCTTGCATTTCAGTGCCTGTCAGCAATATCGCAGAACCCGAAAACGATGCGTTTCTTGAGCGGTACACCCTCTTCCCAACATCCTCAACATTGTTGCTGACAAAGATGGCTGGTTCCCAGAGGACAGCGCAGAGCTGAAGTTCAAGTGATTTGTCTGCATTTCCTCCGTAAGAAGCAAACACCAGATCCCCAAAGTGGAAGGCAATGGGCCTGAAGACCAAGGCAGTTTAACCTTGAGGATAAAAAGAAATCGAGGAAGAAAGAAAAACTCGAATACTTTGCTTGGCACGGCAGTGATAAACACCAACTTGCACCCTGGACACCCACCTCCTCAGCGAGTCGTCCGATTTGATTCTCAGACTTCTGGTTGGCAAGGCCGAGGCTAACATTGCTGGCCTGACAGGGCTCTTGGGAGGGTGAGATGAGATGGTGAACATCTATGAGGCACACAGCCTGTGAGTGCTGCAGGGCTGTCTCTGGGGGGAGGTTGGGATCAAACAGAGCAGAGAGGCCTTGGGCGGAGGCCAGGTCAGAACAAGGGTTCTTCCTGCTTTGTTGCTGCTGTTTTCCAAGCTGGTCCCTTCCTGCTAGGTCCTGGGAAGATTATCCTCCACCCTGCAGCCTGTCACCTCTGTGTGCGTCCCCAACCCCTCTGCATCTAATAACTCAGCTGTCCCTGTTTATCTGTGGCTCCTGCCACATTGTCAAGCGGGCTATCCCAGAGTTGATTTGTATCCAACGAGACTGTAGTTGACACAGTTATCATATCGTAAAACCAAGGTCACGGGAAGGTGAAGATGGGTAAAGAATCTATTAGGTTCAATGAAATAATATGAATAAATCATCTTGGCTTAAAAAAAAAAACACAACCACAGGAAAACACGTGAACTTAAATAAGAAGACATTTTTTATGGGATTTTACCACTTGCCCTTTGTGGTTTGCTGGCTTGCTGGCACCTTGATTTTCAGCTTGTCCTATGCAGAGTCCTCTGTTGTCTGCCATAGCAACTCTGTAGAGCACTGTCTCTGGAAAATACTTAAAGAACTATATATAATATCTCTAATGAGAACATTGACAGCTTTCAGTCAGATTATTAGATTATTTCTTTTTAAACCTCTCTCTCTCTCTCTCTCTCTCTCTCTCTCTCTCTCTCTCTCTCTCTCTCTCTCTCTGTGTGTGTGTGTGTGTGTGTGTGTGACTGGTTAGGTGTTTTGAGAGAGGGTCTCACTGTGCAACCCCTCCACTAACCTGGAATTCACTCTACATCCGAGGTTGGTCATGAACCTGAAGTGGTCCTGCCTCCACTTTCCAAGCATGAGATTACAGGCATGAGTCACCGTACCTACTGTATTTGTAGTGTTTGTTTAAGATTTTATTTCTATTATTTTTGATTGTGTGTGGTGAGGGTGGGTGTGTGCAGATGCCTGCAGGTACCTGCAGACTCCAGAGGCATCAGATCTCTGGGAGACGGAGCTGTAGGCAGTTGGGAGTTGCTGATGTGGGTGCTGGGAACTGAGCTTGGGTCTTCTCCAAGAACAGTAGGAGCTCTCAACTGCTGGGCCATATCTCTAGTCCCTTGTTTGCTTGTTTTATGTGTCTCTTTGTTTTGTTTCTGGGACAAAGTTCCGTTCTGGAGCCTAGAATCCTCCTACTTCAGCCTCTTGAATACTGCGATTATACACAGATGCTATCACACTCAGGTCAAATAATGTCTTATTGACTACTTGAAAGTAAGAAGTTGCTGGCATGGACTTTGAATTACACAATTCTTCCCCCAAGGAAGGTTTCTAGCAGTTTTCTTTCCATACCCTGGTAAAGAGGAATACAATGACATGTTGGATGATGGGCATCCTCTTCTTGTCTTGGGCCAACACAGCAATGGATCTGAAAGGGAAAGGTTCTGTTGGACTTCTCCTGAGGCACTCTAGCAGTAACTTAAGGTCTCCCTAGCTCTTCCACAGCTTCCGTGTGTTTGGAGCACCAAGTCTCTTCCAGGGCCAAGGTGATTAATGCCCAAAGAAAACACCAAGCCCAGGTCTCCAGAACACAGAGAGACTGTTGAAGTAAAAATTGTGGGGTTCTGGGTTGCCTGGACTTTGAAGACACATGCACACAAGCTCCAACAGGGTGAGCCTGCTTGATATTTTTCCTAGTTTGTCTGATTTAGCACCAGCTTGGGTGAGAACCAGGTGAGTAGAGGGCTTTCCTTGTCTTTCTGTTGCAAAGTAACTAGTCAGTGTTTTCTAATTTCTTCCAGGCTCCGATCTCAGAGCTTATTGTCTCCCATAGGCAACAGCTCTTTTTGTTGATAAACAGCAGTGATTCAGAGAATGATGTCTTACTTGAAGAAGTCTGTTGTTGTGTACCAAGCGCTTGTGAGTGTATTTGTGAAAGACTCAGAAGTACATTATATTTATGCCATTACTGCCCCTAAATATTTATATGCACGGCCACAGTTTAGAGGTATCTGGAGGCCTTTATCATTTATTTAAAAAGCTGTTTCAAATTAATCCAGCAGAAGGCCAATATAACAAGACAAATAGATCCTAAGCCACTTTTGGTCAACCATGGCCCAGAAAGAGAGTAATTGCATAAATAAATAGTCCATACTGGCAATCGCTCCACCCACTTACATAAGCAGCATGACAGTTAGATGCATAAGCATTTCAGCCTTATTCAGCACTTTTCTTTGACTATGTCAGCAAGGCGTTTAGATTATGGGCTTGTTTCAAGGGCCAGTATCTTCCTGACCCCAGCCTTCTAGCTTATCGGGACTCAGATAAGATGTGTTTAGTCCTGTGCTAGCCCAGTCATTCTATCTTTCCCAATAGTAGCAAGCAGATCAATCATTATGTGTCGTCTTTGTTTGTAAGGACTTCCATTTCTTTACGGCATTATCCTTCAGGGTCTAGTGATGCCTAGGGCAACAGGAATGTGGGATTCTTTTTTCTCCTGTTAGGACCGTAGGTGAGAAAAAGGACAAGCAGGGCAGCTTTATCTGGGTGGCTAGACATCTGACGGCATGTCTCTGTCTGGGTCGCATCTGTGCAGGAGTGTTTGAGAAAATGTGAGATCCTGTGAGAGACACAAACCCCTTGGCCTTTGATCCAGCTATCCGTTTGGCGTGCATGGCTTCAGTCAGATTTCATGAGATCTCTCTGATTTTGAAGAGAGGTGTTCCTGGAAATTTTCTTACCGGGAAAAAACGAGCATCTTCCTCCTCCATTTTACTGAGTGTGCCCGCCCCCACCTCACAGCTCTTAAAGGAACACAGGAGATTTTTTTAGCTAGAGTCAAGAGCCTTGCCTCCCAGCACGGTGTAGAGAAGACAGGTAGTGAGTGTCATGAGGAAGGAGGTGACGTGGTGGCTCAGGTCTGCCCCTCTGCTCACTCCTACAGGGAAGTGTTCCTGTGAGGGCGGGTGGCAAAGCACAGCACGGCTTCCAAGCATGCCTAGACGAAAAGCTGCTCTTCATCGCTACAGTGTTGTGCCGCCTTCATTCAAGAAAAACACAGCGGGAAAAATAAATAATCTCAAAACTGCAAAAGCTTGATTTTGGGAAACATGTGAGCGACTATTACTTTTACCACTGTCACTTGTCAAAGAACTTGACATCTGGCTGCCTTACGCTGTGTGTTAGTGCAGCAAAAGCGATGGTCACTTTTTGTTTTGCTTTGCACACAGTTATAATTAGAAGACACACTATCTACATATAATATATATATATATGTATGTATTGACAGGTAGCATTTTTTATTACTTATGTAAACATTGCACATAAATGCACAAAGCTTGTATAAAGCATCACTGCAAATACTTAAAGACTATGAGGAGTTTCCCTTCACTGAAGCTGTATTAAGTGACTGAGGCAGAAAAATGTCCCATGTTCCAGTGCAATGAATCATCCGGCATTAGACTGACTCTATTTAACCTTCCCTCGGTGACTGGCACCCTGGATGTATGTGCGGTGAGCACTAGCCCTCTGCTAACGACGCCTTCACATGTTCATGCTATCGATCTGCTGGGGTTCCAGCTCACTAAGCCCAGCTGCTCCCTGCTCACGGGGAGAAGATGCTGAATAAGCAGAGGGAGGAAGGGACCAGCCACAGAGACCAATTCTTTCCTGTCCACTCAGAGGACTTGTGTGACCCTCAACGCCAGCTACTAAAACTGCATGATGAGCCTGCTCATGAGAGAGTATCGGAAAAATAAATGTTAGATCCGACCTGGGCTTCACGATATCAGAATCTGATGACCCAGCCCCGGTATCTATCTCTGGCTCCTCCTATGTTCTCTGGAACCTCACAGCAAGGCAGATGTTTGCTTGCCTTTCTTTTCTCTCACTGAGAAAGTATCAACACTCCGGAGAATGGCAGGTACACATTTCAGTTGTTCTGCAACCTCCAATGTGGTACCTTAGTTTTCGTGTCTGTAAATCGGGTAGCACCCTCCTCACTAAGATATTGTGAATTTAAATAAGATCCTGCCAGGAAATTGTATTGTATGATAGTGACTAAGGTTACCATTCAGGAAGTGCTCAGGGACGTTGTTGCCAAGGGCATCTGAGCTGGTGATGGAAGCCTTCATTCAGAACTGACAGGAGCTCCTCAGAATGAAGAAATAAGATTGCCCCACATATCCTTGCTGATGTGCTTGGTTTCTGCTTGAAGGAGAAAAATGCAGAGACTCCTTTCCATTTACATTCCAAAGGCAAGACATCTGCTGTCTCTTCCAAGGCCCTGTATGTTGTTGTTTTGTGTGTGGTATTGGGGATCAAAGCCAAGCCTCTCATGTGCCAGGTGAACATGCTATCACTGAGCTACAACCCCCGTTCAGGTCCCTGCATTTGTAGTCTGCCATGGTAGACTCTGGTGTTGTGTTTCTCGCAAATTTAGAAAACAAACAAAACAGAAACTATTCTCAGTTACTTACTCTTCGAGTGTTTTGTGTGGAACAGAATACAGGGGAAGAAACACACATAGATATTCCCAAAGCTATTAACCTGCTTACGAAAAGGGATATGAACAAACCCAGAAGTGCAATGCATTTTCCCTCTTCACATGGGAGGCTGGTTGCTTAAGACTGTGTTGCTGTGCCGCTGTGAAGATAGATGCCTAAAGATGCGCATCCAAAATTAGAACCAAGGCTTATTGGCTGATTACTGTCTATACCCTGTGAACCGCTCGTTGCTTTTCATCTAACTGAGAGTCTGCAGAGATGCCGGGTTTGAAGACTTTCACATTTTACTGATGGGTGCTCAACGCTGTGATGGGTCGAGAACACATTTCTTCCTATGTTCGTAGTGGAACCCATAGCTGGCTTCCTTTGCCTTCCTTCAAAATGCATGAGATGTCAAGCTGCAGTCCTGAAGTCATAGGCCTGCCACAGGCGCCTCATCCCCTAGCTGGTGGCACCGAGTAGGCTCTGTGAAGGGTCTGCGCTGTGGCTCCTGCCTCTGTGAGG
This sequence comes from Peromyscus californicus insignis, assembly GCF_007827085.1. Classification (NCBI taxonomy): domain Eukaryota; kingdom Metazoa; phylum Chordata; class Mammalia; order Rodentia; family Cricetidae; genus Peromyscus; species Peromyscus californicus. Next base: position 53,884,397 of record NW_026294480.1, on the reverse strand, counting down.
ATGCAGACCTTTCTAGCTCCCCCTACGAGGCTCAGATGAGGGCTGCTTTTCACCAGCATTTCTGCCTCTTGGCTCCATGCCTAAAGCGTCCCTTGCTCTTGTTCCTCAGACCCATTTCCAATTTCCCCCACTGTACGTGGCTCTGACATCAGAGTCAGTTCGAAGCCATAGTTCCATGTCCCTGCAGCTGAAGCGATCTGGGAGAGGGGATGTAGTCCCCCCCCTCTTTTATTTAGGCATTGGATCCACTGCTTCCCGGACAAAGATGAGTTCTGAGGACGTAGTATGTGGTAATTATGGCTTTGGTCATTTGTTCAGGACAGGAGGGGATGTGGTAAAAGAAGTCAGAGGCACCTAACCTCCTGCACTGCCCAGGCAGTCCCCATAGTACAGGGCTGCCCAGTGCGACCGCCATCGCCAGGGCCTCTGGACTCCTCCAGACTTCTCTCTTTCCTCTCCACATCACAGCCTCTCCTCCCGCATTTAACGCTGACCTCTAAGACTGCAGTCTCTTCCTTTTAGAAGCTGTCCCCAGGCTCATTTCTAGTTGAGATTTAAGAGAGGTCTTCATGGTAGGTGGTGTTAACTCAGGGTATAATCTCAGGAGCCGATCTGGGCAGGATGCAGATGCTAAGCCTTACTGATGACATCCATCACTATGGGCTCAGCCATTTCACTTTTACCAATTCTAATTCACCTTATCTCTTCCAGAATTTACCAGTCCGATGTATCATTCCGTAATTTACCCATGCATTTACCTATGATACATGTAAACATCATTTATAAACTTGGGGAAAATGGAGAACAAATGGTCACATGTTACCAGCCATGCAGTCTGTCAAGTTGTTAAGTCTGCAGTTCGATCTGGACTGAGATTCTTTTTCTGCTTATGTTCCTCATCTGTGTCCCCTGGCCTGCCCGCCCCAGCTTCCCTGGAGCTGTAGTCTGGGGCCTTCCTGTATTCTGTAGAACGACTGCTTCCCTCCAGGGTTTAGTGCACGGTAACAGCCTCGTTTCTAGCTCTGTCAGCATTCCATCATCTCTCTCTCTCTGCTCACATTCCCATTAGATTTCTTTCTGGGGACAGAGTCAAAAATCGAATGTTCAAATATTAGATCGCAACACATAGGTGGATGATTTCATCTCCCTCTGGGCACTTCAGAATTATCATTCATGACATATTTAAAATGATTTGTGTCTCACCCCAATCCCTCCCTCACTCTTTTGGAAATATGGTCTTACTGTGTAGTCCTGGCTGGTGTGGAACTCACTTTGTAGACCAGGCTGGCTCAAACTCAAAGGTCTCTGCCTGTCTCTCTGCCTCTCGAGTGTTGGGATTCAAGACATTAGGGTGACTCAATCTTATCAAATTGAGTGCAAGACATTTTTGCAGCAACCTTTTATAATTTAATAAAACTAGATGGTCAGTCTTCCAGCCTGAAGGCAGACACTGCCCCCTTAGACACATGGAAAAATCCCACTGAGAAGCAGTAGCTAAAAACAGACTTTTGAGAAGCAATGAGTCATGGCCTAAATGAACAAATACATTAAATGATAAATCAAATAGAACACAAATGTCACCAAAACATCCAGGCTGGCTTGAGGTCATCGTTTTTGTCTCTGGAATGTAGTTATTAGAGGGTCTCAGGGCTCCTGGGGTCACAAACACTTCTTTTTCCTCCCAGCTTTATTGTTTTCTTGATGGTTCCTTTCTCTTAAAAATGTGATCTGTACTCCCTGGTGCTTGAGCATGAGCTCGTGTATATATACACACACACACACACACACACACAGACACACAGACACACTAGTTTAGGCCATTTTTCCCTCCTTTAAATGGCTATAAACTTACCTTTGAAATAAACAACCAGCCTCTGTAGGCTTAGCAGGGTAACATCTATGCTAATCCCCGATCAGCCAGGTGCTGGCCCCCTAAGCAACCCTGAGTTAGGCCTCCTGCCCCTTCCCATTTTCTCCGCTGGTGACATCAGCAGGCTCCTCTGCCCTTCTGGGTCGTCCAGACATGAACAACTGAAAACAGGGGAAAGCCACCAGCTAAAAAGAAGCTGTTGGTGACAGCCAGGATGAAGAAACAGGTTGGCTCTTGCCAGAAAGCTCTGAATTCTGACGCCGGCTTCATCTCAGCCATGGAATCTGGTCCGCCTCACCTCGGTACCAGCACTATGCTGGCAGCAGTGGAAAGGGAGAGGGAATGAGGGTTACACAATCCATCTAACCAGGGAGACTTGTTCAAAACACACGAAGAGTCAGTTAGTGCAGAAATGCACTAGTGTCTCCACCAGTCTATAACTTCCGTGGTTGAATGTGGGCCATCTCCGACGGTTGTGCTCCGACGGTTGTGTGCTTTTTCGGGACTACACCTCTGCTCCCCAGCAGAGCCTTTGCTCAGAGCCCGTTTGGTATTGCCTGTCCCTTCACAAAGCTTGCTGTTGCTTTAATTACTTCTCTTGTTGCCATAGTGAAAGCTGTGAGGTAACAGTCGGAGGAAGGACAGACTTGCTTCGGCTCTCAGTCTCAGAGGGTTCCGTCCCTGGTGACTTCGCATCTTGATGGCAGGAGCATGCAGCGAATGAACTCCTTGACCTCACAGCACCCAGGATGCAGGCAGAGTGACAGGATGGGCCAGGGACAATATGGTCTCAAGGATCTATCCGCAGTGATCTACTTCTCCCAGCGAGAACCCACCTCCTGAAGTTTTCAGTACCTCCCAAATAGCCCCACCAGTTGGACCAAGCATTCAAGACAGGAGCCTGGGGGGAGCATTTCATATTTAAATCACAATGCCCCAAACAGGAAATTAACTTGAAAACTTCTGTCAATACTTCAAAGTTCATGAACATGTAATAATCTCTCTTCAGTGTTGAAGTATAATCACTTATCAGTTATGAAACTTACATATAAAACTATATTAAGAAACTTTTATATCTCAATTTAAAAGATAAATAACATGATTTTAAGATCGGTAAAAGATTTTAGTAGATACTCTCCAAAGAAGATACAAATGCATGGTAAGTGCATTAAAAATATGTTCAACATTAGCTTTTATGGAAATGCAAGCAAAACCCACGAGATAACCACTTCACACAGGCTAGAATGACTCACAGTCTCAGAGAGTTCAGACTGTGGTCTCTTGGCCATGCACACTCAAGCAGAAAGAACATCATGGTGGTGGGATTGGGTGGCAGAGGGCGCTGTTCATCTCAGGGTGGATGGAAAGCAGAGACAGGAGGAAACCAGGGACAAGATACCCTCCCCCACACCTTCCCCAAGGCCCCATCCCTAGTGACCTATTTCCTCCAGCTAGGTCCCACCTCCTGAAGTTTCCAGAACCTCCCCAAAATTGTCACTACCTGGGAGCCAAGTGTTCAACACATGGGAGATATTTCTCATCTATACCATGACAGTTCTGCTACACTGTCTCTGCTCATTCTCCAGGAAGCTTTGAGGTGTAGGCTGAGGGAAAAACAGCCTTAGTTGAGCTATTCTGTAGAGAGTCTCAAAGGACCAGTCTGGGAAAAGCTGAGAGCGTGCACATAGCAGGCTGGAGTCTTGCAGCTGAGTGAAGTGTGAACATGCCGGCTGCCCTCCAGGTCATTAGGGGGAAACCTAGTCACTGGCAGTGTCAATAGCCCAGGCTTCATTGTCCCTCCAATGTGTAGAAAGCTGTATTCTAAGTCAAAGCCCTCTAGAGTCTGGTGGAGCCTGGGAGGTTGGACTTGACCTTGTGCCTCTTAGGAAGTACTTATGAGATCATTCTTGCTTCCTTAATGTGTGTCCCAAGCCGCACCTCAACTTCCCCTACTTCATGACAGTCTTTGCCTTTGAGCGACTCTTCTCCACACCAAGTCTCCAGCGCCTTTTGATGGGCAGGGTCATGGGTGTGGAGACATGAACCTGAACTCTGCAGGTACTGGTGGTAGATGGACATGGCAAGAAACTCGAAACCCAGATGAAATTTCCCACTTGGCTACCCCAAAGCAAGCAGGCTGGTGAGGCGGGCCAGCTGCGGGCAGCCAAACGTCCTTCTTCTCTGGAAGATGCAAGCTTTTAGCTCGAGGACTGTGTCCAGCTGGAGCGCAGGCAGAGATGAGACAGCAGAGCTCATGGCCAAGCCTTATGAAAAGCGATCTCCTAAAAGCAGACAAGGAGAGACACCCGGTCTGGGGCCGCAGGGCGTCTTGGGATTTCTGTGACTCTCATCCCACCCTGAGCCAGCTCGTCTCTGCTTGCTTACCTGTGAGCTTTAAAAGGAGACGGGATACATTGGACTCAGCAATGCGCTTTTCCTCTTTGAATGAATGAGTGCGAGCGTCTTTGCCGCTGATGTGTCTGAGCCTCACTACCTCGCCTCTTTATTCTAACCCTGCCTCATTCTCTGTTATACTTTGCTTTATGGGAAACTGGGTCACAATCTTAGCATGCCAAGGAGGGCCAGAAACAGGCTAGGATTTAGATGAGGGGCCAGTAGCAGGGGGAACAACTAGAGACTACCTCCATAGAAGGGGGGCAGTGGTTACTCAGACCCAATTCATTGCCGCCATGACTGCATTAGCAGGTTCTTTTTTTTTCCTCAAGAAAATCAGAAATCTGAAATTTCATTGGCCATTTCCATATTTTAAAGTTCATGTGAATAAAACCATGAGAGGGGTTGTGGCAAAAGACTTTTTCCTTTCCATCTAGGGCAGCCGTAGGTGGCTGAGATGGGCGCACAAGGGCATCCAGGAGCTAGGTAGTCTACAGTGATGCTCTTTCTTCTGAGGACCAGCTGTCTGCGGTCCCCACCCTAACAGGCTGAACAAAGCACTCAGCTGGGATACAGTGGCCAAACAAGGTTGCGTCTGTCATATACAGGATTTGTGTCTGCCGTGGTGGCTGCAACCTCCCAGTTCCTAAAGATGCATGTCATGGCAAGCCTGTCCATCGTGGTGTTAACCAGTGTTAACCCCGTTTGCTGGGACTGTTCAGTCTGTGGCTGAAGAGAGAGCTGGACCCCACAGTGGGGCTTTGAGAGTCTTGACTTCTTGCTGGGTAAGTGAGGATTCTACATAGAAGGTTTTTGACGTTATCCTCATTGGGCCATTCCTTAAAGCTTTCAGAAGGAACCCTGACATCCAGCAGATCACCAAACCCGTCCACAAGCACAGGCACACTTGTGGGCTGACACCAGAAGGCTGCAAGAAGCACGGGCAAGGAAAGGGCCACACGTTTCATCACATGGTTGGTGCTTCTCACCCTGCTGCTTAGAGACTGTGTAATACTCTTCAGCACCATTGGCACTAATGTGAGATGTGGGTAATGTTTGTAAAAATTCATACCTCAGAAACAATTCAGGGCAGTCGCAAAAAGGAAAGGAAAGAAGGAAAAAAGGAAGGAAGGAAGGAAGGAAGAAAGAAAGAAAGAAAGAAAGAAAGAAAGAAAGAAAAGGAAAAAAAAGAAAGAAAGAAAGAGGGAGCCATGCACCTTGAAGACTTACAAGGTTAGCGGTTTGCAAGTCTCTGTTGATGACTGCAGTACCTAACAGCCGGAATTCTGGAATCCAATTAATTAGATTTTAATTCCGTGCCAACTGTGGATCTTGAGTGAATTATCTAATCTTACCATCATCAATTAAAAATTCACCCACCACCATCTTTTGAGAATTAAGCCTGCTTAACACAATATCAGACCTCTAGTAAGCGCTCCGGAAGGATTAACTATTTCTACTCTATCTTGATTTCCTTTGAAAAGAAAAGTTTCTAGCCTCACAAAGCGGCTTTACCAAGACCCCCGCGTGCTGAAAACTGCCCAGCAACAGGCCCCACTCTGCGCTGTGGAGCTGCAAGCTCCGTGGAACACTGATTGCTTCCCCGCAGCTCACCGGAGGCCAGAAATGCGGCCCCTCCCCCACTGGGCATGCCCAGAAACTATAGATCCGGCCTTAATTACCGGCAATTAAACCGGCTTCAGCCAGCAGTGCAGGATCTGGCGCTGCCCTGTAGCCTCCTGCGGGCCTTTCCGGAACATGGCTCAACCCTTCAGGAGCCTTTCCTACCGCACCCCCAATCATTTATTTAGTCTCCTTAAACTTCCCTGGTGTCAGAGGTACCCTGGGCTCAGGAAACCTGAGCTCTGTGGGTGGATGAGGGTGCAGGGTCCTGCTTTGCTGTGGCATTCTGACCCAGCACTTTCCTAGTTCCAGGCATTTTGGGGGACAAACCTGGGCTCCCAGATTCTCTGCACAATGAGAGATGAAGGCCCTGGTCCTTGTCAGTACACTTCATTTGTGGGAAAAAAAAAATCTGCAAGTGTTCTTATAACTGGAAGGAAATGATACATTAAATTAAGTGGAAAAGATAATTGAGAATAGATAGACACAAAGAGAGATGACAAATGATTGTTAGATGATGCATAGATAGATAGATAGATAGATAGATAGATAGATAGATAGATAGATAGATAATATTCTAGTGTGGGAGAAAGAGCAGACTTTCTTCAATGCTTGAATGATTCAGTCAGAGAGGACGCCAAAGCAGGACTGGAGGCACCCTCAGCATCTCTGGGTCTGAAGTGTCATGGGTACAGGCAAGGAGAGCCTGGAGTACCTGAGGATAGATAGATAGTCTTTCTGTTTGACTTCGAGCCTCCATCTCTGGCACAGGCTGCTAAACCATCCACGAAAGTCCTTTTTCCTGACTTCCATTCACAGTGTGGATCTCAAGCTAACTCTTGCTAGCCTCTGGGGAGAGTAGGCCAGTGGCCTGCACCTGCTCTTGGCTCTGGGGCCCTGAGGCCGAATGACATTGGCTCTTGGAGCAGCTGTGTTGCCTCCTTCTGAGCCCTTGAGGTTTTCAGGGAGCCTCGGCAGGAGCAGGCAGGGGCTTCCTCGGTCTCTGTCTCACAGGCATCTTCTACCTCAGCTGCAATCCACTAGTCATTACACAAGTCTATAAACATTAAAAGGAAGATTTTAAAGGAGCTTCCTCATGTACGTAAATCTTGTCTCTTAGGCATGTCCTTGTTTACCTAAATGATACCAGGCCCTAAACAAAACAAAACAAAAACAAAACCCCAAAAAACAAAAACAAACAAACAAACAACCCTCCCCAGTGTTTGACGAGTGTGATTACCAGTGTCAGCAAACTCTTGTCTTCTTCTTTTCCCTTTGAAAAATTAACCAGATGATTAATTGGTTGCTGAACCCTTGTTTCACTGAATCTTTACAGGATGAATTCCTGGGTGCCTCACCCACCTGTTCTTTCTCCTGGTCTGCAGTGTCACTGGCTTTCACCAAATGACTGATCTACAGCCCCACTAAGCATAGTCAGCCACACAAAAGAAGGGTTCTGTCTTTACTTACCTGGCTCTCTCAAACCCCATCCTCTAGAAATCATGAAATTATTTCTAGATGCATTGTCACAGTAAGAAACTGTAGAGGTCATCGGCAGAGACTGGGAAGTCACACTGAGCCTCCAACAGGGTTCTGTTCCACACAAGGATGTGAATTCCCGATGGGTGGCGTCTAGGGAAAATTCAGGGAAGTTCATGTACAAGCCAGAACATGTTATCTGAATGCCCTGACCCTGGGGCCGTGAAGCGGTCACACTCAACATTTGGTGGCAATGTTAAGAACAACCCTACAGAACTAGCCATTTCTCACTGTATCCCATCCAGTGGGTCCTGAATCTTTCCTGCATTGAACAAGTGAGTTTGCTTTCTGCATCCGTTTCCTCAATAGCAGAATTAAGGGATTATGCCAGATACACCCTGAAATTCTTTCCATTCTTAAGATTCTAAATATTAAGACATCTTCTTGGTCCATTCTTTGGTTTTTAAGCTCCTCACTCACACCACATTTATTCACATGATAAATGTGAGCCTGGTAGCCTCAACTCTTTAAAGAATAAAGGCATCCAGTTAGGCAAGCATTATTCAGTAACAGTTGATGTTTCAGCACCACGGAGAGCGACAGTCCCACTTTCCCAATCATTAACATTTCCATGGGAGGGGCGTGAAAAATCATTAATATTCTTGTCTAAAAATGAAGCCAGCTGTATCACTCCTGTGTATATTCCTGATGGAATCTAATTCAATATAAGGAGAAATATCTGTACATGCACATTTATTTCAGTATTCACAATAGCTGAATTATGGAATCAACCTAGATGTCCACCATCAACAGATAAGTGTGGATAATGAAAATGTGATGTGGTGTGTTGTGTGTGTGTGTGTGTGTGTGTGTGTGTGTGTGTGTGTGTGTGTGTGTGTGTGTGTGTGTGTGTGTGTGAGAGAGAGAGAGAGAGAGAGAGAGTATATATCATATAAAATATATAACAGAGTTTCACTTATCTATAAAGAAGAATGAAATTATGACACTTTCAGGAGAATTAGTGGAACTGGAGAGCATGGTGCTAAGAAAAGTAAATCAGATGTAGACAAACATTGCCTGTTTTCCCCTCACATGTGGAATCTAGATTTTTTTTTAAAGACATGAAAGTATCAGGGAGACTATTTGGAAGAGGGAGGCACTAGCAGCAGTAGAGAAGAGAGAGCATGATCAAGGTATGTGAAAAATATACATAAAAATATCAAGGTGAAACCCATTGTTTTGTACAATGAATGCACACTAATTAAAAATATGGAAGTTCATGAACCCAATTCTATTTTCACCTTTAGATTTAACTTAGCTATCAAGTTACAACTGAAATATTTTCTTGTGTAGTCAAGGTCATAGGTCATCATAGAATATTGACAATCAGTGCAAGCATCTCCATAGAATCTTCTTCTTCCATAATATCTTTGATGAGTGACCATTAGGCTTTGGTCTGATTATTTCAGGGCATGAGTAGCTTGATAATTCCTTGGAGATTGTAAAATCTTAGTCAGAAGGACCTTTCTTCTCTTGAACTAAAGCTGCTTATAGATAATGATTCTAATGTACTCATATCCATAATATCACTTCTTATTCCTTCTATGCCCTAGTTAGCTTTAATCATCAACTTGGCACAGCTTAGAAAGAAAAGAAAAAAATAAAGAAAAAATGGAAAAGAAAGACAGGAAGGAAGGAAGGAAGGAGGAGGAGGAAGAAGAAGAAGAGGAAGAAGAAGAAGAAGAAGAAGAAGAAGAAGAAGAAGAAGAAGAAGAAGAAGAAGAAGAAGAAAGTCTTGATTGAAGAATTAGCAAGATCAGTTGGCCTGACATTTCAGCGAGCATCTTAAAAGATAGATAGGAACTTCCCTGGATTCTACCTCACAGGTGGCTTTTTTTCTGTCTACAGACAGGACTCAGTTGCAATTCACTAGTTAACGATGTCTCTATCCACCCAAACTTCAAAATACATATTTTAAAATTAGTCTTAATTATTAATTGATGTAGGAGGGTCCAGTCCACCATGGGCAGTGCTATTCCTAGACATGTGGTCTTGGGTCAAATAAGAATAGATAAACATGATCCTGTGAATAAATAAGCCAACAAGCAATGTTCTTCCATGGTTTTCTTTCAGGTTCCTGCCTTGAGTTCTTGACATCACTCAAATAAGAGAACAAGTACTGGAAGTGGGAGCCAAATAAATCCTTTCCTCCTCCAAATTGCTTTTGATCATGGTATTTGCCATGGCAACAAAGGGAAACTCAAGCAGAAACTGGTACAACAAGTGGGGTTTAGTTGTCATAGAAATGGAACTAGAACATGCCACAACTAGCCCTGTAGTTCACATCACTGTAAAAGATGAAAATCCAAATCCCATTAATGTCAGTTCATTCCTGTGTATTCTCAAATGGCTCTCCATAGTTTTCTTTGAGGAAAGGGAAATCTTATCATCACCTTAAAGGTCCTTCATAATCTGCCTCCCTCCAGTAATTTGTCTCTCACCTCATCTCCTACCCTCTTCTGTTTCTTCATTCCTCCCTCCTTCCTTCCTCCCCTCTGCTCTAGCCATACCGGCCTCCTTTGCTGTCCTTGAACACCAAGGACATCCTGCATCAGGTGTCTTGCATTGCTATTTCCTGCAACAGGAATACTCTTCCCTCAATCTGCAGGATTGATTGTTTCACTTCTTCTGGGTCTACCCAGCTGCTTCCTTAATGGTGAATCCTGTTTAAGGTTTCACACATTTCCAAATCTCTGTTCCATTCCTAGGCAATGACTGGTGAATGTTAGTAAATATTTGACAACTACATGCTAATTTGTGACATGGGATGGTTTCTATACATATACGATGCGTGTATCTCTGTGATGATTATAACCAATTTCAAGCTACCAATGGAAGCCTCTGAAGTCAGAATCAAGGGAAAGAATAAAATTCAGCACTCATGAGTGGGTATTGATCAGCTTTCAAGATCAAAGGAAGTTTTGTCTTGGCAGAGTTTACTGATGGCTATGGGGTTTCTTCAGAGTGCTTAAAATGAAGAAATAACTCATGGTGGGTGGATCTTAGTAACAGGGCATACCTATCTTGACTTCTGTCTTCCCAGGCACTTAAAAAAAGGTTTACTTATTTTTGGTAGTCACAAGTGTGTATATGAATGCAGGTGCCCCTGGAATTCTGAAGAAGGTTTTGTGTACCCTGGATCTAGAGTTACAAAGCCACATGACATGGGTACTGAGAACTGAATTCAATTCTTCAGATAGATCAGTAGTACATGCTCTGAGCAACAGAGTCATCTCTCCAGGTTCATTTTCAAGTTCCTTTTTTTTTTTTAAATAACTAATCACATCTGTTCTCTTCATTTCCTGAAAACCACGTTAAAAGCCAAACCTTCCAATATCTTCCTATCTTAGTTACTTTTTGTTGCTGTGATAAAATTCCAAGCAACTTATGGAAGAGTTTATTTTAGCTTTGGTTCCAGGGGGAGAGTCTGTATGGTGGGGGAAAATAAAACAGCAGTTAGCTAGAGCAGGAAACTGAGATCACTTCTTCAACCACATGAACAAGGCAGAGCACAGACTAGAAGTGGGAAAAGTCTACAGTGTTTCAAAGCCCTCCCCTTCCCTTCCTCAAGCAAGGCTGTATCTCCCATAGGTTCCCTCACCTCCCCAAAGAGGACCAAGTGTTTAAATACACGAGCCTATGAGGGACACTTCTCATTCAAACCACCACACTGCCCACATCAGTGCTTGTTGCCGTGTCCAAAGAGGACCGAGTGTTCAAATACACGAGCCTATGAGGGACACTTCTCATTCAAACCACCACACTGCCCACACCAGTATTTGTTGATTTTTCTGCTTTTGTTCAATTCACCACAGTTATCTCCATCTTTGACCACTTATTCCTCCTTCTCCTGCTTATCCCTCCTTCCCAGGAGTCCTGATCCTCCATGCTAGTAGACAACTGTGTCCCAGAAGAAAACCACACTAAATTACTACCTCCATGTCCCGTGAGGACTTGTGGATCTTATAAGAAGCTAAGAGTATTGGAAACTCCATGGATCCTTTCTTTGGTTTGTTTGCATGATAAATTTTTGTCTTTAAAGGCTTTGGAATCCACTGAACCTGTGACATCTTCTCCCACACTGGACCAGGACCACCCAACATGATCTCCAAGTCTATCAGTACAATTGTCCTCATCCATCACGCGATACTGGCTTCTCTCTCTCTGTCTCTCTCTGTCTGTCTCTCTCTCTGTCTCTCTCTCTCTCTGTTTCTCTCTCTCTCTCTCTCTCTCTCTCTCTCTCTCTCTCTCTCTCTCTCTCTCTCTTTCCTTTTTTTTTTTTTTTTTGGTTTTTTGAGACATGGTTTCTCTGTGTAGTTTTAGTGCCTGTCCTGGATCTAGACCAGGCTGGCCTCAAACTCACAGAGATCCACCTGACTCTGCCTCCCAAGTGCCTGGCCAGATATTGGTTTCTTAATCTTCTTGGAATTATAGGTTTTCACTACAGAAGAAAGTTACACCTCTGACCTCCTTGGTCACCAGGCATGGACATAGTACACATTACCATAGCATTTTACAAGCACTTTAAGGGTTACAAAAACCATCCATGTGGCCAACTTACTGATCTCCTACACAGTCACAACTCCCTGTTAAGATTGCTTCACCAGATTATCTCTATAGTATTCTACTAATTCTGACGTAATGAAAAAATATTTTTACTCACCCAAGCTAGTCAGGTGTGTGTGTGTGTGTGTGTGTGTGTGTGTGTGTGTGTGTGTGCATGTTTAACAGATTAACATTCTACCTACTTAATTGGTCTTTTACAAACAAATAATGGGGTAGTTATAAAATTAATAAGGCATCCTTATGTTATTTATAATGTGCTTCCAAACAAATCAATGTGTTTTTACAAATTGTGTTTCATTGAATGGTATGACTAATGAGTTAAAATGCAGAAACTGGAAATAAATTATAATTGTAACTTTACTTTTACCACTCAGAGTATTTACAACAACCTAGTGCAAATAAAAGACAGCCTCAAATAGGATTCTCAGTTCCATTGTTATTGTGAGAAATGAGCTGCTGCAGTTGGCTTTGAGCACTGATTATATTTTGTATACATTTTTATGCTTTAATGTGTAACAATAAATGTGTCACAAAATTCAGCAATGTCACAAGAGTTGATTCTGTTCTTGATTTTTGCAAACTTCAACATTGTCCTCTCTTTATCAAAGATAATTTAGGGTTTTCCAGGATTTGCTAAAACAAATAAGCAATCAAAAAACAAAAAGCTAGGCATGCTGGTACATTTTTAATCTCAGTGCTTGGGAGGCAAAGGCAGGTGGATCTGTGAGTTCGAGGCCAGCCTGGTCTACAGAGCAAGTTCCAGGACAGCCAGGGCTACATAGCAAGACCCTGTCTCAAAAACACAAATGGGAGAGATAGCTCCAGTTCCAGGGCATCCAGTGCCCTCTTCTGACCTAACTGGGCACCAGGCATGCTCATGGTACACACATATATGCTCAAGCAAAACACCCATACACATAAAATAAAATAGGTCAGATGTGGTGGTGCTTGCTTTTCATTTCAGCACTCAGGAGGCTGAAGCAGGAGGATCTCTGTAAGTTCGAGGCCAGCCTGGCCTGTGGAGTGAGCTTTAGGACAGTCAGGACTACATAGAGAAAGTCAGGACCATGTGGAGTTAGGAGAAATATGTATGCACCTGCTAAAGCAATTGAACAAGAGAATCACAAGACTTTAAGTGGAACAATCCATGTACTCGCATGTATGTGCCCCACTTGTGAAAAAAAGTTGGTGCATGCATTAAGATGTAAACTGAAGGCTGGGCGGTGGTGGCACACGCCTTTAATCCCAGCACTTGGGAGGCAGAGCCAGGTGGATCTCTGTGAGTTCGAGGCCAGCCTGGGCTACCAAGTGAGTCCCAGGAAAGGCGCAAAGCTACACAGAGAAACCCTGTCTCGAAAACAAATAAAATCTGGCTCACTGGTACCGATTCGCTTCCACCATAACAGGAAAGTTGACAGGGACTTTTCCTATAGCTTGACGTTATGGTGTGTGATATTGAGGATCCAACTCATGGCCTCACACATGCCAAACAAGCACTCTGCTACTGAGGTACAGGCCCAGTCCTCTGCTGATTTTTACTAACTTAAAAAAATGTACATGTGTGTGTTTGTGTGTGTGCACATGTGAGTGCTCATGCATGTGGATGCCAGACATCAACTTTGAGTATTGTTCCTGGGGTGTTGCCCACACTGTTTTTGAATAAGGTCTTTCACTGGCCTGAACTGGCTGATTAAGCTGGACAGTTTCACCTGTCTCTGCTTCTCCAGTACTGAGATTGCAAGCACATGCTACCACCCCTAGCTAACCTTAAAAATTAATTAAGATGAAATTCACATGCCACTTGCTATTAAAGTTGTATAACAATCACTATCTAATTTCCATCAACCCCAAAGATGTCCCATACCTACCAGTGACCAGTTTTGATTCCTGATTCCCCCTTGCCAAGCACGAATCTACTTTCTGTCTCAATGTGTTTGCCTATTCTGGGCATTTTACATAAGCAGAATTATATAATATGTGGCCTTTCATGTCTGATTTTTTCAAAGAGCGTTATGTATCCAAGGTTCATCCATGTTGTAACATGCATCAATATAGCCTTCCCTTTGATGGCTGGAGAACATTTTGTTATGTGGATATGTCACATTTTATCTGTCTTTTGTCATTTGGTGGACATCTCTTTTTGTGAATGTTTATAGGTATCCATGTTCTGCTAGAAATCTCCAGCTCACTCCTGCTTGATCCAGAAAACTCTCTCTCTGTCTCTCTGTCTCTCTCTCTTTCTGTCTGTCTCTCTGTCTCTGTCTCTCTCTCTGTCTCTGTCTCTCTCTCTCTCTCCAAATCCTGCCCTCTCAGAAAATCTCCAACAAAGAAAAGGCATCAAAAGTCTACTGCCTTTTCTTGGCGGCTCATGCAGCCCCTCCCCTGAAGTTGCCAGTGGCCCAAGACCCTACCCAAGACGTTCCATACTTGGGCATAAACCCAGCTTGTGGAGGACACATCATCACCCTTTACCTACAGGGTATTTAAGCTCCCTACTTTAGTTTAGACCTGCCTCGGTCCCTGGGGGCTGGAGAACTCACCCAGGAGTAGCTTTGCTTAAAGTAAATCTGTTCTTTTACTTTTCAATTCGGCTTGATCTGGCTTAATGCAGAGAAACCAAGATACAGAAAACCTATTAATCCACATGCAGGCATTTGGTCAGATATAAATTTTCAATTTCCTGGAATATACACATACTTAGGAATTCCTGGGACATATGTGTGGGGAGCAGACAAAGCCCTGAGTGTGTTGTTGACATGAGCACAGCCGTGTCGAGGACCTTAATGCCTCAGACCCATGGGAGTGGCAAAGCCTTCCCCAGGTGAGGCTCAGAGGCAAGGACAAGGTTTTCCTTTTGAACACTTGACCAACGCGTGCAAAAACTAGCAACTGCAGCTTCCTCCTGCTTGCCTACCAAGAGTAGTTAACACCTCCTCACTCTGCTGTAAGTAATAGATATGCTGAAGGTCTGGGCCGCGGGGTAGCTGGTGCTACACTATTTTACATTCTCACCAGCAAGACAGAAGATTTTCAATTTCCTCGTGTTTGTCAACACTTGTTATTGACTGTTTTTTTTTTTTTATGGATGTGTCTAGTGTTCATTTTAAGTGTGCGTAGTACACATGCATGTGCATAGATATATTCACGTGTGTGTGTGTGTGTGTGTGTGTGTGTGTGTGTGTGTGTGTGTGTAGGAGGCCAGAGGAGGACATTGAGCATCTGTCTTCCTCAATCACTCTCCACCTTGCGTTTTGAGGCCAGGTCCTCATTGAACCCAGAGCTCCCTGATTCAGCTAGTACAGCTAGGCAACTTGCTTTGGAGATTCCCTTTTCTTTGGAGATTTCCTGGCATTTTGTGGGTGATGGAGATCTGAACTGTGGTCCCCACACTCGCATGATAACAAGCACTTTGCCCACAGAGCCATCTCCCGAGCATTCTATTTGTTCATTTTAATGGGTTTGAAGTGGCATCTAATCGCCTCTCCTAATGCCTTATGGTAGTGTGCATCTTTTCATAGGCTAACTGGCCAATGCACCTCTTCTTTGGAGAAATATGTATTCAAATACTTTGCTCATTTAAATGTGGTTGCTTATAAGCACTGTTTACATGTTCTGGATACCGGGCATGATCTGCTATTTGCAAAGATTGTATCTTGTTTTGTGGATCATCTTTTTACTTTCTTGTTCTAAAACACAAACGTTTTGAATTTTTCACACGAACCTGTTTTTTTATTTGTTGTTTATATTTTATGTGTTATATATAGGAAATCATTGTCTGATTCACAGTCACCTAAATTTGCATATATTTTTCTTCTAGGAGTTTACAATTTTAGCTCTTAAGTTTAGCCTGGTGTTTTTCGTTTTTGTGTTTTTTTTTCAAGCCTATACGCTGTTGTATTCAATTTCATTATTTTGTATGAACAACCTCAATCTTGGACTTTGGAACTGAGGTCAAAAGTGGAGGTCAGAGGGTTCTAAGTATGTATGTCACAATGTGAATTTATGTCCCTTTCAGAGCTCATGGGGTTCGTAGAGTGAGGTCCACTGCAGAAACTGCGATATCCAACCACCGGACTCTGGCTCCTCGGGCAAAGAAGTGAGGAGAACGAGAAAGACTGTGGAGTCTCCGGGAGTAGTCGGGAGTAGTCGGGAGTAGTCGGGAGTACAGTCTTCACGGCCTTTTACTCCCCCACCAAAGTTGGTTCAAGTGACGAGTGTGCCTGGTGTTCCAGGCCCTGGATAATGTACCTGCTAAGGTTGGGACTGGTAAAGAGATAATTGAGGCAAGATGATCACGCAGAAAGGGGGTGGCAGGACCCAGCCGGTCACGCCTCAGGGTGGTAGAGCATGTCTTTGTTTTGGCCATCTCTCTCCCTGCCACGCTTTTAAGAGGGATTGTGGCAAAGGGAACCTCAGCAGCTGGTACACGTGCTGCTGGTATCTAGGATACGGAGCCACAGTGGGTCTCCCAAGTCAGGCATCTGTGCAGTGCGGTGCCCACGGCTTCCTGCAGGGTACACACATGCCCATGGCAAGGTCACACTGCCTGTTTCTTGCAGTTGACTTTGTGTGCCTCAGGAACTTAAGTGCATGGCCACATCAACTGTCTTTGAACTTTGAATGAAGGAGTAAGAAATTTGGGGTGTGGGAGGTTGGAGAGATGGCTCAGCGGTTAAGAGCACCGGTTGCTCTTCCGGAGGGCCTGGGTTCAATTCCCAGCACCCACATAACAGCTCACAACTGTCTGCAACTCTAGTTCCAGGGGCTCCAACACCCTTATGCAGACAAAATACCAGTAAAAATAAATTCTTAAAGAAAGAAAGCAATTGTGGGTTTGCGTGCTAACCGTAGGAAGGGACCCAGCTCATGCTCCAAGCTTTTCCCTCTTACCTTCAGGTAAGATGTCTCTGCTAGGCAGAGAAAACCAGTCTGGCAGCAAAGATTAAATTAAGGGTGTAAAATTGGATTAGGAGGGATACCTTTATCAGCAGCTTGCTGTCTCATCTAGCCTGGGGGTAGTTGCCCTTCAGATGGGGTCAAAGATAACTAGAATAAAGAGGGCAATGAGAAAAATCTCAGGTTTAAAACCCATGTCCAGCTGGGTGGTGGTGGCACACATCTTTAATCCTGGCATTCGGGAGGCAGAGCCAAGTGTATCTCTGTGAGTTCAAGGCCAGCCTGGTCTATAGAGCGAGATCCAGGACAGGCACCAAAACTACACAGAGAAACCCTGTCTCGAAAAAACAAACAAACAAACAAACAAACAAAAAACCCATGTCCACACAAGGTCTCAGGGTATTACAACGTGCACAGCATTTACTTGAAGAGAGTAAGTCAGAAGCCTAATAAGTTTCTGAGAGAATTGTATTGTCAAAGAAATCACATGCCCGGGCTACTGCAGCATTATTCCATACCATTGAGAGTACCCAGTAGGGACATGGTCTCCTGGTGGGACTGAATAATTACCATGGGCCATTGTCTGCTCTGGGTTTCATTTCCTACTCTTCTCCAGCATTTCCCATTCTGACTTTAACATTACATATTCGGAGTGTGTGGGGTGAATGCATGTTTCTCGAAACAGACCTCAGGAAGTTCCATCTTGACTCCTGGCAGGATGCCAAGGCTCCCTGAGACCAGGCTAAGTGGACAGTATCTATTGGAAGGCAGAGGCAGCTGTGGACAGCCCAGAAAGATGGTAGTCCCAGGATTTGTCCTTTTCATCTACTGTAATAAAACTTTCACTCGGTCCATGGCTGCTCAGAAAACAAACCAAATTCTTTCCAGTCTATCTGGCAGCCAGCTTTGGCCCTGTGACAAAGCTCAGGCCAGGCAGCCGGGTTCTGGCCAATGGAATATTAGCAAAAAGTGATGGTGTGGTTTTTATGAATAAGGCAACATGCCCTTCTCTTTCCTTTTTATTCTTTCTGGAATACAGATGTGATGGCTAGAGCTAGAGTGATCTATCTTGCACTACAGTGTGAACTTGGGTAAAACCATGCATTCCAGAAAAGCCAAATAGAAACCCAGGTCCCGGAATCACGGAGTGTTGTCCAACAGAGCCCGGATTATGTGTTTTGACTTTTTTTTAAAAAATAAAGTTTTTTTCCCATTAAAGCTGCTGTAATTAATTATCCAGAATCAAAATGAATCCTGCTATGGTAAAGCTTTTGAGTTGCCACATAACAAATTCATAACTGTACTGCACATTTGTTCACGATGAGTGTGCATGTGGAGAGGTGTGGCATTCTAGGGAGAGCAGAGTTGGAGGAAGTAGCTGAGGTTTGCAAAGGACTGATTTTTCATCCCTGAGAGGGGTTTTGCACCAGATAAGGCTGAAGAGCCCCAGAGAGAATCACTTCTGAATCCAGCAACCTCAGCACCAAGGACAAGCTATGATCTGGGCGCTAACCTCTCAGTTCTGGAAACTGAAGGGTGGAAGACTATGCTTCCCTCTATACCTTGTCTCCATCTACTCAGCTTCTGCAGACCAGCAGGAAATTTACCCAGAACTAAAGAAAAGAAAAGGGTCTGATCCTTCTATGTGATAGTCATTCAGTGAGTATTTATTGAGCCCACTTACTGTGTTCCAGGCACTCCCACAGCAACTGGGATACAGTAGGAAGAACAAGAAAAATGCAGTCAGTCTCTAGTCATCTAGAACTCACATCTGGAGGACGGTTGTCTTGAGTTTCTCTTCCTGTGATAAACACCATGATCAAAAGCAACTTGGAGCCGGGCGGTGGTGGCGCACGCCTTTAATCCCAGCACTCGGGAGGCAGAGCCAGGCGGATCTCTGTGAGTTCGAGGCCAGCCTGGACTACCAAGTGAGTCCCAGGAAAGGCGCAAAGCTACACAGAGAAACCCTGTCTCGAAAAACCAAAAAAAAAAAAAAAAAAAAAAAAAAAAAAGCAACTTGGAGAGGAAAGAGTTTGTTTCTTCTTACTCTTCTTCCACATCCCAGTCCATCACTGAGGGAAGTCAGGGCAGGAACTCAAGCAAGAACCCGGAGGCAAGAACTTAAGCAGAGACCGTGAAGGGACAGTGCTTATTGGCTTATTCCTCAGGCTCAGTTCAGCTACCTTTTCTTATACCTCCCAGGGCCACTTGCTAGGGAGTAGCACTGCCCACAGTGGACTGGGCCCTCCAACATCAATCATCAATGAAGAAAATGTCTACAGACTTGCCTACAGGCAATCTGATGAAGGTGATTCCTCAATGGAGATTCCCTCCTCAAAGATGATTCTAGATTTTGTCAAAATTGGCAAAAAAACAAAAACAAAAACCAAAAAACTATCCAGCACAGCAGGTCAGTGAGGGTCTAAGAGATAGAAGTTGGCAGGGAAATCTTGGCTTTGTCTCTGAAGAGCTCCCAGAATTCTTGGCGAGCTGAAAGAGCTGTATGTCCCCTAAGAGACTCCACATCAGTGCTGAGATGCCTTTCCTTTTCCATCCCGTCATTCCAATGGCTAACAAGTATGTCAACTCCCAGAATAGTGTTCTGTAGCTATCTTGCAAATAAGGAGCACTTTATGTATTACAAGATACAGGAGTACTTTATGATTAGCCAATCAGAATAAAAGAAATGAAGGTCTCATTTCTGGCTTAATGTGATCCTGGTCTCACCCCACACAAGGCAGATCTATGTTTTGTTTTGGGAGTGGCAACAGTGTTGGGCTGGTAGAGAAAGAGATGCTGAGAAGGTATTATTTTAGTTGTCCCAGAAGCAGATGCCATGATGGAATTAGATATGGAGGTGAGAGCAGGAAAATAAAAGGAGCCTGCAAACAGCAGTGCGGAGCTAACACCTATAGAAAGATGGAAGGAAAGAGGGATGCGGGGAGGGAGGAAAGACAGACCCAGACCACACCGAAGTGTCCAGAGAGATCCAAGCAGGACTGTGGGGAATTCTCAAGGCAAGGCCGGGATGTGTCCTTGGACGTGTCCTTGGAAGAGTCCAGCATCTCACAGGAACAAGTCTACCACAGTGCTCTCACCATGGTGGTTTGGTGAGTACATGGACTTAGCATAAGTGTGGTCCCAAGCATCTGAGGCCATCATCCAAATTGCTCCTGTAGCAGACCAGAGTGGGGTATTTTCATGGCTACCACAGTATGTCACCTGAATGACATGAGGAGGTCGCTTGCCTACTTTGAGTTTCTAAGCCCACTGCTGCAAGCTGAGTCCTAGGCTACGTGTTGGCTCGGGGACACAGTCTCCATGTGGCCCCGTAGCAGCAGCTGGGATTACATGTGATGCCTCTCAGAAACTGAACATCTGCATCTTCAGATACCAAGATACAGAAACAGCCTTTAAAAATAGACTATTTTAAAGGAGCAGTTTTATGTTCACAGAAAACTTGACTGGAAAATACAGAATTTCTCAGACACTCTCCACCTCTAGACGCACACAGCCTCCTCCACTGTCAACAGCCCCACCAGAGAGGTACACTTGTTACTGTCAATGAGTCTATTATGACGTGGTATTATCACCCGAAGTCCATCGACCATTAAGGCTCCTTCTCAGTGTCCTCATCCTCTGGGCTTGGATTAATGTGCCTGATGCTATAGTGTCCTACAGAGGAGGTTGACCAACCTGACAGTCCTTCATGTCATCCTCTCAACCTTTCCCCTTCCCCCAAACCCCTGAAAAATACTCATCATTTTACTGTGTCCGTAGCTTTACCTTTTAAAGAGACAATAAACACTTGTTTTTGTTTGTTTGGTTTCATTTTTGTTGACTTTGGCCGGCAACTCATTCCTAGCCTGGGCTGGCCTCGAACTCTCGGTACTCCTGCCTCTGGATCCCTAAGTGTTGAGATTACGAGAGTGTTGTTGTTGGTTTTTACTCATTTGGGAGACCCACGCAGCTCCCAAATAAGTCACACATGGAGGCTTATTCTTATATATGAATGCCCAGCCTTAGCTTGGCTTGTTTCTTGCCAGCTTTTCTTAACTTAAATTATCCCATCTACCTTTTGCCTCTGGACTTTTCCTGTTCTCTTACTTCTGTAAATCTTGCTCTTATTCTGTGGCTTGCTGTATAGCTGGGTAGCTGGGTGGCTGGGTGGCTGGCCTCTGGAATTTTCCTCCTTCTCTGGCTACTTTTTTTCTCCCAGATTTTTCCTTCTATTTATCCTCTCTGCCTGCCAGCCCTGCCTATCCTTTCTCCTACCTTGCTGTTGGCTGTTTAGTTCTTTATTAGACCATCAGGTGTTTTAGACAGGCAAAGTTACACAGTTTCACAGAGTTAAACAAATGCAATATAAACAAAAGTAACACACCTTAAAATAATCTTCTACAACACAGGAGTGTGTCACTATGTCCCCCTCAGTGAATACTTTGTCTTTGATTCTAGCCACATTTCCTCTATTTTGAATGGGCTGGAAATGCCCAACATAATCTGATGCTTCTCTGGTCTTCTCCAGTCACAGATTTAAAGACCATTGTGCCACCAAGCATCCTGTGTGAGAGGGTATTTGCTTGGCTGCACAAAGCAGAGAGTAGCATTTGATCCAATAGCATCAGATTCCAGATTCCACCTTCCTATGTCTCATGGTTGGTAAAGAATGTCTTCTAACTACACTCTCTATGGGTACCAAAAATAGTATTTATGGGGATACCACTTTGACCACATCAAAAATTCTCCAGTCTGCATTTAAAAAGCTTAAGACAGCCTGTGGACCACTCGGAAGCTGTCATTTCCATCGCTTTCCAGGAGAATTCATCAGCATCTGGTTTTTAGCTTTGCTTGGATGCCTTGAGGAAAGAATACTGTCTTCCATCAACTCTGGCTGGCATCAGCCATTTTACAAGCATCTAGACGTTCTTCTAGGTGTGATACACACAAGGAAAACATGAAGCCGGGATGTCAGAGACATGTCCTATATGCACTAGTAGTGACTTTGCATGGATCGTGAATATTTTCTAAAAAAAAAAAAGTACTTCTAAAGCAGTGGTTCTCAACCTTCCTAATGCTGTGACCCTTTAATACAGTTCCCCATGCTGTGGTGACCCCCCCAACCATAAAATTATCTTGGTTGCTCCTTCATAACTGTAATTTTGCCACTGTTATGAATTGTAATGTAAATATCTGATATGCTGGATATCTTATATGCGACCCCCAGAGGGGTCGAGATCCACTGGTTGAGAATCACTGTTCTAAAGGGAAGACACAGGATTGCTTAGATTTAGAAATCATCCATCGTTTAAAATCAATGTTTACCTTTCAGACTACCTATAAATGGCTCAAAAAAATCATTCTGTGTTTAATATTGTGACCAAACAGGTACGGTTTCTATTGACTCGTCCTCTTTAATGAAGGGGAACCATGACAACCAAGCATTCCCACTGAACTGTTCTGTAGCCTGGTGGGCCTTCTGAGCAGCTGAGATTACAGTCCTGTGCCACCAATCCTGGCTGCCTCCCAACGCCAATGCTTTTGTGAAGCTGCTAGCCTAGGTACATGCATTTAATGAAGTGCCAGGCAAAGCCTCACCCTCTCTCATCATGTCTTGCTTTCCTCTGATTTTTTTTCCCTTTTTCTCACCGTGTGAACTTCTGACTTTGAACTCATAGGTGATCCTCCTGCCTCAGCCTCTTCAGGACTAGGATTACAGGCATAAGCCACCACACTCAGTATCTCTCGTGAGAACCTTGGGGGCTAAACTGAGTACTGCAGCGAGTCTCCTCCTTTTATTTGGGCTTTAAAACAAAATGAACCATCCAAGGTGGAAATGAGAACATGTGGGTCAAGAGATGCTCTGGAAAGACCAGAAAGACGTGGAAAGTCTGGGGATAAAATGCCAAGATAACTCAGGAGTTCCACAGATAGCTTCAAACTTCTGTGTCTGGGGCCTGTAGTTGCTGCTGTGGAAGGCTATCACCATGGCCAGGAGCTATGATTAATGCCATCTAGGAAATATGGGGACTCCATATGTGGCCCAATTCACTACCATAGACTTTGTAAAGTCTCAGTCTGATTAATGGGTTACCAAAATACACTCCAGAATATCTTTTAAGTCATGCTTTTTGGCAAAAAGACGTCACAAGATGTAATGTATGAATGCATTAAAGTTGACAACAACGTTGGGTCTGGGGACATAGCTCAGTGACAGAGGGCCTGCCTCACATGAGCCAGACCCTACTAGGTCCAATCCCCAGCACTGCAAACTAAAACCAAACCACCATTACCAGTGGGTGAGCTCACAAAATATGTTAGCTCTGATCAACAACTAAAACGTGGTCAAAAGAAAAGCACCACCAGGAGTGACATGGAGGCCTTACTCTGTGCCTGGTAGTGGTCTGGGTTGAATGTGCATTATTATCTCACGACTCACAGCAGTGGAGGAGCCGAGTACTGGCATTAGCTTCATTTGGCAGGAAGACACTTGACCAAGGCTAGTGAGCAGCAGGAAGTTTGAAGACACAGATTTGCCTCCTTTTAGAACTTTTTTTTTTATCATTAAAGGTTACGCCTTTGCAAGTAAAATGTTTCATCTTATACACAATGGCACAAAATAACACAAAACTCAGGAACTTTTTGAAAGTGAAAAGTGTCTGTTAATCAACCATTGGTATGACATAGGAAACACTGTCACATATTCCCAGCAGGGAATCACCAAGTCTGCTCTCCAGACGTGCTTTTTTTTTTTTTTTTAACTATACTTATTTACATTTATTATTTATTTAGTGTGGTGGTGAGGCACATGTGTACTAGGGGAGGCATGCAGACGACCACTTGTAAGAGTTTTCCAAGCCACCTTGCAGAGAGATGAGGCAATCCAAAAGCTGCATGTTGGGTGATGTTCTGAAACTCTGAACATAGATTGCTCTAAAACCACTGCCTTGCTTCATATACCTCAGCTGTCAGCCTTGTATTAACTTAAGTCCGCAGTTATTTGTAGAATTCTGATTTTGTATTATCTTGTTCAGAAAGGCCCACCCCCTCTCATCTCGGCACATCTCTTATTTGGGGAAAGGGTCTGGGAATGATAACACGGTATAAAATAATCTGACCCCTTTTGCTAAAGCTCCTCTTCCCAGTCTTGGTAGTAGCATGGAGCCCCCACAGGATTTCACTGTGGTTATTGAGATACAGAGGAAATCTCCTGGGTTGGGGGGCTTCAGGAAAGACTTCCTTTTCAGATAAAGGAACACAGAAGCCTGCTTGCTGGGGCGTACCTTCTCGCCCTTCTCTTTGTTTTTTCTGCACGTGTGTTGGCAGAAGTACCTCCAACCGGGACCACCAGGCAATGTGACCAGATGCTTGAGCAGAAAGCTGGGAAGGCAGAGCCCCTGGTATAGTCTCTAGGCCGCTGAATCAAGCCTGCCACTGAGAATTAAAGCATGCTTAGAGTTAGTTATTTAAACCACTGCTAATCACATTTTCTTCATCTATATCTCGATATTAAAGGCTGCCCTAACTCTTATATGTCATAAATACATGTTAAATGTATAGCTTAGGCTACCCGATGGACATACTTCAATTCGGTTGTCCTGGTCACTACCAAGGTTAGGCTGAGCTAGAAGAAAGCTTGCCTAGATTGTACAAAGCCCTGAGTTTGAGCCTCCTAATACTGCATGATCTAGACAAGGTGGCCTATACATGTAATCCCAGCACATGGGAGGGAGACAAAGGAGAATCAGGAGTTCAAGGTCATACTCAGCTAGAAAGCCAGGCTGAACTACTGGAGAATGCCTCCACCTGTTAAAAAAAAAAAAATGACTAAGATTTACACATTCTCCAATTGATGTTTGTTTGTTTTTGTTTTTCTTCACATTCCTGGGTAGAACAGGCCATTCCTAAATATACTTCTACTGCTTATACAAGATTAAAATGCTTTAGAACGAACCCTCTCTGACATTGAGCTCTCTGCCCAGGATCACGGGCAAACATCTTCAAGCTCCTGAGTTGGAAAAGGCTGACCAGACCAGCTCCTATCTTTCCACGTTGCGTCCCAGGCTTCGGTCCGTCCCAGGCTTCGGTCCCCATGGAGACGGCTCAGAACCCTCCCCACCCCCACCCACCCCCCACCCCCGTGAGCCGGCAGATCACACAGAGATCTGCTCTGAGGCAGTCATTTGTCAGGGTGCTCATTAAAGGAACCCAAATATGCTCTGAATACACTTCCCGAAGGCTTCTCCTGAAGAGTAAACGTGAAGCAACCGCAGTCACAATGCCTGAGATCGCTCAACAGTTGGTTTAATTAAAGCTGCCAGGCGCACTATGGCTGGTGCGCCAGGCCCAGAACTGCGGGGGCTCAGATGGGAAACGGATGGGTGGTGCACCTTGGATGACGAAAGGATGAGGACACACGTGGCTTCGTTCACCCCTGGGAGGGCCTCCTGAGAGTCCCCAGTGACGGCAGATTGGAGGCTAATGTATTGGAGCTAAATGACACAGCACTGACTTACACTTGAGCGTTCTCAGAAAACCCCTGAGCAAACGGCCGCCCCTCCCTGTCTCCTAGTGTAGGGATGGCATCGTCTTTTCTTTTCTGTTGTGAGTTTTCAGGCATAAGAACTCCATTGCGGGCTGTCTGAAGGAGACAGAAACAGAACGGAGGATTGTAATGAAAACACTCATCCCAGATGGGCATGAAGGTTCATGCCTCTTATCCCACAATTGAAACGACAGGAAGACGTTGAGTTCCAGGTTAGCCTGGGCTACATAGTGAGTTGGATTCAATAAGTAGTAAGACAGTGCCTTGAAAAACAGGAAATAATAAATCTCCCTGTTATAGGTCCTAGTAGGTGAGCAGACATTCCCATCTCATGTCTACTTAATGAGCTCAAAGGGCTGATTGTCTAGGAAGCAGCTAACAGAGTCTACTCATAGTACACACACACACACACACACACACACACACACACACACACACACACACTCACTCACACACTTTCCCTCTGTGTTTGTACAGAATTATTTCTTAGTACTGCATATATTTCCCCCAAGTGGCCTGCCAGCATCGCTAACAGGAGAAGGGTTACAGCAACACCACATGCATCTCTAGTCATGTTATACTTAAAGTGGAGCAGGGATAACAAAATTCTTCCTGCTGAGAAGAAAACACTCATGTCCTTTGAGCAATGGCTGACATATACTATGGGTGTTTAACCCTGAAAAGTCTTAGAGGGCCACACACCTTTGGCATCTTCAAGTCTAAAAGGGGCTGCTGTGTGTGCGTGTGTGTGCAAATTGGTGTATGAAGGTCAGAGGATAGCCTTGGGTGCCAATTGTCACCTCCCACCTGGTTGGAGACTGGGTCTCTTGGTTGTCATCTGCTGCATATGCCTGACTAGCCGGCCCAGTAGCTTCCAGAGATTGTCCTGTGTCTACCTCTAGGATGACAGATGCTTCTGTCACATGTCAGGCTTTAGCACTGGTTCTGGGGGTTCCAGCTCAGGTCCTCTTGTTGGCATAGCAAACACTTTTAGCCACCGAGCCGTTTCCCCGAGGCTATCGTGTTAAAGACAGCTTTGCCATATTCTGTCTAGATAGGAATAAGAACAAGGTGAAAGACTGTAAGAGATTTCTTTTTTCCGATTGATTCGTCTGTGTGGCTCTTGAGAATCCTTGGATTATTCAAAGGAGCGCTGATACTGTTGGTTTGAAAATTTAGGAGTTATGTCCTAAGGGGGAAGATTTTCCTCTATGCGATAGGTTCTGTGTGTGAGGTCTGAGAATTATTACTAAAGCAGATAAACAGAAAAAACAAACAAACAAAAAACTTGTGTGTGAATATTTTTACATGTTCATGGAGGTCTTCTCATAGAAGAAATGAAGACTCCAGGGAGCAGATGGAACTTATGTGGTATAACACACAAGAATGAATTCAGGAGATTGACAAGATGAAGCAAAAAGGATGTGGTGTGGGCCAGTGAGTTAGGGAAAGTGACTAGAAAACAGATGTGGAGTCAGTGTTGACTCCCTATATCCGGGGATAAGAGCATCCTCCTCTTCGAGGTACAGGGAGGACATCTTTTTCATGAGAGACTTTTGCCCTTTACTTACAGAGGCAGAGGTCAAAAGAGCCCTTCAAGTAAGTGCTGTGTCTTGACTGCCTTCACTTCAAAATAACTAATATTCCAAAGTGCCAGCAGTACATAACAACCCTCTCCAGCGCAATCAGGCTGTATTTTTACGTTAGCCCACCCCAGATTGCAAGAACTTCACCTAGATTTTACAAGCTGCAAAAACTGAACTCTGCCCACAAGACCAACCCTTTCTTTAATGCGCTGTGGAGCAAAGGGGATAGGTGATGTCAATGACCTTGTTTTGTCTGAGGCTCAGCTGCAGTTCTTGATGCAGATACTTAGATTAGAAACAGGAGGCTCAGTGTCGTGCTGAAAAGAAGCTAAATATTACTTAAATTGTTATTTTGCCACTTTCATTTGGGGAATGCATTTGTTTAAAAATCAGTGAGTTTCTAGGCCACTTTGGGGTAGCTGATGAAAAATAACATCTTTCTAAAGACAGGCCCAGAAGATGGGTATAGTAGTGTACACTTGTAATCCTAGTACTCCGGAGGCTGAGGCAGGAGGATAATGAATTTCAGGTCAACCTGGGCTACACTGCAAGTTCTCATGGTTGGCAAGAATAAAATAAAATAAAAAAGACAGTATGGTATTTGAATAAGAATGGACTCTCATAGGCTCATACATTTGAATGCTTGGTTTCTAGTTAGTGGAACTATTTGGGAAGGATTAGAAAATGTGGCCTTGTTGGAGGAGGTGTGTGCTACTGGGGGTGGATTTAAGATGTCAAAAGCCTACACCAAGGCCAGTCTCTCTCTCTCTCTCTCTCTCTCTCTCTCTCTCTCTCTCTCTCTCTCTCTCTCTCTCTCCTCCTGCCTACAACTTGTTGATCAGATGTAAGCTCTCCCAGCGCCATGCTCACCCGCCTACTGCCGTGTTCTTGCCATGATGATCATAGACTAACCCCCCTGGAACTGTAAGCAAGCTCCCAATTAAATGATTTCTTCTATAAGTTGCCTTGGTCATGGCGTTTCATCACTATTTATAGAACAGTAACTAAGTCAGACAGGCTTAGAATTTCTAACCAACCCCATCAACTTTTCTTTATCTGGAAGCAGGGTTGTTTCATACCTGGTTACTAGGCCACCATTCACAGGTTCGGCCAAAACAATAGGTGTGGATTACCCCAAGTGGAAAGCCATGGGCATGCCCACTGTTAACATACTGTCTTACATCTCAAATCATCTCTGCCCTAAGGCAGCTTATAAACCTTTAGCTGGTCCCGCACTGTCAAAAATGGTATAGAAGCAGCAAGTCCGATACTGGTTGGTTTGTGTCAAAGGTGACTCTGTCTCTGAAATTGGGAAATCTTTCTGCTGATGGTATTAAAAATCACTGGCCTTCCCAAGATAGTATCATGTCCTTCATGACTTTCTATCTCCAGCCCCACTCCATCCCTCAGCAGCAGCTTGGACTTCCCTCATTTCCTCTGCCATGGGGGGGGGAAACATGGCGACCTTGCTCATCTTACCTGGGTTCTGCCATCTTTGGTCCACTTGTGACTCCTGGCCTGGGTAAATGTTATTTATGTTTGCACCATTTCCTAACAGGAGGGGTTTGCTGGAAATAACAGTGTTATTCCAAAGCAATTAGCTGGAGGTAATAGAAATAAAACAAACCAGGAAATAAAAAAAAAAACTGGGAGAAGCCACTATGCAAATGTGAGGCTATTCGTGGCAATTCAAAACCATCTGCCTTGAAGAAAATGTCAGCTGAGGGGATGTGAAACTTTTCTGCTAGCTTGAGTTATTATGGCTCTTTGCTGTTGATCTCAGGACTGTACGGGTCCTGGTATTTCCCAGCGCTCCCTCACCAGAAGTCACTCTGTCCTCCGCGCCACTGCTCGGCAGTCTTCACTCTGGAAACTCGGGAGCCCCAACATCCACCATGGTTCCAACCCCCTCTGAACTTGGAGGAGTGATGGAGTGCTCACAATTAGAGGAGAGACAGTACTCCTACAGGGATAGTGGGTGATGGGAGAGGCGACGCCTCTTCTCTGGCCTTTGTGCCCTCAGGAGACTGCAAGTCTCTAGCTGTTCCTCCAGTTAGTAATATCTAATGCAACTGTGGCTGCCCGGAAATAAAAATAAAGCAAAACATACACAAAACTGCGTATATAGAGGTGATAGTCCTTGAAAATACATAATGACAATACAGCCACTTAGTAATCTCTTTTTATTAAAAGTTTTATTAAGGTGTAATTTTCATACTACACAATCACCTGTTTCAAACACAGAATTTGGGCATGGGAAAATGGCTCAGATGGTAAGAACCCTTGCTCAGCATGAGGGCTCTGCACTGAATCCTTAGTGCCCATGAAAAGCCAGAATGGTTGTCTGTGTTTGTAACCCGGACACTGTGGGGCAGATACGGGTGGATCTCAAGAACTCATTAGCAAGCCAACCTCACCACAATGGTGATATTTCAGTTCAGTGAGAAAGCCTGTCTTAAGACGATAAAGTAGACAGCAACAAAGAAAGATATTCAATGTCCTAGTTTGGGCTCCATATGTACGTGCACGGGTACAGGTACCTGCATACTCAAGCCCATTCACCACATATACATAACACACACACACACACACACACACACACACACACACACACACACACACAGCTCCTCATGGAATAAAATGAAAATTTGATACATTACCAGGAGCAGGGTCGGAGGGTAAGCCTGGAGCTTATATGTGTTGGTATTGTGTTCCCCAAAATATTGTGTACCCTAATAAATTTACCTGGGGTCAGAGAACAGAACAGCCACTAGATACAGAGGCTAGAAAATGGTGGTACTCATGCCTTTAATCCTAGCATTCCAGAGGCAGAAATCTGTCTGGATCTCTGTGAGTTCAAGGCCACATTGGAAACAGTCAGGCATGGTGACACACGTCTTTTATCCCAGGCAGTGATGGCGGAAAGCAGAAAGGTATATAAGGTGTGAAGATCAGAAACTAGAAGCTTTTGGCTGGTTAAGCTTTCAAGCTTTTGAGAAGCAGTTCAGCTGAGATTCATTCCAGATGAGGACTCAGAGGCTTCCAGTTGAGGAAACAGGATCAGCTGAAGAATTGGCAATGTGAGGTAGCTGTGGCTTATTCTGCTTCTCTGAACTTCCAGCGTTCACCCCAATACCCGACTCCAGGTTTGTTCTTATTAATAAGACCTGTTAAGATTCATGTTACACTTATATGTGGGGACACCGATGGGAACCAGTCTGGAAGGCACGTAAGAGCTTCAAGAAGGGGCCTGCAGGATAGGTTAAGACTCTTAGATTTGCCATTTTGTTTTATTTTTTGTTGATGCTGAGTGAATCTGACACCTCAGATTTCCTATTTAAAAATAATGCTTGGGGGTTTCATGGGACTGGAAATAAAGATGGTGGAACGGAGCAGCATGCCTGTCAGAGAGAAGCAGAACTAGAGCTGCAGCCACAGGTATGGGATCGTGGCTGCTGCAGACAAAGGAGCATGTGGTTGAGGCATAGGACTATGTTTTCAGTCTGCCAGGAGGCTGGGGCCACCTGTAGCCAGAAGTTTCTCTGGTCCCTCCCACCCGTGGGCCACAGCCACTTATAAAATAATCACCCAGAGGCTTAATATTGATTACAAACGGTATGGCCTATGGCTCAAGCTTCTTGCTAGCTAGTTCTTATAACTTAGCTCAACCCATTTCTATTAATCTATGTATCACCACCTGTTCCGTGGCTTTACCTGTGTCCCATTACATATTGTTCCTAGGATGGCGGGGCTGGTGCCTCCCCCACTCTGCCCTTCTTCTCTCTCTATCTCTGCTTGGATTTCCTACCTGCCTCCAAGCTGCCTTGCCAGAGGCCAACACTGCTTTATTTATCAGCCAGTGGGAGCAACGCATACATTCACAGCGTACATTCCACAGCAGCCACCATCAGGCCCACGTCACCCTGTTGTTACCCCTTGACCCATGCTGCCAATTGGCCCACTGTTCGGCACTGCCCTTGGGCTGCAAGAACAATGGTCATGCTCAGGGAGCCAGTGGTGTACAGCAGCCTGGAGCTCAAGCTGGTTCTATCCCTGAATACACTGCCGGACAGAATGATCCCCTGACTCTGAGCAACAACAGGATATCTGAGATGAAAAATGGTTCATGTTCTGTATTAAGCCTCCTCCAAAGATCTCCATGGTCTGTGCTGGTGCCAGAGGCCATGCTGACGTCCATGATCAGGGCTCGCAGGAGACCTTGTTGATGTCTGTGGTCTGTGCTTCTGAAGGAGTCTATGTTGATGTCCATGTCCATGGTCCACGCTGCCAATGGAAACCATGTGGAAGTCCATGATCCATGCTACCACTGACTGCTGTGGGTGAGAAAGCTTCTTTTGAGGTGTTATAGATAACTGCAGACCCATAATTGAGAATGAGAGACATTGAAGTCTTCTGTGAAAACCTCTCCCTCCCACCCACAAAAAGAAACAGTCCAGACAGGACGCTATTGAAGAGAATTCTTAAAAACTATGATAAAGATGCTGAAGTGTAGCTCTTCATTGTTGATGGCATCTGGTGAGGGGTGACGGGGGTGAAGAAGGACTCAGTAATCTTTAAGGGGATGACCACTAGAAATTTGACTATGCTTCAATGAGTATACAGGCAACCCAGATTGGACCTGGTGTATTTTTTTTTCTTTCTATTTTTGGGGAGGTTGCAAGAGTGGGAGATTGTACCTGGGAGAAATGGGAAGTGATAGTGATCAGAATGCATTGTATGAAATTCCTAAATAATTAGTAAAAATATTATGTTGGGCAAAAATACCTCAACTATACAATTTGATGATTCTTAGTCGGGTTTTATAGTTACACAGCTATCATGACATGATTATACCTCAGTTCCATCATCCTTACAAGAAATGCCATATTCGTTTACAGTTTCACCACATTCTCACCTGCAGCAATCTTTAGTCCACTTGCTGTGTAGCCATACGCACTCCAGACATTTCCTATCATGGAATCATATAACGTAATTCTCTAGCTGTGATGTCTTCTACACATGTGCTGGAGAGGTGCCACTACTACATTCCTTGTTACGGTCACACCATGTTTATTCCAGTGTTTGGCAGTCCACATTTACTTATCCATTCGTCAGCTGATGGACATGTAGGCTGTTCCACATTTTAGTTATTGTGAATGATGCTGCTGTGAAAACTTGCAGACAGCGATTTTAATTCCAAGTCTTCATCAGAAACTGCACCCATCACTTCTGACACCTTTATCAAGTCTGTCTGACACTTTCTTATAAAGATCTTGAATCTCCCACCGAGTCCCACTATTTGACCAGATTTCTTTCTCAGTATTTTTGTGCAATGATTTCCTTTCTCATTCTTTTGCGACAGAACCAATCTGCCTGTTCACTCGTCATAACACCTAACAAAATCTACTATGTCCCTGAGCGGAGTGTCAGACTTCAGAGGTCTCCTGCTTATCAGAGCATTGCCATCAGTCAACAGAGTGCAAAGACCTGTTTCCAGGATGTGGAGACGCAAAGTAATGACCTCATTCTTGGTGGTTTTTGGGTATAAATATCAGAATACAGATAGGGATAGCCATTAAATAAAAACAGCCAGATCTTCTCTGTTTTGTAGATAAGTAGGCAGCTTGGACTTACTCAGAAATGATGGTTGGGGGCAGGAGATTCAATCCTAGGTTTTGTTTTATTAATTAATTAATTTATTATTATTACTGGTGATGATGATAGTGAAGGTCAAACCCAGGGCTTTGCACATATGAGGGAAACACTCTACCATGGAGCTGCTTCCCTCTGCTCTACAAGATTTTGTTTTATTTAATTTTATAAATGTCTGTATGCTGCTCAGGCTGGCTGCTATGCTCCGCTGGCCCGCCCACCTCAGCCTCTCATGTGAGGGGTCTGCAGGTGTATGCCACAGGGCCTGGCTTTCAATGCTGCTGTAGAAAAGGAAAATGTTATCCATTTAAACCTGAAATTCCCTTAGGAGCATTTCTGTAAAAAGTGTAGATACTTTCTCGTTTATTTAGACCACACATGACAGTGCACATTCCTGTCCTGTGTTTCCTCCAGTGAAAGGTCAAATTTCTGTATTTTCTTTTCTTTTCTTTTTTTCTTTCGTTCTTTCTTTCTTTCTTTCTTTCTTTCTTTCTTTTTTTTTTTTTTTTGGCTTTTCGAGACAGGGTTTTTCTGTGTAGCTTTGCGCCCATGCTGGCCTCGAACTCACAGAGATCCGCCTGGCTCTGCTTTCCGAGTGCTGGGATTAAAGGCGTGCGCCACCACCGCCTGGTTAGTTTCTGTATTTTCTTTTTCTTTTTTTTTTTTTTTTTTTTTTTTTTTTTTTTTTTTTTTTTTTTTTTTTTTTTTTTGGTTTTTCGAGACAGGGTTTCTCCGTGTAGCTTTGCGCCTTTCCTGGAACTCACTTGGTAGTCCAGGCTGGCCTCGAACTCACAGAGATCCGCCTGGCTCTACTTTCCGAGTGCTGGGATTAAAGGCATGCGCCACCACCGCCTGGCTAGTTTCTGTATTTTCTAATGAAGACCTAGCAGGTAACCTCTGGCTGGCAAACAACACGACTTTGACACTTCAGGAGATTGGACACAACAGCTAAAGCAAAGGGTGATTTTTAGCGCATACTTCAACAACTGTACACACGAAACGCACCAAAGCTTTGTAATTCCTCAAACTAAGCGCAATCACAAGTAATTTTCCATGGAAGAATTCCTTAAAGTCCTCTAAACCGAGCAATCAGTTTTGTCTACCGTCTCAGGGATAAAACTGCAAGGCTCCTCGGCTGTGAGAAAGGAAGGGCTGGACGCACAGACACAACTCTGGAAGTTGAGGAAAAGCCTGTGTGTAAGCTCTAAGCTCGAGCCTATCCGGGATATTTTCTCTGGATCATTCCCACTCCCTGTAGATTTCCACTGCCTGTAGAGTCAGTGGACATGTTCCAGAAGACATTTTTTTTTTCCAGTAACTTGCCAGAGCCCAGTTCCTCCTCTTTAAAAGGACGAGGTGTCCACAAGTCTCTTAGGTCCTTAATTAGCTCCTTCAAGGGATGAGGTTGGACATTAACAGAGTGAGTTGCTCCTTTCCAGAGCTGATACAGGGAAAGAGTGAAGTCTAATTTTTCTATATAGTCTCACCTTGCCATCCACCCTTTGTGCCCAGAGAGATCCACACCCGGCTCCTCATCTGTGATCAAACAATGGCTTACCAGAAGAATTTAATCTCTCTCAGTCACAACCTACAGACTGTAGAATCCTCTAGTCTGGAGTCTGAATATCTGTTACTGAAACAGAGCATCATGATTGTGCAAAGAAGAGTCCAACTCTGTCTCTTAACGAGTTTTTCTCAGTGATGCTCCCAATGTCTGGACCCATCTTTGGACCTGAATCCCTCTTTAGGGGTCCTCTGTGGTATATGTTGGTTAAAATCTACTTCTGTATGTCACAGACATGCTTGGGGTGCTTTGTCTCAATCTGAGTTGACAGACACAATTCAGTCCCAAATGTGAAGCTGCCTGGGTGCACAACCATTTTGTAGTTGAGTCTCAGGGCCCCATGTGTGGAGTAGCTTAAAGGACAGAAAGTCTTTTTCCTTGTGATGGTGGGAATGACGATGTTCCCTTCTAAGAAATCCTTATAATTTGTCAAATTATATTTCCCACATCTTCTCTCATTTTTCCCTCATCACACCATTGTTTAGAATGGGGTCTTTCTAGAGTAATTGGTCTGGACAGTATAAGAACAAACAATTTTCTTTAAAAAAAAAAAAGGGTTCTATTTACCAAAATATTTGTCCACTTACATTTTTTAAATTTTTATTCATTTATTTTTTTTATTGTGTATGTGTGCATGATGTGTACCTGGGGGCACGCATGCCACAACACATGTGTGGAGGTCAGGGGACAGCTCTCAGAAGTGAGTTCTTTCCTTTCACGGGCCTTCTGACCATAAGAGCTTAGAGTCATGTAACAAGAGTAGATGGGTCAAATATTTCAAAGTTTTGTTTGACCGAGCTATTCAGCCTCCTTTAAAAAACTGGCCTTTTGTGAGTATGCCTCAAAAGCTTAGAGTTCAGAAACAGACTGCAGTATAGACCATGTCATAATTGGAGCTGCCTTTTTAGTAAAATTGGATCTGTGTACGATTAGTCTTGTTGCTATGTCAAAATTCCTGCCGAGAAGCTATTTAAGGAAAGAAAGGTTTGCTATGGCTTACAGTTCGGCGGGATACATTCCATCATGGCCGGGAAGGCATGCAGTGGGAGCAGGAGGTCAGGTGGACGACACATTGCAATCATGAGCAGAAAATGATCTGGAGATGGGGCCAAGCCCTCAAACCTCAAGGCCTACCCACCAAGGTCCCAGTTCTTCAAGTAAAGCTCCATCGGCTAAAGGTTCCACAACCTTCCAAAACATCACCACCGGCTGAGGACCAAGTGTTCAAACACATGAGTCTGTGCTAGACATTTTACATGCAGACCACAACAGTCTGCTATAAAGGGGGAGTGCCTTCCCCAAAGCCCATGTGGGAACCAAGGTGATGACATTTGAAGATGGGGACCTTGGGAGGTAACTGTCTGGTGAGAGTAGAACTCTCTGAGTAGGGTTAGTGCCTCTGTGAAGAAGAGCCATTGGAGAGCTTACCCTCTCTCTCTGCTCTCTGTCAGGTGGGGACACAATGAGAATATGGCCACCTGCAAACCAGGATGTAGGCCCTCACCAAACACCGGCCAGTGACATGCTGAGCCTGAGTCCCCAAGATTCCAGAACCATGAGAAAGGAGTGACTGCTGTTTCAGTACATGGTGTTCTGTTGAAGAACCCCGAGCTAAGGCAGGGAGTGGTGGGGCTGCTCAATTTCCCATGGGTAGTGTGGGGTTAATTGTGGGAATAGCCGAATCTCAAGCAGCCTCTACTTGAGATGCTTAGGAGAGGGTGGCGTGAGCTCAGGAAGCATGCCAAGAGGAGCTGGGACTAGCAAAGGTATAAATGCTTCCACAAACCTGGTGGAGCTCAGGCGGCCCAAGCTCAGGCATGAACAATCAACACATCAATTCTTCGTTGTTCTTCAGGAAACTTATTGCATTTTGCCCAGGTTTCATTGATTGTGCGGTTCCGGTTCCTTTAGGAAGTTTCACAATTTACCAAAGTCCTTGTTAAATAAACTACAGTCTCGACAAAAACTCTTCATGGAGTCAGTTCTTCCTAACCGCTCCCCGATCAGACACGGGTATATGAACCGTTTTAATCTCACCAGTGTTTTGTTACTCACTGCATAGATTTGCTTTCGGGAAGACACAAGAGGTCATGCATTTATCTGATTTCAAAAATTCTGGGAAAGATTTACTTCTGATCTAGGGAGTTTGACCATTCCCCGACTTAACCATGCTTCAGAAAAGGAGCTGTGTGGATTCGTCTTGTAAAGTACTTGCTTAGCTTACAGACTATGGGAAGTCAATGGTTAGCTGAAAATCTAAATGACGTAAGGTATTTTTCTCTCGACTTATTAGACAAAGGTCTAGTTGAGTTTTACCATCTGGTCAACCATCCCTAAGCTAAGAGTAAGCTTTAATGACAGCAAGGTCGTGGGACAGCATCATGTACCTGGCAGTCACTTCTAGGGAAGGTTGTGAAAGCTCCCCAGTTAAAATGTTCTAAATTGATTTAGTGTGTGTGTGTGTGGGGGGGGGCACACTTGTGCCATGGCTTGCTTGCACGTGGACATCCGAGGACAACTTGAGGGTGTTGGTTCTCTACTTCCTCCGTGTGAGTCCCAGGGATTGAACTCGGGTCATCAGGCTTGGTGACAACCACTTTTTTTTTTAATCACTGAGCCATCTCACTGGCCCCATGCATTGTGTCTTTTGGGGTCATCGTGGGCCATACTTCAAGAAAAGAAAATCGCTTGCTGCTCTGTCTCCCAGCGGTCTGTGAGAGACTCAGCCTCTCCTTTCCCTTCAGCCTTTGCTCCCTGGAGTCTCATGGGATGTGTCTCTGGGCTAGTGAAGGTCAGGGGTCCAGGTTTGCTGAGCAGAGACCAGAGACTGTTTATTTTGCCTAAAGAAAATCCCCCCCACACCCACTTCTCTGTGTGTGTGTGTGTGTGTGTGTGTGTGTGTGTGTGTTCATTCATTCCAAGCATCCTTTTTAGGATGAGCACTTGGCTCATTGTTTTCCCAAGAGAAGTGACTAAAGAAAACAGGCTCATCTTGTTTTGTTAATTTGAGACAGAGTCTCACTATATAGCCCAGGCTGGCCTCAAACTTGCTATTAGCATACGCTAGCCTTGATCTCACAATGCTCCTGCCTCATCATCTACTGTGCTGGAATTACACACGATGTGGTGCCTGCCGCCCACTGGACTTGGAAGCAGGTTCATCTCAAAGCAAGAGTGATTTAGATGAACTATTAGGCAGAGCTTTACCCTGCAAGATTCTGGCCTCCCTCCTGCCTGAGGTGACATTTTCTGTTGCCTGCAGGTGGGAAGATGAACTGTTCCCCGATTCTGTCGGCTTCTGGCATACAGCCCTGTAATTTCTTTCTGGATATGGTTTCTATTTTTAGAGCAGCAGAAAGATTTGATTTCAAAGACAGATAGGAGAGCTGTACATGGGTGAAGCATCGGGGCAGGAATTCTTAATATGAGGTCCCTGGGCTTTTACCGGAGGTAGAGGCCTGTGCATATCTATCTATTTGGGAGTGAATATTCACAGTCAACATCAACCTCCCAAGAGGGCTTGTGGTTATAAAAACAAACCCTAAAGAAAACCAGTAAAGAGTCATTGCTTCAAGGGAAGAAAACGTTCAGTGCATGCTATTAACTAATTGATCCCAACTGTACAGGTCTAGGCTAGATCAAGACCATTGACCACCCTTGAATTGGGATCTTCCGCTGGGCTCATTCTTTCAAGAATAAGGAAGTTGACTTGAAACTCCTACTTAATAGAGACAAAGGGTCAGATAGTAACAAAGCAGTTTATTAGGCTCTCACTTGGTGTTTCATCTGAAATAAATGAGCCCTTTTGCTCATGTGCAGAAACTCGGAGCTTGGTCCATATGAGCCTTAACAGCCAATGGCTGGAGCTGGCTTGAAGACACCCTAGAGGGGTACCTGTGCCTGGCAGCCGAAGTCTGGTCCCCCTCCATCACAACTAGCTTCCTCAGTTTCCTTGGGTCCAATGACCTTCAGCTTCACATGACCCAGTGACTAGGCTCCACGTTTTTGCTGAGGGTGAGTGAGTTCCAGAGCTGTGTAGTTTTTACTTCTTTCCCATACCGATCTTTGTAAAAGATTTATTTTATTTCTAGCTGAATGTGTGTGTGTGTGTGTGTGTGTGTGTGTGTGTGTGTAAGAGAGAGACAGAGAAACAGAGAGACAGAAACAGAGAACAATAGAAGATCAATATGAATGATCATAATACCAGAAACCCCAGCACCTGTTTTCCCTGTCTGGGAGGAAAATTCCATTCTGAGTCACCAGCAGGCAGCTCTGGGCTTGCTCCCACCTCACAAACTGGGACTCTCCAGGCTCTTCCTCCTCCACTGGCTGCCTGGAGCTGCTGGAGGCCACAGGGCCTTCATATTCACATAGAGCCTCTCTTGGAAACTCCTGTCCCCGTCTATGGTATCACGTGATCGCCCCTCTTCTGAGTCCTGTCAGTTGTCTTTCAATTCTTGGTCTTTGTGGCCCCAAACGTCTCTAATGCAGAGCAAAACTTTCCCCGTTCTACGCCATGAAGCTGTATCCCAAACCTATTGTCCTCTGGCTCAGCCACTAGTGCTGTGATTTAGTGCCAACCGAACAACAAGAATGTGAAGGTGCATTTCCACCGGCCACGCCCACACATGTCCAGTTGCTTCACAGCCCCCTCTGCTTGCCTTAGATAATGGAGTCCGGGGAGATGAGCGCTTTCTTCCCATTCTGAAGTGAAATCGCGCCACAGTCCCTCGATTGGCTTGCTTATCTGGAATTCACGTTACAAGAAGCAGTGTAATACCCAGGCACTCATCAAAGTCTAACTCACGCTGGGCTGGAATTAGAATCCTCCAACTGCGTGATTTCAGCTCTGTCTACTGAAAATAATGATGCCTATTATGTGGCCCAAATGTGACTGGCATCCAGGAACACATCTCCCGGAGCCCCCGCTGGAGGTCGCTGGGTGAGAGTATGGGATTGGGAAGGGGCCACAGGTAAGGGAGGGAGGCTCTTAAAAAATGTTCGTGGCCTTCTGAAACCCACATTCTTTATCCTATGTAAGGGGAGCCAGCAGCCTAGAGGGCTTGTAGTCAGGACATGGCCCACATTCATGTGGCCTCTCCAGCAACCATCTCAACATCAGGGTATGAAGCATTTCCCACTTTGAGAGATTACTCTGCTTTTTAATACTCCTGACAGGTGTCCAGCGGGTCCTTCTAGAGTGGCAATCTGTCTCTTCTTCTGTTATGCAAATGTGCTCACCCTATTTTAGTCGCCAGAGAGAGGATCAGAGATGGGAGATGGCCCCGCCCCGCAGCAGCAAGCTTCTGTCACAGCTGCAGGGAAAAGGCCGCGGCGCATCTCGGAGGGACGGCTAGTGCGAGCCTGCTGTCAGCCCTCTTCCGTGCTTCCTTCCGATCCGAGGCCCCTCCTGCCTCTGTGGCTGAGGCTGACATAGTGTGCCTTTGTACTTCTGAGCTCCCTGCCTTTTGATAATTGGCCTTTGCCCAGAGCAGAAGCCCTTGAAAAAGCTAGACCGTCAGAAGAAGGTGGGTGGCAGGAGGGCAGGCGTCAGTACAGCTATTCCCCAAAGCACCTGCGTTACTTCTTTCCAAGAAGAGACCAGGGGCCACGCTTGTAGCTCCGTGGTAGAGCCCGCCTTAGCATCCTAGAGGCTCTAGAACCAAAACCAACAAAATGATATCAAATTTCAATTGTATACCATTAGAGTATTTTGCTCAGAGCCAAATCACTGAAGAACGAAGCAGATTTTTTTTTTTTTTTTTTTTTTTTTTTTTTT
This sequence comes from Peromyscus californicus insignis, assembly GCF_007827085.1. Lineage (NCBI taxonomy): Eukaryota > Metazoa > Chordata > Mammalia > Rodentia > Cricetidae > Peromyscus > Peromyscus californicus. The sequence continues at coordinate 53,844,383 of NW_026294480.1, read as the reverse complement.
AAGATTTGTGGGAAAGCCAGGGGTTTGGAAAGGGAGAGAGCTGTGTCCCGGATCACCAGAGCCCTGAGTTAATTATGTCTCTTGTACAAACCTGTCAATATTCTTCTCACATTAAAACCACACTCCTCTGCTGCTGTGATTGGTCATGTTAACCCATTGTGACCCCTGAGAGGAGAGGGAGGCGGGGCTCTCCTGGGGATGGGTGATACAAATGCACAACAACAGAAACGTAATGACAAATGGCTTGGAAAAAATGTGGCCCAAGGGGAGAGGGGAAGCTGTTAAGACTGCAGCTCGTCACTGTCTCCTGTGAACAGCCGTCTGTCCTGAATCAACACTGCAGGTTCTCGGGGCTGGGCAGAAAACCTGGGCAGCTTCTGGTCCCCACCCCCATCCTTTATGCCCTCCCCATCCTCCTTGTTCTACAAGGCAACACTCAAGCTGTTAGAAAGCATTTGCAAATGAGGGGACATTGTCATCCATTAGCAGCTACTCTTGGAGTGGGGAGGTAGGGGACGGGGTGGGGGTAGAGGAGCGGAGGGGGTGGTTCTCATTAGTAGCAGCCTGTGACGGCCAAGCATTAGGTAGGACCGCTTCTGATGGCCTTTTGTTCCTTTCAGGAGGATGTGCCCATTCCTTGTCTCTAAAACCCCAATACCTGGTGTTCCCAGTGGGGTTTCTGACCTAGAGCCGACTTAACAGCATCCACACTCTTGTCATTACTGGTGTGTGCTGTGGAGCAACAGTTCAGTGTCAGTTAAGACCTTAGGAAAAACCCAGGAAGAACCCTACTTCAGATCTGCTGGCTCAGAGCATGCACTCATTTTTATTAGTGTATATTAATGGTACAAAATAATGAGTTTCAAGTGTACACACACACACACACACACACACACACACACACACACACACACACACACACACACGCACATACACACATTTTGTTGTTTTGTTTCTTGATTTTTCAAGACAGGGCTTCTCTGTGTAGCCCTGGCTCTCCTGGAACTCTCTTTGTAGACCTGTCTGGCCTTGAACTCACTGAGATCCGCCTGCCCCTGCCTCCCAAGTGCTGGGATTAGAGGTGTGCACCACCACCCCTCACTCAGCTATTTATTTTTTTAAAAGAGGGGATCTAAGGTATTCCAGGCTGGCATCCAACTTACTGTGTAGCCATGACTAACCTTGAATTTCTGATCCTCCTGCCTCAACCTACCTAGTGCTGGAATTACAGGTGTGAATAATTAATTTTATGTTGTACCGAGGATTGAACTCAGGGCTTCGTGCATGTTAGGTGATCACTCTAGCAACCCTGCTCCTTCCTCAGCCCTAGAATCCTTATTTGTAACGAGATCTACTTAGCAGAGGATTTCTCCAAGTTTTTTTGTTTTTGTTTTTTTTTTTTTAAACATCCCTACTTGCTCACATGGCCTATGAAGAACACAGGCTAGTGCACTGTGATTTGGTGTTTGACTTGGTGTCTCCGAACATGAGCACATTGCCATTGTTGGGGACTAGGGAACCCGCCCAGGTAACTGGTTTTCCATCGTGATTTGAGTATTTTCAAGGAGGAAAGACTAGAACTCTGAGGGCATTCTCTAGAGGAGATGACTTTGGGGAGGAGCCTTGAGATACACCCCCAAAGTGGGAGACGTGAGCTTCAGGAAGCTTTCAGGTCTGCAAGCCCAGCTCCTTGACTAATAATTAACAAATTATGTTCCTTTTGTGTATTTCCCAAATGCACGTTGGTCGTAATTTCTCAGTTTCCAAAAAGATTAGCAACAGGACACTTCCTTTAGATGTCAACTTCCCAAAGACACAGGTCATCAGGAAAGTGGTAAGTCGACCCTTGGCTCACAGCTAAGGTAACAACCAGAAAGACGATCCGAGGAGGTGGAAAAGGCGGTATCATTGAGGTGGGAAGTGAAAGGTGGTTCCAGAACCCCAGGACAAAGTGGGGGCCTGGAGGTGGACACAGATGGCTGTCACCTGAGAGTTTAAGGTGTCACAGAGCTGACACCCTCACTCTCCTAAGTCTAGGGATTCACAGTTAAACACACACCATCCAGCCATGGGAAGGAAACAGTGTAACCTTGGCTGTGGGGATACGGCATTTACAAACCATGTACGCTTGGTAAAACTCCTTAGCCTTCATTGTCTCGTTTTTCCATATGAGAAACAGAGATCGTGCATTGACCCTGGGACTGCTGAGAAGAAGGATGAGAACGTATTTGTGGTATATGTGATATCCTCTTTCCAGTATCCATTCAGGTCCAGGTGCTCAAGACCCTGAACTGTTAGTAATAACTCCTCAATGGTGATTTGTTGGTTGGACAGACTGAGTCAACTGTGGTCCTCTACAAGCAGACACAAACATAGAAGCATGCGGTCCCTACTCTATACCCTTCTAATGTCACCTGAGAAGATGGGAGAGATGGGAGGAACTTGGCACTCACCTGATGCTACTCCAGGAATCTAGTTAGTCACGTGTTCAGGTGTAGCACCTTATTGTTGAACTCCATTTGGACAAGGTGGTTTTTTTTGAGGGGTGCAGCTTGTATATTGCAATTGAAACAATCTACACTATGAAAGCTGTATGCAAAGTGCTGTATACAGTCCCTAGCAAATGCATGTTCTTGAAAATTGTCAGCCATTATTATTATATATAGAATTCACTATGCATACAGACCTAGTCTACAAAGACATTCCTCCTGGCTAACTGTAACCAAGCAACAGGAAATCATTTTTCTCTTTTCCCTTCACCCCTACCCCCACTTCATTTACAGAAAAAAGATCACTAATGAAACCAGTTGATTTTTTTTTTTTCTTAAAGGAGTTAGTAAACTCTGAGCAGAATCTCCAGGCCACGGCTGAGCTCAGGATAGCTTCAGGCCCTCCTCTTTCCCTCGAGTCTAATATTTATACACTGGGAAGGACGGTGGCATGGCCAGCCCGAGGACAAAAGCTGAGCACATGGCATCCCCGTGGCTTGTTTGTTTTTGTTTTGAGAAGTTTCAAAAACATAGAAAAAGATAAAGAACAGTTTAAATGATTGTGTTCCCACCTTGTACTTACTCCATTTTACTGAAATAACAATCACAGGGAAAGAAGACATTGAAAATTCTAATTCTCTCCATGTTCATTTCCTTTCTTTCTTTTTTTCTTTTTTCTTTTTTCTTTTTTTTTTTAATTTATTTATTTATTATGTATACAGAAGAGGGCACCAGATCTCATTACAGATGGTTGTGAGTCACCATGTGGTTGCTGGGAATTGAACTCAGGACCTCTGGAAGTGCAGTCAGTGCTCTTAACCTCTGAGCCATCTCTCCAGCCCTCTTTTTTTCTTTTTGTTTTTGTCTTTGGTTTTTGGTTTTTCGAGACAGCTTTGGCTGACCTGGAACTCACTCTGTAGATCAGGCTGGCCTTGAACTCACAGAAATCATACCTGCCTCTGTCTCCTGAATGCTGGCATCAAAGGTGTGCACCACCATGCCCAGCTCCTCATTCATATTCTTATAGCCACTTTTATTCATGAATCCATGAGAAGAATCTATCATCTCATCATCTGTGGTTTAAAAACTTATATACACGGTAAGTTCTGTTCTGAAGGGTGATTTTCGTTTTTAGATATTTTCTTATTGACTCTGTGGATTCCACATCGTGCATCCTGATCCCATCCATCTCTCCATCTCTTCCTATCCACCCTCTGCCCTTGCAACCTCCCCACCAAAATAAAATAAAATTTAAAAGAAAAAACAAAAGCAAGAAACAAACAAACCAACTAACATACAAAAAAAGTTTCGGCGTGGAAGCCGGGCGGTGGTGGCGCACGCCTTTAATCCCAGCACTCGGGAGGCAGAGCCAGGCGGATCTCTGTGAGTTCGAGGCCAGCCTGGACTACCAAGTGAGTTCCAGGAAAGGCGCAAAGCTACACAGAGAAACCCTGTCTCGAAAAACAAAAACAAAAACAAAAAAACAAAAAAACAAAAAAAAAAAGTTTCGGCGTGGAAGCTGTAGCGTGGTGACATAGTGAGTCGTCACACAGTATATGCAGGGTGATTTTTTTTATTGGTATTATTTTTAGATTTTTTTGTGTTAATGCATGTACATCTAGCTTATTATTTTTACTCAGCGTAGGGTTTTAACATGTATGTGTTGGAGTTTCCACTCATCCATCATGGTTAATAGATACTTGGTTGTCTTCCATATTTTCCCTTTGTAAGCATGGCAACAGTGGACATCCTTGTATTTGAACCGTCTTTGGTCTTCACTCTGAAATCTTTGGCTAGAGCCTAATGCATAAAACATCGGACATATCAACACATAATTATGAAGCTTTGTTGATCTGAGAGTCAAAAACGGGAGCAGGGAATCTTAATTAACTTCCCCAGATTTGCAAGTAGACTTGGTCTGTAGCATAAAGAATTGTCAGTTCAGCTTGGAGTCAATATATTTACTCAAAAAGACATGGCTAATAACGGCAGGCAGGAGGTGATAAGCATGTAATTAGAAGTACCATCAGTGCAGTTAGAGCTTCCACGGTGTGGATTTGTGGTGAAGAGATCAGGAGGCAGAAGGCGTCTGGATCTTGATAATTAAGTGGGATTTCATCAGGCAACAGTGGGGGATGGTCAAGACATGGTTAATAATGAGAACACGAGTAAAAAGACAGAAACATGTGTGTAATGAGCATAGTAAAATAAATGTCCTTTAGACATGTAAAAATAGCTTAGTCAGGAACCCCACTCCACCCAAGGTTGCACCTGATAACCAGAACCCAGTGACATCACTCACTCTGGATAACCAGACACAGTCCTAGAACCCCATGTCGCCCACTGGACAGTATAAGAGCAATGCTCTGCTCTGCACATCCGGAGAGATGCCACCTTGCTCTGCCCTGCAGCTAGAGAGTCTCCCCCAGGATCCTGACCCTCTAATCAGAGACTTCTGTTAGAGACTGGACCTGACCTTCAGCTAAGATATTCGCAAGGTGAGCAGCCTTGGAGAGATAGGCTTAGGACTGTAGTTAGGAACTTCAGAGTGTGAACCTTGTGTGATGACCCCTCAGTGTAATAAAATATAACTTTTGCTATACCAACTACGTGTATCCACCTTCCTGCTGGTGACAATGTAAGGCATGGGCTTCAGGCAAAGGGAGACACCGGGGTCCACATTGCTCCTTCTGCTCCAGGAAGAGTAACATCACAGATTTGGTCAGATTTTAGAACAATGACGAACCCATGCTCTGAAGATGGCCCAGGAATACCAGATCTTTTAAGATGGTGGACTGGCTATGGCACCACTTCCTTCCCTCTCTGGACAGCCAGGTGTGCAGGGCAGAGATGGGCTTTGCCTTGAGGCAACCGACTTGCTCCTTTCTCTTTGGTCACTGGACTTGGGTCCTCTGCCCACTACCCTCATGTTAGTGACTGGTGCTAAACTTCCTATTGGGGCTTGGAAGAGAAAAATGCTGCTTGTTGGTCTGTTCTCAGCTCCAATCACATCTCATAGTCAATGCCAGCCTAGAATGGCAGGCAGCAGACAGAGAGGTTTGGGGTAGAAGTTACAAGCAATTGACCTGGAAGGATAGGTTTGGGTCAGATTGCGATGAATGTGGATGCCAGACTGATGACCAAGGAGCACTGAGGCCCGGTGGTTGTTCCATGAAATCCAGTCTCAATTAAGAGGCATCAAGTTTAGAGGCCGTGGAAGAGATCCAATATGCAACCAGTTAAAACCCTACTTCTGAAAGAAAAAAATGAAAAATTAAAAAAAAATAGCTATGAGAATTTCCCAGACTTGCTAGATGATAGATATAGAAAAAGATATAAAGAAATTTGATTTTTAAGAATAATTAATGATTAAAGTTATGTGTATTGTTCTGGTGGGAGCTCCACCTCAGCCCCTGGCACCCTGGCATCCATATACCCAAAAAGTCTGCAATGTTCTGGTGGAAAGTCCACCTCAACTCCCCTCCCCCATCTCTTTCCCCAAACCCGCTCCCTCAAAGCCCGCCAAACATGGCTCCTCCCCGAGAGATGCTCAAGATCACTCCCACAGAGTATTTAAGAAATTCTGCATCCCAGAAAACAGACACATGGTTTTCCAGTCTCTCATCCCTGTCTCCTCTTTTGGGGGACGGGGGCTGGAGAATCACCCAGGAACGCTTTATCCATTAAACCGGGGCTTTTTCTAATTCAGTCTGATTTGGATTTCTGTGTCGGCTGAGAGGCTTATAGGGGTGAAAAAACCCCTTTCATGTATGGGTGTGTTTGCCTGATGTATGTCTGTGCACCATGTGCCCGCTTGATACCTGCAGGGACCAGAAGGCATCAGATCCCCTGCGACTAGGCTTACAGACCCTTGTGGGTGCTGGGAATTGAATCCTGGTCCTCTGGAAGAGCAGTCAGTCCTGCTGAGCCACTTCTCCAGCCCTGGGAAATATTTCAGTGCTTTCAGTTTGGATAACAGATAGAAAAATAACCAAGAAGGATGCCGGAGGCTCTTTGCTGTTACATTGGAGCTGCTGGATCGTCAGTCTCTCTCCATTAGGCTGTGAGTAATGCAAGCCCGAGGCAGGTGGGGAGACACGGAGTAATGCTGAGTGGAGAAGTGTCTGCTGTGTTGCCTAGCAACTTCGCATACTCCCCCTAGAATGGCTACCCTTATTAAGGGCTGACCGTGTCTGAAAACTCCTCTCAACACTTTGTAATGTAGCTGATTCCTCTAATCCTCATCACAAGCAATGAGCTAGGTACCATTGCTAGTCCAATTTTGTGGATGGGGAAACCGCCGCTCAGAGAGTTTTCATGCTTGGCTTAGGTCACAAAGCAGGTAAGTGATCCATTGACCATAAGCATTCAAGTCGTCTGGCCCCAGAGTCAGCTCCCAACTATATTCCTTTAGGCTAATACTCTTTGAAAATGACATGAAACGTGTGTAATAGCTGTTGAAGATTACTGTCTGCCCTGGATGACATCACAGTGTCAAAAAAATGTATTTTTTTTTAAATGAGATGATCAGAATAAAATGATCCCTTCTTTTTCTCTACACCCTTTCCTTCCTTCCTTTCTTCCTTCACCTCCTCTTCCTCTTCCTTCTTCTTTTTGAGACTGGGCTTCATGTAGGCCTGGCTGGCCACAAACTTGTTGTGTAGTCAAGGATGGCCTTGAACTCCTGTTTCTCCTGCTTTAGCCTCTCAGCATATTCTGTGATCTCTTCTTTTGATAAATGTAGATGATGAATAGAGAGAGGCTAAGAGAAGTTATAGCCTGCTATTTCTTCATCTGCAAAAGCCATTAGAAACCCTCCCTTTCCCTGCAAGTCTGGGGTATGATGGTGTTATATAACAATTTCCTACCAACTAAAAACATTGCACCCATTGCCAGAATTCAGGAGGCTGAGGCAAGAGGATCTCTGTGAGTTAGAGGCCAGCATGGTCTGCATAGAAATTTCTGGATAAACCAGAGCTACAAGTGAGACTGTGTTTCCAAAACAAAACATTCCATATCACAGGGAAGTTCTTTAAGACATAAGAAGTTCTTGAGGATGGTGGGTGGGGGGTGGCATTAAGACTCAAAGATTAAACAACTCAGAAGGCTCAGGAAGTCCCTGAAGCTTACCAGATTCATAAGACCCCCCCTCCCTCCCCAAGGTTATATAAGCAGTAAGGACTTCTGAAGAGAAGTGACTCTCCAACTTGCCCAGTTGACAGCAAGTTGTTCAGAGAGTGACAGCTGTCGTGCGTTGTCACTCATGGTAGGATGGGTTTTCAGTGATGCTGATGCGTTTGTGTCATCTGCATTTCCGTAACTCCTTACCTCTACTCCTGGAAGTAACCCAATAAACTCATTGCCTCACCAACTTGGACTTTGATGGTATCATTACTGTTGTCAGTTCCCCATATGGAGTGAACAGACATTTGTTCACATCTTCCAAGAATAGTGTCACAGAACAGATGGTCCCTTAGACGATACTCCATATACCTAATTTTTTTTTTTTTTTTTGCTAAGATCTTCCTATGTTCCTATCAGCCCTATGAAATCTGAGGCCCTATGGGCTTGGTACTTCCTGATACTTTTTAATGGGCTTAACAACATGATGTTTTATTGAATAAAAAACAAACAAATAACTGGCCACTTCTATATATGCTCTGGGATGCTTCAAGCCAAGAATGTACGGGGAAAGCTTCATATTGCTGGTGGCATCCCATTTTGAAGGATGAACTGAGGTAGGGGGTTCGATGGGGCAAAGGTTTCTCGGCAGAGGGCCTAGCTCACGCAAGAGCAGATGTGGTATATACGGGGGAACTGTCACCTGTCACTGTGTCTGCAGGAGAGAATGTAGGGAGCAAGGCAGACCGTGAAACTGAAGAGGCACCCAGGGACCACACCACAAGAGCTTTGTGCACCACAAGGAGGAGCTGGGTCTAGGGCCTGAAGGCAATGGGAAGTGGTGGACGAAGGGACGGGAGCTTCTGGTGGGAAGCACATGGTATCTTTTTCCCTGTCCTTAGCCAGGGACAAAGTTAGGGGTCAGTGTCCTGAAACACCACTGAGGGTGGCCATGGAGAAGTTAGAAGACTTCTCTAGAGTCTAAACCAGCACTCACACACTGAGATTGGAAGCTTCCAGGTGGCTCTCAGTAGGTGAGGAACACAGAGAGAGTCTCCTCCCGACCCCAGTTCAATAAAAGCTATTTAATAAATGTTAGCTTGAGGTTAGGACAATAGTTCCAGTTTCTGAATGATGCTAAACAAACCACCATTTTATAGCAAGTATTTGTGCAAAGCAGAATTCTCAGCACTGACAATTATAAAATCAAGACATTAATTGACTGTAAAAAACTGAAGATGCTCTATGAACTAAAGGATCGAAAATTCAGCCAAGATTTAATGCTTTATGTGAAAATAAACACAGCCATTCATCCATTAATATGCAAATTTGCTTTCATGTATACAGACAGATTCTTGATTCTGACATTTATTCAGTTATAGAAACTGAAGTAGCCAGTCACTTAACAGAGGCAAGACAGACGTTGAAGAGACAAAGATGCATACAATTCTGACCTGTTAAAAAGTCCAGATGAGGCCGGGCGGTGGTGGCGCATGCCTTTAATCCCAGCACTCGGGAGGCAGAGCCAGGCGGATCTCTGTGAGTTCGAGGCCAGCCTGGGCTACCAAGTGAGTTCCAGGACAGGCACAAAGCTACACAGAGAAACCCTGTCTCGAAAAACCAAAAAAAAAAAAAAAAAAAGTCCAGATGAGCCAACAGGATAGGAGGGTGTGACGGCTCCAGGTTAGATTAGGGTAAAGAAAGGTGTGCAAGAAAGAGATAGGGATTCATTCCGGTCACCTAGAGACACCTGGAGCTGACCGATGCCAGAGAGGCATTTACCGTGAAATGTGAATACAAGTTCTTAGGGGAAAGTAGAAATGAAGAGTCTTCCACACTGTGCCCTTTCGTGGAACTGCAGATAGTGATGGTTGATAAGTTTTTCTCACCCCGATGCAGCAATCCAAATCAGACCAAATCAGACTGAATTAGAAAAATGCTTTAATGGATAAAGCGTTCCCGGGTGATTCTCCAGCCCCCTCAGAGAGGAGACAGGGACGAGACACTGGAAAACCATGTGTCCAGTTTCTGGGATGCAGCTTAAATACCCTGTGGGAGTGGTCTTGAGCATCTCTGGGGGAGGAGCCATGTTTGAAGGGTTGGGTTTGGGGACAGAGATGGGGGAGGGGAGTTGAGGCGGACCTTCCACCATAACAATGGTGAGGGAGGGAGGAAAGGAAGGTATGAGGAGGTGAGTGCGGCTAAGGGCAGGGGCTGGGAAGATACGGTGGTGTGTCTTTGAGAAAGGAAAATCATGGGATAAGCAGCATCCTTTCCTGAATATAGAGAGAGTGACAGAGAGACAGAGACAGACAGACACACACACAAGAGAGACAGAGAGACAGAGAGAGACAGACACACAGAGATACAGACAAACACCCAGGAGAGACAGAGAGACAGAGACAGACTGACACACACAGATACAGACACACATACAAGAGAGACAGAGAGACAGAGACAGACTGACACACAGAGATACAGACACACACCCAGGAGACACACACACACACACACACACACACACACACACACACACACACACACACAGGTAGTACACAATGATAACTTGTGTAAGTCTGTGGTTGGGGTGACTACTATCCTGCTTTGCCCAGGGCAATACTTAAAACTTCTGTGTGAGGACCGTTCCAGATCACCTAGGACATGTTGGTCATCTTTCACAAAGTGTACCCCTCATTTCTATAAAATATATACCACATGACCATCACCTACATTAAGTCCCAGGAGGTTTCCTCTTGTCTACTGGTCAACACTCCCTTCCTAAAGTAAACACCTGTTGTGGTTTGGACATGAAGTGTCTTCTAAAAGGTTCATGTATTGAATTGAAGTGTTGGTCACTAGAGGACAGTGCTTTTTTGGGAGGTTTTGGGGACATTAGGATCTGGGGCCCAGCTGGCAGACTAGATCACTGGACGCTTGTCCTTATAAGTTTATCTTGTCCCAGGCTCCTCTGTCTGTCTCTTTGCCATGAGCAAAGTAGTATCTGCCACCATGTAATTTGCTGCACCACAGGCACTCAGTGACCCTGAGGAGTATGGATTGAACTCCCTGAAACCTAAGCTAAAATATTTTTTTCTTCCTTTTAAGTAGGTCTGTCAGGTACTTAGGTACTTAGTCACAACTATGGGAAGGCTAAGATACTACTATCTAAAAACATCTTGCCATAGATTAATATTGCTGGTTTTTGAACCTTGTATAAATAGAACTACAAAATATCTTCTCTTTTAAGCTTAGCTTTTTTCCCATTCAGTTTTACATCTTAAGATATTGCTATAACTTATTCTCTGTTTTCCAAACTATAGCATTTTTCATTTCCAAGGTTTTGTTTTGTATATATGTGTATGTATGCCATAGAGGCCTGGAGAAGGTGTTGGATCCTCTGGAGCTGTAGTTACAGGTGAATGTAACCTGGGTCCTGGGAACCAAACTTGGGTCCTCTGGAAGAGCAGCCAGCTCTCTTAACCACTGAGCCATCCGCCTTACCACGTTATTTTCCTAAGAGTCTTTTGAGAAGCAAAGGCAGAGTTTTAATTTAGAGGTACAACTTATTAACTTCCCCTATTACTAAGTATTTTTGTGTTCTGTTAAGAAAATGGTTGTTTAACATATGGAAAATATTCATTTTCTTCAGGAATCTTCCTATTTTCTCTTTTGCATTTAGAAACACGATCTACTGCAAATAAAATTTTATTATGATTTTCAAGAAATATTGAGAATCACACCCCAATCCCAGTAGCTATTTGTTATTTCTACACAATTTGTTTACAAGTGAATTACCATGGAGCTTAATCCATGATCACATGTGTGAGGGTTTATTTTTAGCCTATTAGTCATCAGTATTTGTGCCAATGCCACAACCAACTCGTTATTATCATTTTATAGTAACTTTCAAATTTAGGAAATATAAGTGTTACAGATTTGATCTTCTTTTTCTTTTTAAATTGTTTAGGCTAGTTTGTAATGTATGCAAATTTTAACATTTTAGTAATCTAAAAAAATCTCCTGGAGTTTCTATTGGAATAACATCTAATCAATATACAGATTAACTTGTGAAAATTAATATCCTAAAAATAATATTGAATCTTCCAATCCATAAATTTGGTATGTCTTCATAGGTGAAAATCTTAATATCCCTTTCATAGCAACTGATAGAATATGTAGGAAAAGGAATCATTAAGGAGGTAGGGGTTTGAACAGCATAATTCAACACCTTGCCCTGTAGATGAAATTCTAAACAATCTTAGTAAATAAGAAACACAGAGCCAAATACAGAGGTAATAGCCAAGGAGATCAGAGAGCCATGACTACCTTATCTTACCACCTGGTCGTCGTTGCTTCCCCAGAGAGAGCTTATTCCTGTGTGACTTGTGTTTTTATTGCTTTCCTGTTCTGCCTTCTCATTGGCTCTAAGCCCAGCCATATGACTTCCTCATCACTGCCTGTTTATACAGACCTCCAGGTCTCTATGGTTGGCACTGGGATTAAAGGTTCATGTTACCACGCTTGGCTATGTCCCTTGACCACACAGAGACTCTGCCTGCCATGTGATCAGATTAAGGGAATGTGCTACCACCACCTGACTCTGCTTATGGCTCGCTTTGACCTCTGATCTCCAGGCAACTTTATTAACATACAAATAAAATCACATTTCAGCACAAATAAAATATCACCATATTGCCCTAATTGAACAACACACCCAAAGAGCTGCAGAACATAATCTCGTCAAGTGCATTTAGGACATTTACCAAATACAATGTGTCAGACGATGAAGCAGAGAGACATCACTATAGAGCCTACAGACATGAAAATAAGAGCATGTTCTGAGAACTGACTTTTTAGAAGACTGGTGTGTGTGTATGGGTGTGTGTGTGTGTGTGTGTGTGTGTGTGTGTGTGTGTGTGTGTGTGTATTAATGGGATGGAACCCAGGGCACATATTGGAACAGTGCTTTACCACTGGGATACACTTCTAGCCCCTAGAAGACTGACTTTTAAATAAGGAGAAACATGAGCGAATTTTGATTCTAGAAAGAATACTCTGGCTGCAGCCTGGAGAATGAATTAGATAGATGCAAGACCAGTCAGTGAAGGTGTTACTTCACTGCAGTGATTCAGCCAAACGTAATGATGACTTAGGAAAATGGCAGCAAGTGGACTGAAGGAAAGATCAAATGAAAGGCTTCGGGAGAAAAGACGAGCCAAGGCTTTAGCAATAGGCCACACTGCAAAGCATGCACTGGATATAACAGCGACACAGATGTGGATCCCAGCTTACAAATGATGCTTCCCTGTGATTAGTATCAGAGGCAGAAGCTGTGTCTGAGAGGCCATCCTCTAGTTTAGACACAGCACAGCCAGGTTATGCAGGAGTGACCTCTGTTACACCGCCCAATCTAACTGGTGCATCTGATGGCAGCACAAAGACCCTTGTATCTGCTTCTTTGAGCCACTGTGATGGCAAGGTTCTTCCAGGCAGCAATTATTGATTTAAAAATTTATAAGATTAAGCAGAACCTTCATAAATCTCCTTTGTTTGGCTCAAAGTCATAGGCATTAGAAGATGGCTATCCCAAAAATCAATATACTTTCCTTTTAAAACGGAGCAGAGCTCTTTGTCACAGTGGCATCTGTAATCTGTTAGGCATTAGCACCTCCTGCCTGAGGTACAGGCCAAGGTTTGACAAAACAGCGTTCTCAGGACGCTTTATAATCACCTTTGTCAATGCAGAAGATGTGTGGAGCCTGGGGCTCTGGGTTCACCTAGTCTGCTTTTAATTCTGCCTCTGGAGCTATGGAATGTTGGAGCTGGAGCATTTTGGAAAGGAAGACATCAAGACTCAGAGAGAGAGAGAGAGAGAGAGAGAGAGAGAGAGAGAGAGAGAGAGAGAGAGAGGGAGAGAGTAATTTGTAGATACCCAGCTACTTTTACACAGACCTGGGACTTGAGTAATCCTCCCTCTGCCATCAACGTGCTGGGATCCTAGCATTCAGACAGGCGTCTACCTTTTTCCTGCTTTGTATTTGGGGAAACATATAACTTGAGTTTTGGATCTTCACATCCGGCCTCGGCTCTTTAACATTGTTCCTATTGAAGGGAAGATGTGGCCTGAGGTACGAACTGCAGAAGAGGTACTATTTGGGTTGATTTCAAAGACTCCAGGCAAGAACCTTCTTCCCATCTACTTCCAATACCTAAGATGTCTAAGATAAATGTTTTCATTCTACAAGGAAGGTGAGATCCACAGAGCAAATGTCCTCAGGAAGGGAAATCTGAGAGCTTCAACTGATATGAATAGCCAAATCCTGACCTTGGACATCTCCTGAGAGCACTTTTTTTTTTTTTTTGGTTTTTCGAGACAGGGTTTCTCTGTGTAGCTTTGCGCCTTTCCTGGATCTCACTTGGTAGTCCAGGCTGGCCTCGAACTCACAGAGATCCGCCTGGCTCTGCCTCCCGAGTGCTGGGATTAAAGGCGTGCGCCACCACCGCCCGGCCTGAGAGCACTTTTTATAGTCAGAAGGGAACAGTACGCAAGGGCCCCTGGAGCCTTAGGAGGAATTAGAGATGTTACTGAACTCGAAAGGAAAAGAAGTAGTGTGTGCTTTGGAGGTGGGAGCGATTGTAAGGTAGAAGCAGAAGTTTCACAGACAAAATTATTCTATAATGTCAACTTGACTTGACTCTGTCAGTCTGAGGTGGCTACATCCTGATTCTGTACCTCTACACACTACCATCCTGGGTGCCAGCAACAAAGACAGAGGAGAAGGGAATGTCAGAAAGCCAGTGAGTATCCATCTAGCTGTGTTCCAGAGAAGAATACCAAGACTAACAGAGCTAAGCCTCACCTCAGCTTCTATCATAGGGTTGTCTTGAAAACTCTCTGAGGAAAGACAGAGGCAGGGAAGCTATTTCAAATAATCCTATAGTGGTGGGTACACATTTGTCCAAATACACATTTGGACAACACCAGAGGTGAACCTTAGTTAGTGCAGTAGTTTGAATGAGACTGGCCCCTGTAGGCTCATATGGTTGAATGCTTAGTCACTGTATAGTGGAACTGTTTGGGAAGATTTAGGAGGTGTGGCCTTGTTGGAGCAAGTGTATCACTGGGGATGGGTTTTGAGGTTTCAAAAGCCCACACCAGATCAGGATATAAAGCTCTCAGCTACCACTCCAACACTATGCCAATCTGTTTCCCACCATGATGATAATGAACTAACCCTCTAAAACTGCAATCAAGCCTCCAATTAAATGCTTTCTTTCATAAGAGTTGTCTTGGTCATGGTTGTGGTAATATTGTGTTCCCCAAAATATTGTGCACCCTAATAAACTTATCTGGGGTCAGAGAACAGAACAGCCACTAGATACAAAGGCCAGAAAATGGTGGCACGCATGCCTTTAATCCTATCACTTGGGAGGCAGAGATCCATCCGGATCTCTGTGACTTTAAAGCCACACTGGAAACAACCAGGCATGGTGACTCATGCCTTTAATCCCAGGAAGTGAGCCTTTAATCACAGGGAGTGATGGCAGAAAGCAGAAAGGTATAGAAGCTGTGGCTTGTTCTGCTTCTCTGATCTTCCAGCATTCACCCCAATAA
Organism: Peromyscus californicus insignis; assembly: GCF_007827085.1. NCBI lineage: Eukaryota > Metazoa > Chordata > Mammalia > Rodentia > Cricetidae > Peromyscus > Peromyscus californicus. The sequence continues at coordinate 53,829,158 of NW_026294480.1, read as the reverse complement.
CTGGCCTCAGGTTTGATTTTATTAATAAGTACCTTTAAGATTCCTGCTACACATGGTGTCTCCTCACAGCAATAGAACAGTAACTGAGACACCTAGTGTTAACCATGGGCTGTGAGCAGTGACTGTGGGCCAACACATTCCTCCTTGGCAGCCATGTACCCATGGAGAAGGATGTCGGTAAGGGAAAGGTGATGCTTATGTGGGAATGGGGGTAGGGTGGGGGCTATGGGAAATCTGTGAACTAAAGCTGGATATGCACTTAGAAGGTGCTTTAAAAATAGGTTATAAAAAAAAAACCTCGTGCTGTCTGTGGTGTGTGTGTGTGTGAGAGAGAGAGAGAGACAGAGAGACAAGAGACACAGAGACACACAGAGAAAGACAGAGAAAGAGATGAGGAGAGAGAGAGAGAGAGAGAGAGAGAGAGAGAGAGAGAGAGAGAGAGAGATTTGCTGATAAAGAGGTTGCTAGGTGGGATGCCTCAAAGGCCCAGTAGGAAGCCTAGGCTCTGACCTAGACTCCTCAGTAAGTGAGGGCCCCCGACCTCCAGTTCTTTATCTGTAAACCGGAGGACTGGAAGGGATCTCATTTCTCCCCGGGACTCCCAGGGTCAGGATCTGGGAGTATTGCCAGCATCCAGCCAAGGTCAGTCTGGATCTGAGGAGGCCTGTGAGTTCTGATGCCTTCAGAGTAGGTGACAGGACCACTCCCTGGGCAGCAAAACCTTCATGTGCCTCCTACGGCACAGCTGCTCACCTCCACAGACCCTCTTCCTTCCTGGGAGCACAGTCAGCTTACCACTGAGGCTAGGCTCCTGAGCCCAAGAGGTGTGTGTTGACATTTAGGCTCTAAAGACCACTTCACCTCAGGTCTGTTGGGCTGTGCCTCCTCATTAGGTCCACTGAGCTGCTGTCCTGGGCCAGCACTAGTTTCCGAAGTATTTGCTTTCTTTTTGTATCTCCGAGCAGACCAGTTTTCTACCTAAGGCAGAAGGTTATTTTTAACATCAGCTGTGGCTCTCAGTCTGTCACTTTCTGTCCCGGGCCTGTCCCCATTCCCTTGTCTTGTCAGATTGGAGGGTCTGAGCCTCCTCGAGAGTGGCAGGTAGCAGCCTGGGCTGGATGACTAGATCCCATCTCTTACACTCCCTTTCGATTCTGTAAAGCGTTGTGTTGGTTTTTGCAACAGGCCCACTTAACATTTGCTAGAGAAATCAGAGAATCTGGCAGTCTCTGAGCCTTTAGTCAGCAAAAAACATCTGATGAAATGGAGTCAAGGTTCCCACCCGCTTACAAAGCAAAGCACCATGCTAGGTCTTCCAGGCTCTGCAGAGTTTGCATGCTGACTGCTCTGGTGGATGCTTGCTGCAGGGGACTACCCCTATCTAGTTGGGGGCCCCCTGTCATTGGAGGAGTGGTAGACTCTGGGTGGTGCAGCCCTAGAGCACTAGGTGAATCAGTGAAGAATTGGCCAGGCTTGATTATTTTATTCTCTGGTCTATTCCATGTCATGAGAAAGAGAAGAGCTGTAGCACAAAAACATGGAAGGGGGCCCATCAGCTAGAGGAGCATTATTAAAGCTATGAGGGTGTGTGTGTGTTTGCGCGCACACGCACATGGGTGAAACTGTGTCTGCTCTGGGTGTGTGTTAGCTGTGTCTGTGCCAATGGGAGAGTGCCTGCAATGTGTGTAGTTTTCCTTTCAGGTTGATGGAATGCATCAAAACATTCTCTTTGCACATGCACATACACTGGCAAGCCATGGACGCTCACTTGTACATGCACACCCGTTTCCTGCAAAGGGAAGCACTACTTCTTTTTGTTGTGTATCAAATAGAGCCTCCTCGTGTCTCTAGTCCAATGCCCTATTTCTATTAGGAGCCAGTTGAGAGTTGGGTATGATGGCATACACGAATGCCACCACTTCGGAGACAGAAGCAGGTCAATCTCTGAGACTCAGAAGGAAGTCCTGCATGCAGGGCACAATGGTGGCACCTTTGGAAACTACCTTCTGCATGACTAGCCTCCAGCCTTGGCCTCTTCATGGTGTTCTGAACCTCTCTCAGCAGAATGGTGCTTAGGAACCCAGTCATTTTGAACCTCCTGTGACTTTAAGCTGGTGTTTGATCTCTCCCAGGACACTTGCATTGAAGCCTTAACTCTGATTTTTGAGAAGAGCCATTTCTCCTTACAAAAGAATAGCACATTGCTGGTGATATAGGACAGAAATTTCAGGTGCAAGAGTAGCTTTTGGATTGGAACTTCATTCGAAGTATGGGGAATGCATACTTCCAAGGACGCCTGCTTATGCTGCATCCTTCTTCTCCAGGTGCCATCTTAGTAACTGAAACGTTTACCATACAATGTTCACCATCTGTCTGTGAATATTAAATCACCTCTCTTGAAAACCACTGTTTCCAGAACAGGCTCCTGGGGGAAGGGGCAGTGCAGGGGCTGGACAAAGGACTGTCATGTCTGCTTCTACACTTGACCTTGCAGACCTGGGACATGGCTCAAGTTAATTTTAATGGCCAGAAGAGGGAAGACACATGATGTGGAGGACAAAGGCCTACATTCGAATTCAGGAGACCTGAGTCTGTTACTAAACTAGAGAGAGAGAAAGAAGCAAAAGAACTTTTAAGATGGTAAACCTCACCAATTTAAAGGCCATGGTAGCATTTGAATTTGTGAAGCACTATACCTTTCTTTCTTTCTTTCTTTCTTTCTTTCTTTCTTTCTTTCTTTCTTTCTTTCTTTCTTTTTCAAGACAGGGTTTCTCCGTGTAGTTTTGGTGCCTGTCCTGGATCTCGCTCTGTAGACCAGGCTGACCTCGAATTCACAGAGATCTGCCTGCCTCTGCCTCCCGAGTGCTGAGATTAAAGGTGTGGGCCACTACCTTGGGGCATCATTCCTTTCTTGAGGCCCATTGGACAGGACCCTTTGAGCACTGGGTCTGAAATTCAGGTACCTGCCACTAGAGATGCAGTGTTGCTTATTAGTCTCCAAAAACCAAGTATTAACCGATTTGGTAGGAGGTAATTGAGTACTGGTAGTTGACGAGGTACAACAGTTGCTTAGAGGTTTCTGTGTATGCCAAGACTCCAGGCTCAGTCGACACCCCTTTTGCAATAAATTTGAGCTTTATCAGCTCCACATAAGGGACCTGGATGTAGGCATCTGCTCCCTTAGAACCTTCCATTCATTGGAAATGGTTAAGGAGCCCAAGAGTCTGTATTATTAATAAACCAAGTCACAGACTCTTCCTGATGCCATTTGGATAAGTTGGGTTTGCTAACATCCAGAAAAAACAGTCTTCTGAAGCCATCCTGGTCCTGGCCTTCCTGTCCTGGGTGAGCATGCATTATAGCACAGACTGTCTGGAAGCTTTTCCTGAGTCATTCTATCATCCGGTCTGGCGTGATTAATCCCAGACTTCAGCATCACGGGTCACTGCATCCATCTCCTTGGCAACGTTTGTGTGTCTCTTCTGGAGCAGCCCCATAACCAAGCCTGGCCCCTCCTGGAGCCGTCTTTCTGTGCAGGGAACCAGCTCCAGGAGCAGATATACAAAAAGGTGCCAAGCCACGGCCACACACCGGAACCTCAATAAAGCCCAGGAATGATCATGTTTAAAAACATGACACCCGGTGCTGCCTAGTCCTGGAGAAAGGAAAGCCAAAGCACAGGCCAAGATGCAAGAACTTTTGTGGTTGAGAGGTTAAAAGAAGCAGAACTCATCCATTTAGTTATTTACTGCTTTATATACGTATGGATGCGTACATGAATATATGTGCTGCCTTGATCCAAATTTCACCATTCCAAACATATTCAAAGTTCCAAATACTTTTCGAACACCTGCTGTGTTCCATGCATTTTGACCCAAACCAGGCATAAGCATTGCCTTAGGAGAGCTGAGAGTCCAGTGGGGGGGAAAAGAATCCTTGCCGCCAGTTCACACCAACAGCTCAGTGATCCCACCAGTTCACACCAACAGCTCAGTGATTGCACTCTGTGAGAAGTGCAACCAGGAAGAGGCCGGGGATTCACAGAAGAGTGGGGCGATGGCCGATCTTTATTGTCCACGGATTAGACTGAGGGACACCTAAAGGGACAGTAAAAACGTGTTCCTGGGTGTGTCTCGGAGGGTACTTTCATACTGGGTTAGATCACCAGGGCTTTGACCTATGGGTGGTTTCATCCAATGGTGGATTCAAAGTTTGCATAGACCATTCTACCATTGGGAGTGGCAGAACAGGTGAGTGAGTGAGGTGCTTGGGGACAGAGGTTACTAGGGAAGTGTCCTTAGGGCCTATGCCTTGTCTTAGCTCCTTCATGTCACTGTCCTGTGCGTCTCCTCTTCTCCACAAACTCAACTGCCATGAGGGTCAGCCTCAGGCCACAGAGCAGCAAACAACTGAAATCACACGTCAGGTGAATTGCTCTTTCTTTCTTTAAGCCACTCACTTGGTCACAGTGACACTAAAACCAGCTGGGGAATGTGTTGGTGAGCAGCGACCACCAAAAGCTGACTGTTCAGTTTCCAGCAAGGTTGTGAAGTCAGTTGCTTACAGCCACTAGCAAAAATTTAAATGGACTTACCATTAAAGTTAGTTACATTAAAAATGAGAACAGGTATTTAGAACTCATCACTTTCTGTTTTTACGGTTCATGCTGCTGGGGGTGGTTTTGTTCTTTTGTGTCTGTGTGGGTGACAGAAATCTAGAATGGTGGGTGCCTGTTTTCTGTTCCTAGCCTTATTGGACATCATGCTGGTTGCTCAAAGTTGGCCACAGTGGATGTGCTTACAATATGGATGAGCAGAGAAGGCTATGGATTAGTGTTATTTTTGTCCCAATGAGCTGGGGGTGAACCATTTTCCAGCATAGCATCACCTGGGGTCAATGAACAGGGAGCTGGGGTCTGAGCTGGCAACAGGAGAACTACGCAGGAAGGGGCGGGGCGGGGGGTGGGGCTAAGCAGTTGCCATTAGCTGTCTCCTCTCCTTCTGATCTTGCTTTTGATGCATAGCTACTGCTTTGTCATGAGAGGCACTGGCTCAACTCTACAATTACATATCCCAGCCTCCTGGATGCTCCGGGTTGGAGCCACAGGATCCAGTTCCAGCCAGTGGCATGTTGTGAGGTAAGTCCACCAGAGGACACATACTGTCACCAGCAAAGTCGGATCGAAAGTCTCTATTGCTGGCTGGTGACTGCACAGAGAACTTGCCCAAATCATGCAGCCCCGAGCCTCACTGTTCTTTTGTGTACAAAAAAGCACATCCTGATGGACACACTTCTGCTAGCAGGAACAGTTAGCAGAAAGCAGAACTGCAGAAACCAGAGGGCAAGGCTAGTGTACAGGGTCTTCCCTGGATCCTGGAACTACGGACCAGGTCTTTGATGGATTAAGTCTTTGTCTCCGTTCTGAGAGGTATTGGGTTCTTTGTGCTAGGTTTTAAGGTTAGGATGATGCCTCCAACATGGCGTCAGTTGTGTTCAGGTCTGAGAGTCTGTTACAGGAGTGAAAAATCTGAGGATCTCCCGGAAAACCTTCTCCTCCTCCTCCTCCTCCTCCTCCTCCTCCTCCTCCTCCTCTTCCTCCTCTTCCTCCCCCTCTTCTTCCTCCTCCTCTTCCTTTCCTGGAGTGATGGGCTAGAGGGGAGACAGACATCCTGTGGTCATGGAGGTCATGGAGAGAACATGAAGAAGAAGCATGCCAAGAATAGCCAGGTCAGGGGGCAGGGCAGGGAGCTAGCATCTCTCCCTATGTGAAAAGTAAACTGTGGTTTAGGCAGACTATTCTTAGGTCGTTCTTCACGTAGACACCTACTAAGAGAGTGGTTCTCAACCCTGTAATACAGTTCCTCATGCTGTAGCAACCCCCAACCATAACATTATCTTTGTTGCTACTTTATAACTGTAATTTTGATACTGTTATAAATTGCAATATAAATATTTGTGTTTTCTGATGGTCTTGGGTGACCCCTGTGAAAGGGTTACTTGAGGCCCCCCACAAGAGGTTGTGACCTCCCAGGTTGAGAACCACTGTACTAAGACATAAAAGTCATCTTGAGGGGTAACTTCTGAGTGTATCTGGCAGGAAGAGGCAGGGGTTAACCTTCAGCTGAATGGAACATTGACTTTGTGCTAAGGGAGCAGGTCCACAGTGCTGCCTCTCAGAGTCACAGTCCCTGAGTGCTTGATGTTTCCTGTTTTAAAATGCCTGGGCTTTGCCGGGTGAAAGGGAAGACCTTGTGGGATGGCAGAGGCAGGGGCAGTATTGCGTCTCTACAGGTTAGCAGCCTAGGGATTATTCAGGAGTGACGTGCGTTTCCCACTGGCATGCTGCAGGATGGATTCAGGTGGCAGCCAGCCAATCTGGTGCGTCAGCTGCAACCTTCCTTCCTGCCTCTCCCTATTTTACTCCAGGAATGGCTCTCAAATCGAGTTTCCAAATTCTCAGGTCCTGGCTGGAGTAGCCAGCTCTTTCATGCCTGCTGTGAAGCAGCTTTCCCAGGGAGAGGCCCTTTGAACTAAAGCACAGGCAGTGAAAAAGAGACCCTTCAGCTGGCGGCTGGCATTCTGTGTGCCCTGCTTTCCTAGGAGGGATGCCCGGCTCTATAGCAACTGCCATGTCACGGTGTTGCGGACAGCGACGGCTGGGCCAGGCAGTGTCCTGCAGAACAAGCCTCCTCTTGGCTTCCTCCTGGACACTGGGATCAGGAAGTGAGAGGGCCTTGGAGCCATCTGTGATGTTACCCGTGTCTCCTCACCTCCTCTCCCTTCTCTTCCCTTCACCTCTCTCTTTTTCTCCCTCTCCTCTTCCTCCTCCCTCTATAGAGCAGACCGGAAAGAATTCCGGCTAGGCAGAACATTTCTCTGTGTTGACTTTCTACTTTCCTTATGTGAGGACGGTTCAGGCTGTTGTCACCCCCCCCATACACACATCTGCACCCCCCCATACACACCTGCACCCCCTACATACACCTACACCCACACACACCTGCACCCCCACACACCTGCACCCCCTACATACACCTACACCCACATACACCTGCACCCCTACACACCTGCACCCCTACACACCTACACCCACATACACCTGCACCCCTCACACCTATACCCCCACATACCTGCACCCCCTACATAACCTGCACCCACACACACCTGCACCCCTACACACCTGCACCCCCACACACCTGCACCCCCACACACCTGCACCCCCACACACCTGCACCCCCACACACCTGCACCCACACACACCTGCACCCACACACACCTGCACCCCTCACACCTACACCCCCACACACCTGCACCCCCACACACCTGCACCCCCACACACCTGCACTCTCACACACCTGCACCCACACACACCTGCACCCCCACACACCTGCACCCCCACACACCTGCACCCACACACACCTGCACCCACACACACCTGCACCCCTCACACCTACACCCCCACACACCTGCACCCCCACACACCTGCACTCCCACACACCTGCACCCCCACACACCTGTACCCCCACACACCTGCACCCCCACACACCTGCACCCACACACACCTGCACCCCCACACACCTGCACCCCTCACACCTACACCCCCACACACCTGCACTCCCATACACCTGCACCCCCACACACCTGCACCCACACACACCTGCACCCCCACACACCTGCACCCCCACACACCTGCACCCACACACACCTGCACTCCCACACACCTGCACCCACACACACCTGCACCCCCACACACCTGCACCCCCACACACCTGCACTCCCACACACCTGCACTCCCACACACCTGCACCCACACACACCTGCACTCCCACACACCTGCACCCACACACACCTGCACCCCCACACACCTGCACCCCTCACACCTACACCCCCACACACCTGCACTCCCATACACCTGCACCCCCACACACCTGCACCCACACACACCTGCACCCCCACACACCTGCACCCCCACACACCTGCACCCACACACACCTGCACTCCCACACACCTGCACCCACACACACCTGCACCCCCACACACCTGCACCCCCACACACCTGCACTCCCACACACCTGCACTCCCACACACCTGCACCCCCACACACCTGCACCCACACACACCTGCACTCCCACACACCTGCACCCACACACACCTGCACCCCCACACACCTGCACCCCCACACACCTGCACTCCCACACACCTGCACTCCCACACACCTGCACCCCCACACACCTGCACCCCCACACACCTGCACCCCCACACACCTGCACCCCCACACACCTGCACTCCCACACACCTGCACTCCCACACACCTGCACCCCCACACACCTGCACCCCCACACACCTGCACCCCCACACACCTGCACCCACACACACCTGCACCCACACACACCTGCACCCACACACACCTGCACCCCTCACACCTACACCCCCACACACCTGCACCCACACACACCTGCACCCCCACACACCTGCACCCCCACACACCTGCACTCCCACACACCTGCACCCTCACACACCTGCACTCCCACACACACCTGCACCCACACACACCTGCACCCACACACACCTGCACACACACACACCTGCACCCTCACACACCTGCACCCTCACACACCTGCACTCCCAAACACCTGCACTCCCACACACCTGCACCCCTCACACCTACACCCCCCACACCTACACCCACACACACCTGCACTCCCAAACACCTGCACCCCCACACACCTGCACTCCCACACACCTGCACTCCCACACACCTGCACCCCCACACACCTGCACTCCCACACACCTGCACCCTCACACACCTGCACTCCCACACACACCTGCACCCACACACACCTGCACCCACACACACCTGCACACACACACACCTGCACCCCCACACACCTGCACTCCCACACACCTGCACTCCCACACACCTGCACCCTCACACACCTGCACCCTCACACACCTGCACTCCCAAACACCTGCACTCCCACACACCTGCACCCCTCACACCTACACCCCCCACACCTACACCCCCACACACCTGCACCCACACACACCTGCACCCCTCACACCTACACCCCCCACACCTACACCCACACACACCTGCACTCCCAAACACCTGCACTCCCACACACCTGCACCCCCACACACTTGCACTCCCACACACCTGCAACCCCCACACACCTGCACCCCCCCACACCTGCACCCCCTATGCTCTGCTTCTATGCAGAAAGCACAGAAAGGACTCATGTGATGGAACTCTCTAGAATTCATGCTGTTTCTGAAAACACAAGATTTGCTCAGGACAGCCTTTCCCAAGTCTCTCAGATCATTCTAAGAGAACTTCATACTGAGGGGTTTTGGGGTACAGGAAACCTTCTTACTGTCTTAGAGGGCAATGCAAGGTCACATACAAGAGGAAGGTTTTGTTGTTGTTGCTGTTACTCTTCTCTCCTCCTCTTCCTGCTCCTCCTGCTCCTCCTGCTCCTCCTCCTCCTTCTGCTCCTCCTCCTCCTCCTCCTCCTCCTCCTCCTCCTTCTCCTCCTCCTCCTCCACTTCCTCCTCCTCCACTGAAGTACACAAGTCTCTGTCTTATAAACAGCAGGGAACCCTCTCATCAGGGCGTTTATGAGAGGAGGCCTTAGTAAGTGTATCGGGACAATTCTGGCACACCAGGGTCCTCTGGACCACTACCACTTTTGATTGCCCCCGCCCCCCCCCTCAAATCTTACAGGATATGCTTTCCAGAGAACACTAGAAAATGGCTTCCAGTGCCCCATTCTCCCTGCAAAGGCCTCACTCTGCACTTGAAGGAATTGGGAGGTCTGGGATAATGTATGGACTCAGAAGTGAAGAAGGGAATTATGTTAATCAAGGACTCTGAGATGCTCAAGAAGACCCTTGTCTGTGTGGCATTCGTGCCTGTGTCCCTGCAGGACAGCCGCTGGCTGGCAGCAGCTTGTGCTGTCGGACTCAGGACACTGCCACCAGCACACTCCTTGAGCCTGCTGAACCCTTGTCTCACGGTGTTCTTGTACAGCTGAGTCATCCCTCCTGTGTCTGGCTCCCCGGCTGGCTTTGCGCACAGCCAGACTTTTGTCTCCTTGTGAATTCAGGGCTGGCTGGCTGGGGACAAGCGCAGACTTCAGATCGCCTCAGGTCTCAGTGTCAGGGTGCCAGAGCCGTAGATGGAAGGAGCCTCGGCCTGAGTAAGTCACGGGTTCCATAAGGCAAAGTCCCCTCGCGGCTCTTTCTTTTCGGGGGACTTGCAGCCTAATCATGCTTGTCAATTGGTCCAAATAGACTTTAGTGTCAGGTATTCTTTGATATGCTTTTCTTGAAATATTATTTCAGAATATTAATGGAGCGCTTACCTTAGGAGGGATGCTGTGTTGATAAGTGTTCCTGTTTCTGGTCCTGAAGCATAAGACCTGTTCCACACTTCCGCTTATCTGACTGTTCCTTCTTTTTTTTTTCCTTTTCTTTATTTATTTTTTCTATTATCAGCTTGATACAGTATAAATTCCTATCCTAATAGTGAAATGTTTCACTCATGCTTGCCCAGTAATTGAGTAAAACCAAAAATTATAAGCCACAGTCATCCTAGGGGTCCCCCCTGCTATATAGCCTCCCTGGTTCTGTGGGTTGTAGTCTGATTGATCTTTATTTTATATCTAGAATCCACTTATGAGTGAGTACATACCATGTTTGTCCTTCTGGGTTTGGGTTACCTCACTCAGGATGATATTTTCTAGTTCCATCCATTTGCCTGCAAATTTCATGATGCCATTATTTTTCTCTGCTGAGTAGTACTCCATTGTGTATATGCACCACATTTTCTTAATCCATTCTTCAGTTGACGGGCATCTAGGTTGTTTCCAGGTTCTGGCTATTACGAATAGTGCTGCTATGAACATAGTTGAACATGTATCTTTGTGGTATGATTGAGCATTCCTTGGGTATATGCCCAGGAGTGGTATGGCTGGGTCTTGAGGTAGATCAATTCCCAATTTTCTGAGAAACCGCCATGCTGATTTCCACAGTGGTTGTACAAGTTTGCACTCCCACCAACAGTGGAGGAGTGTTCCCTTTGCTCCACATCCTCTCCAGCATTGACTGTCATTAGTGTTTTTGATCATAGCCATTCTGACAGGTGTAAGGTGGTATCTCAGAGTCGTTTTGATTTGCATTTCTCTGATGACTAAGGATGTTGAGCATTTCTTTAAATGTCTTTCAGCCATTTGTGATTCTTCTTTTGAGAATTCTCTGTTTAGCTCTTTAGCCCATTTTTTAATTGGATTGTTCAGTATTTTGATGTCCAGTTTCTTGAGTTCTTTATATATACTGTTCCTTCTTGCTAGCTGTTGTTTGTTTTGTATTTTGGTTTTGGAGGAGAGCGTTTCTTGCTTAATTTAAAAAAGTCTCAGCAAACAAGCAAACAAACAAATAAAAAACCCCAATTGTCTCTTTTATATTGTCTAGGCTAGTTGAACCTGAAGTTCTCACCCTCTTGAGGTTTTTTGTTTGTTCGTTTGTTTGTTTTTGTTTTTGTTTTTCCAGACAGGGTTTCTCTGTGTAGTATCCCTGGCTGTCCTGGAACTCTCTCTGTAGACCAGGCAGGCTATCCTCAAACTCACAGAGATCCACCTGCCTCTACCTCTCTAGTGCCGAGATTAAAGGTGTATGCTACCACCGCCCAGTAACCCTCTTGAGTATTAATACAAATTTCTGAATTATAAAAATCAATCTGAACCTAGTATCCTTGGAGCCGGGCAATGACAAGAAGATCAGACACAGGGGACGGCCAGTCCAGGCTAAGCATCCACTGCTGCCAGGAGTCTTAGTGGAGCATCCTTGTAGACTCATGGGCATTTCCCTTGCATCAGGCTTCTACCCAACTCCGTAAAGCCCCTCTTTGCAGTCATCTCTCTCAGCACTGTCCCCTTCCACGCCCCCCAAGCCGATCCCTCAAGTTCCCATGCCCACCCTTCCTGAGTCCAACCGTGAGATCTCTATTTCATCTTCCCAGGGAGATCCTTGTATCCCCCCCCGTGGGCCCTCCTTGTTACCTAGCCTCTCTGGGTCTGTGCAGTTCAACACAATCTCCATCAAAATTCTAACACAGTTCTTTACAGACCTTGAAAGAACAATACTCAACTTCGTATGGAAAAACAAAAAAACTCAGGACCGCTAAAACAATCCTGTACAATGAAAGAACTGCTGGAGGTGTCATCATCCCTGACCTCAAGGTCTACTATAGAACCATAGTAATAAAACAGCTCGGTATTGGCATAAAAACTGACATGTGGACCAATAAAATCGAATTGAAGACCCTGACATTAATCCACACACCTATGGACACCTGATTTTCAACAAAGAAGCCCAAGCCATACAATGGAGAAAAGAAAACATCTTCAACAAATGGTGCTGGCATAACTGAATGTCGGCCTGTAGAAGAATATAAATAGATCCATATCTATCACCCTGCACAAAACTCAAGTCCAAGTGGGTCTTTTCATCATTTAAAAAGTGGCACCTCGGTTTCCCTAAAGCAGAAACCTCTGTCTGACTTGGCAGTGAAGGCTGGGCACGGCCATAGCTTCACGGTGTACCTCACGCTTGTTTTGCTAAAATGTTCTGTTAGTAAAATGTCATTAACAGTGTTCCCAAATTTTTGCAAACACAGGGATCTGATCCATGCCATGAATCAGAAGCAGAGACAGGGTGTACCAGTGTTCTGGGACTGCAACATAGCTTGTTGAGATACAAACCCAAGGTAAAAAATAGAAGTCAACAATTTTCATCAGAATAAACCTACTTAATAATTAAAGAAGACAGATGCATTAAGGCAGTCTGTGCATAATTCTGCATAAAGGGTAGGATGCATAATTCTGCTCAGGTTCCTCCTCTCCTCCACTTCTCCCCGTCCCACACACACACTTTGGATTGGGGATTGAGCCCTGGGCTTCACACATGCTAGACATGTGACCTACCCCATGGCCAGCCCTCCTATTTTTTTTTTTTTAAATTCATATCTGTTCTGTTACAGGTTAGGGAAGGGCTGTAATATGTGTTCTATATTAGTGTTTTTGTATAAACACTATGTGAATGAACTCATTTGCTCACACCATCACCATCACATCACACACCATCTCCTGAAGATACAGGTTAGCTCCATGTTGCTTGTGTATAAACAGAAGTCCAGAGAGATCAGATCACTAGCAGAGCTAAAAAGCCGGGAGGCCAATCACAGCCTGCTGGTCCTGCAGTGTGTGCTGTACTAACCCCACAGAGAGGCTGCCATTTCTGACCAGTGTTGTTAGTTTTAACCTCTTAGTGTCCTCGCCCGGGTCTCCAGGGAAGGGGTCCAGGAAAGGAGGTTGACCTGCGACAGCACACGCAGGGTGCAGAGCCTGAGGGACCACAGTTGGGCCAACCTGGAGAAGGTACTTAAGCCTACAGATATCTCAGTTCTTGTTGTTGAACAAAATACATGTGCAGCTGGCTTCCCAGCCATGCTACAAAGACAGGCGCTGTGAAAGCATTCACTGTATTGTCAACTGCATACGTTAAGCACTTTCCCCGTGAAGCTAAGAGGTTTTTAAACACCTGAGTTCAATGGAGAGGTTCTAAGTAGTCCCACAGACTGCAGCCTTCTCCGAAGAGCGCAGTGTCCTGATGTTTCTGTTTCACTCGGTACATGAAGTACATTTGTCGCCACTAAAGGCCCAACCCTTCTGTCCAGGGTTTCCACAGTGTTCTGTGCGTGTGTGGGCGGAGCAACACGGGAGGGCAGAAGTGGGGAGTCACAGTTCTCTCCAACCTGCCACCTTCCCTTGACAATCAGGATTTGTATTTTAAAATCACGATCACACATCTACCGTGGATGGGGAAATGAACGCACTGTCACTGTCGAGCTGAAGTAAGACCAGGACCGTATAGTCTATCTTCTGATTGAAGCCCGTGAGTGTCACTTATCTGACAGTCCCGAGACTTTTGCTGGTTGGTAGAAGGGGTTCCAGTTAAGTGCAGTGAACCACGAGCAAGCCTGGTTTAAATGTACACTAACTTTATAGATGTTTACAAGCGTTTTTATTTATCTTTTAATCTTATTTTTTGCGTGTGTGGATGTTTTGCTGGCATGTATGTTTGTGCGCTGTGGCCATGCTGTGTCCAAGGAAACCAAAAGAAGGAGTTAGATGCCCTGAGACTGGAGTTACAGATGACCGTGCGCCACCATATGGGCACTGGGCATCAAACCCAGGTCCTCTGGGAGAGCAACCAGTGCTCTCTTAACTGCCCAGTCATCTCCTCAGCCCCCTGAACACATAGATTGCAAGATGGTTTGGAAACCTTAAAGTCAATCTTTATATTTGTCTCCGTTTGATTGTTACAGCAAAATACCCAAGGCTGGATGGTATATAAAAGGAAGAAGTTTACTTCACTCACTGCTACAGTCCGAAAGCCCACTACCTGGGGCCACCTCAGACGGTGGTGAGGGCTCCTGGCCGCCTCACAGGATGGTGGATAGCACCTCAGGGAGAACACAGGGGAATCTCACAGAGAGGCAGGAAGCAAGAGATCAGGCGAGGTGCCTGTTCTCCCATAATACTCTGCTCTTGAGACAGTTGACCGGAAGAGCCACATCAATTCTTTTCAGTGGCATTGTCCCATGATCTAATTAGCGTCTACTGGGAGCCAGCCCTCAGGAGTTGCATCACAGGGCCTGGAGGGATGCTCAGTGGTTAAGAGCACTGGCTGATCTTCCAGAGGACTCTGGTTTGATTCCCCGTACCCACATGGTGGCTGGCAACCACCTATATACTCCAGTCCCAGGGGATCTGGTGCCCTCTTCTGGTCTCTGATGGCACCAGGCACACATATAGTACATGCAGACACACACACACACACACACACACACACACACACACACACACACACACACACACAGGTTGTACTACTTTTCAGCACCATAGCCCTAAAGAGCATACTCCTATCGTATGAACCCTTGGAGAGACACTCAAACCATATCCAAACCACAGCAGCTCCTGACTCCTCCACTGCCTGGGCTGCAGGTTCTGGACGTCAGAGGGCAGATTTGGTTTATCAACGCACTTCCCTTCATCCTTGAGCACTGCGGCATCCTTCCACCGGAATAAGTCCTAGAAACTATGTTTCTTCTTTGTGACACAGGCCACCAACTTTCAGACCACAGTTTCTGAGACCAAGCTTCATCCTCTGGGAGATGCTGGGGGAAATAGCGTTTTTCTGTAATAGCAAAAGACTCGTGACAACCTAGAGGGCCATCAGCCATCACGGGAGGAATGGGCAATAGACTATGTTATATTCCTTTGCACAGCATCATACCGTGCAGAAGTTAATGTGAACAACAAAAGCCAGAGGCTGACACCAGAGTTACACTTTCAAACACAACAGGACTAAAAAGACAAGCTGTATGGTTATAAAAGCAGGCTGTAGAATAGAGGCTTATTTAAAGTTTAAAAGCATGCAAGCAAGATCATATTTTATTCATACACATACATGTTTGTAGTAAAAGACAGAGGAAGGCCTGGAACATCTCACAGTTAGGATGCTTATGAGCTCTTATAAGGTAGGGAATTATCCAGGTTTTTCCCCCTTGGCTTGATTGGATATATAAATATAAATGCTCAGTGTATCATTCTCTACATTTTTATAAAAATTACACTGATATAATTGAAAAACAAAAAGAAAAAGACGTAAAAATATCTGTAGCAGTTAATTCTGAGGGAGGGAGTTATAGGTAAAATTTCCCTACTCTTCAAGGAAAGTTTCCCTCAACTTGTCCATTATTATATTTATTTTATGGCAGACGAAAAGATCATTGATATAAGAAAGACACACACCTGAAAAATTCTGTAGCCAAGCTCAAAACCTTTTTCTTCTGTAATAGGAGCAAGAATGAATAGTGCCTCTACATGAGGAGTTTCTTTTTCTTTCTTTCTTTTTCCAGGAGCTAAGGACTGAACCCAAGCGCTCTCTCTCTACCACTGAGCTAAATCCCCGACCCCAGGAGTTCCTATACAGTATGTGCACTATCTATAAGCTGGGTGTATATATAAGTTCAGTGTGTAATGTATGTGGAAGTCATATTGGCTACACTTCTTACTAAGATATAAGTGATTGACACATGACTTAGGAGCAGCTGCCGAGGAAGGAGAAAAGTGTGGTGGTATTGTGTTTCCCAAAATATTGTGCACCCTAATAAACTTATCTGGGGTCAGAGAACAGAACAGCCACTAGATATAGAGGCCAGAAAATAGTGGCACACACGCCTTTAATCCTAGCATTCCAGAGGTAGAGATCCGCCTGGATTTCTGTGAGTTCAAGGTCACATTGGAAACAGCCAGGCATGATAAGAAGAGCCTTTAAATCCAGGGAGTGATGGCAGAAAGCAGAAAGGTATATAAGGTTTGAAGACCAGAGACTAGAAGCTTTTGGCTGGTTAAGCTTTTAGGCTTTGAGCAGCACAGTTCAGATGAGATTCATTTAGATGAGGACACAGAGGCTTCCAGTCTGAGGAAACAGGATCAGCTGAGGAATTGGCAAGGTGAGGTGGCTGTGGCCTGTTCTGTTTCTCTGATCTTCCAGCATTCATTCACCCCATACCTGGCTTCGGGTTTGTTTTTATTAATAAGACCTTTTAAGATTCGCATTTACAGAAAAGAATCAAGAAGACAGTACAGGAGTAGGGAAGATGGGATGGTAAAGGTGAAGTAAAGAAGATTAAAAAAAAAAACCTGGCTGTTACACAGAGAAACCCTGTCTTAAAAAAAAAAAAACAAACAAAACAAACAAAAAGATAAAAAGCAAAGCAAAATAAAACAAAATTTAACACAACCTGTAGCTGGAGTTTTCCTGCCTGGCCCACAGTCAGGACAAATCTCTGTCACCCGCCAGTCCCACAGTCGCTCAGACCCAACCAAGCAAACACAGAGACTTATATTGCTTACAAACTGTATGGCCGTGCCAGGCTTCTTGCTAACTGTTCTTATATCTTAAATTAATCCATTTTTATAAATCTATACCTTGCCACGTGGCTCATGGCTTACCGGCATCTTCACATGCTACTTGTCATGGCGGCAGCTGGCAGTGTCTCCCTCCGCCTTCCTGTTCTCTCCATTCTCCTGTCTGTTAGTCCCGCCTATACTTCCTGCCTGGCCACTGGCCAATCAGTGTTTTATTTATTGACCAATCAGAGCAACACATTTGACATACAGACCATCCCACAGCAACAACCCTATCAGAATCAGGGGTAAACTGGAACCCCCAAGATAAAGCATATGTGCTACATGGGATTCACAAGCCCAGGAATCCCTCCCATGAGGGCAGAGCCTTCTGCACATTGTGGAGAGTACTGACTGTGTCCCTGAGGTGCTACTCTGCAGTGAGGAAGCAGAAACCTGGGGGTTCTGGGGGTGCTGCTCTTTGCCTTCCAGGACAAGGGCAAGGGAGGCTGATTGTCA
Source organism: Peromyscus californicus insignis (assembly GCF_007827085.1). Lineage (NCBI taxonomy): Eukaryota > Metazoa > Chordata > Mammalia > Rodentia > Cricetidae > Peromyscus > Peromyscus californicus. Next base: position 53,811,663 of record NW_026294480.1, on the reverse strand, counting down.
TCTGAGTTCTGCAAGCTGCTAAGCCTACTTAGGGCCTGTGGCATCTGTACCAGCATCTAGCTGGTTCTCTGGAATCTTCTGGAATAAATGCCAGTTCTGCCCTACCACTACAAACAGCAATGCTTGACTTTTAATTAATGGAAACGACACATTTCTTTAATACACACAGAGGTAAAAGATTGATTTATGCCCTTTCCACACACACAGGGACAGCTTAATTTAATGAAGCTGAAGGGGGCGGGGAGGGGGTCTTGGTGAGGCCCATCTGGTCCCACTCCTGTTTAGCACGGATCACTTCCCACTCATGACAGGGATGCTAATTGTGAGTACTACTTCCAAACACCCTAGGATGTGGTGTAATTACACTGTTCATAAAAGAATTCCAAACCCGGCTCTGTTTTGAATTTGATAGAACATAATGAGAAATCTCTGTGACAGATGACAACATTCTTCTTTCAATTAATGGGATACTGGCTTGAGTCATCCTCAGAACCATTAGGCACCGATTAGAAAGATTTATGGCTCCAAAATGACCTAAAACAAACATTCTCCAACTAGAAAGTGCAGCAAAATGATCTCCCTTGTGCATTTGGGAGGTCACTCATTTAAATGAAATGTGCACAGGCAAAAATAATTCTCTAGACTATTCTCCATCCAAATCTGAAAGTCATATTGCCTCCGTACAACCCTCATTAGGCCATTGTATGTAGTGTTTCATTCATTTCTTCCCTATGCAGTCAGTCACTCATTAAAACCACCCAAGAGATAAATATGAAACATGGTTGGGACCAAGGTGTGGGTCTGATTGTGTTAAACTTCAGTGATGAATCAGAAAGGGACATTTCTCCCAAGAGGACTCTGAACATTGGCAGGAGGACAGATGTGGAGCTAGCTATGTGACTTTGGATGTTTCACTTAACCTCTCTGTGCTCCAGAGTCCTAAAAATAGGAAAAAGTAATTCCCGCTGTCCAAACCTCATAGCGTCGCTCTGAGTAAAATGATGCTTGCTGACCATAGAGGGCTGCATAAATGGAAAAGGCTATTGATGTTAAAACACTTACTGTCCGAGAGAGGAAATGTAAAGCATGCAGAAATACCTATTGCCCAGGCAAAAAGCCAATCTTATTTTGATAGAGGTACACATTTATTTATTGGCTCCAAACATCGATTGAGTCCTAATAAGATCTAGATGATGTGCTCAAATGAAGTACACAGTTGTTCAGAAGACAAATACGCTATTCTTTAAATGCTTAGAGCATCTTTGCAGTTACCACTGTGTTTCTCATTCTAGCTATTATAACCTTCATTGTGCCCACTTTGATATTATTTCATTACAAGGACTTGCCGTTGCTCTCGGAAAAATCTCCCGGACTCTCTCAATCCTCCTCCCTCCTCCTCTCTGTTGAAGATGAGAACTGGAGGAAATAGTCTTTAGAGACACACAGGCCTGCTTGGACACTCCCTTCCAAGCTGGGTGAGCTGAGAGAGTTACTGGACGTCTCTGAGGCTTGTTAGCCCCTGGGCTCTGTCTGGTACAGGAAACCACACCAACCTATGGTAACTGGTTTGTTTGTTTGGTTGGTTGGTTGGTTAATTTTTGGTTTTTCAGGATAGGGTTTCTCTGTGTAGCCCTGGCTGTCCTGGAACTCTCTCTCTCTGGCTCAGAGAATCGTCTGCTTCTGCCTCCCGAATGCTGGGATTAAAGGCGTGTACCACAACGTCCAGCCAGATGAACACAGTTTAGATAAAGCCTGTGCCATATTGAACACTCTCTGACAATTACAGCCACTATTGTCACAACAAAGGCCATCTTAATCCATCCGCCTCACTCCCTCCGTTTATGGAATGACTTGAGTTTTGAGAAGGTGTTTGATTCAACAGAGTCGTATTTTCCTTTTTCAGTTACTGCTTTGGGAGAAGAAAACTGAGCATAGTTGTTAATGTTCCAGCAGCCTTCCAGCCAGTCCCTCAGAAGACAGACCATGCTAGGCAGAGCATTGGCTTCTGCCCTTTCGTGGTCCTTAGACTGAGGTAGACCCCTCCAGTCCCCAGGACTCTTCTTTGGCCTTAGAGTTTAGCATGCTTTACACTTCTCCCATCAAATGTGAAGATGCCATTCTTCTGGTCTGGTCCCTCTGGATTTAACAATTCAGTTTCCAATTCTGAAAGGAAGCAAAACACTTAGATTTAGCCCACTGAAGACCTTCTCTCTGGACAGTTAAATATTTGCCCATATAATGCCTATTGTAGTATTAGAAATAGTCATTTGTGTTACTTTCTGCCTACAATGTGAAAATGCTTTCCAAAGACAAACATAAGTCACTAGAATCAAGCGGACTGTGTAAGGGCCGTAAGTCTTGGGTAGAGGAGGCTGCCGGGAAAGACCACAGTGTAGAATCAGTGGGTGAGACTGATCCTTTGTGATGATGTTTGAGTCCCCACCCAGTTCTACACTTGTCAGCAGTAACTCCTGGGACCCATAGAGTCCTGGAGAGGACTACAATGTTTATCCAGTAATCAAAATTATCATGGGTCTCAGAAAAACAGGGTGCCGAGACACACTAATGACCTGGGTATCCTTTATTCATTCATTCATTCATTCATTCATTCATTTATTTGTTATTTATTTTTATTTATTTTTAGGGTGTTTGCCATTTGTTCAGCCATTCCATCTCCTTTTCCTCCATCATCAGGTTGCCAAGAGCACGTACTTGCAGTTTTCCTCCAACTCTGCCCTGACTCACACAGTTCATCAGATTCTTTAATTAATTCTGTGAACATTTGTTAAATGTTTGCTCATTTACAGACTACCAGGCCAGCATCTGAAACTGGAAATTGCTCACCCTTCATCTGGTGGCGTTCAGTGCTCCCCAGCCTTCCCACTGGCTCTGCTTGCTCCTGTCATGGCTACAGATCCACAACATGGTTCCTGTTGTCTTGTTCTGGGGGAGCAGGTCCCTATGTCCAGGCATGAACTGACCCACATAAACGACTCTACCAGATGAAGAATCATGCTTACATTCCTGTTCTCTAACGAGTGGGTGAATGAAGGACTTCATTAATTTCTCACACATGGGTACCAGCCGCTTATTTTTGTTAGGAAAACCATTTCAAATCACTCACATCCTCCATTGAGGAGGTTATTGGAGTGCGCTATCTCTAATAAAAATATCAGGCCAAGGACAGAGTACAGAAACCGGCTGAAGGAGACTGTTGCTAAGGCTACATGCCATTCTGCTTGCCTAGAAACAAGGGCTAGAGTGGAGTTTAACAAGGACTTTATTCACGTGAAGCAGTCTGCAGTGCTGAGGCTGACCATGGAGGTGAGGCAGAGCAGTATAAGGGGTGGGTTTGTATCAACTGTCCTTGCCTGCTGCCATCGGCCACATCAGCCTCCATGGCCTGGTGCCCTCAGGTCACTCTCATGAACCTCAATGTGTGGACTTTATGCTGTCAGGCCTTTGCATTCCCAAATGCCCAACCCTCTCTCTTCCTCCACCTCCCACTAACCGAGATGGTCCTGGATCCTCTCATAATTTATAATCCCCACTTTTCTTACATTGCTTTCTACGCAACAAAGCCATCCTTGATAGTGAATTCTGGATGCCTCATTCATTCATCCATTCACCTAGCAGTTATGGATTGCCCCATGTATTCGGCCTAATAGTATGCTCTGGGCACACAGAGATGAAGACAGCTCTTGCCTGCATGGAACTCAATGACTGATGAGAAAGACAGGCAAACAAGGCAAATAAATTATAATCAATTCCGTTCTGTACAGTAGTTGCTGACTAAATGCCTAACTATTTCAAATAATCTTTTGATAGGATTCCGGAATACAAAGGATGATCTTCCCTAGATTTCAGGCAAGATGAAAACTTTGTGGAAAATGTATTTAAAATGCTATTTTCTTTGTTTTTTGTGTGTTTATTTTTTTGTTTTTGAGATAGGGTTTCTCTGTGTAACTTTGACTGTCTTGGAACTTGCTCTGTAGACCAAACTGGCTTCAAACTCACAGAGATCCTCCTGCCTCTACCACCCGAGTGTTGAGACTAAAGGCGTGCTCCACCACTTCCTGGCTTTAAAATGCATTTTAAGCTACACATATTAGCTAGCATCTCAAGAGGAACAAATTGACCAGGTCAGTCAAAGCCATTGCTATTATTCTGGTACCTCCTCTCCCTTAGGCAAAGGGAGAGACAGCAGGGAAATGCAATTAAATCTGAGGTTCCAGACAACTGCTGTCCACGGATGAATAGTGTTCTCCAGAGTGGTATGTTTTGTGTCTACAGGAACCCTAACTGGGCGGGACAAAAGGAATTGATTACCCCTGTCTTGTTTATATCCTTCCCTTTGTCCATGATACCTGAGAAGGAGCTCTTCTCTCAGAATCTCAGCTTTGCCTGGTGGGCACACAGTAGGGAACGAGAAGGTAGGTTAGGAGATGTTCTTCCATCTTTTAGGTAAGCTGTGACGTGCAGTGTATCGATGCCTTCTCATGATGTCCTTGGAAATCAAGGGGAGAGCTGCCCTTGGTGGGTCCAGACAGACAGGTAAGAGATGAGATTAGTTGCATGGACTAAGCTCCATGAAATTAAGATTCAGGAGCACAGGTTCAATCATTATCCACTTCTACTCATCAGGAAAGCTTCCAGATCACGGCAGAGAACGAGGACTCCATCCTACACGTCTGAGAGCGTTCGCTGGCGTTAATAGAACTTGGAATTATAGGAACACTTGGATACAGCTTTGCACTCAAGGCTTTCTCCATGGCCGTTATCATTTCCTTGTGTTTCTGAAACTGTCCAGAAAACGGGTATCTGAAAGCCCCACCCATTCACTTCCCCGCACTGCAGTAGAGGATTTTGTTTGTTTACTAGTTTTGTTTAGTGAGGGAATTCTGTCAGTTATTTTCTGTGTCCTGCTGTGTCACACTGGATCATTAAAGAAGATGCAATCAGAACGCAATCAGCGGAAAGGGATTGTTTGTGAAAGGGACTGTGTGCGGCGGGGGAGGCAGAAGGAGGCTTCAGACTTCTGATGCGGGGGCTGCTGACGTCTGAACCAGGAAAGCTGAAAAGGAGACCTGGGCGGAGGAGGCTTAGACTGCGGCCAAACTCTGATTCTCAGCTGAGCCAGCAGGGAGCCCCAGAGCAAAGATTGTCCAGCAGAGGATGCCAAGTTGGGCAGGTGTGGCTCTGTTCTGGTGCTTTATCATGTTTGGCCACCAAGTATGGTCAGCCTATGGAGAGTAGTGCTTTGGCAAGAATGCCAAATTCCACCCACATGCACATAGCTGGAGGCCCCAGACCTACTCTCCTCATAGCAGATTCTCTTGAGAGATCTGTGTGGAATGTGTCCATGGCTGTGGTGATTTGAATAAGAATGACCTCCATAGTGTTACTAGGCACGAGATTTGGGGTTTCAAAAGGCCCAGTGTTATTCTCTCTCTCTCTCTCTCTCTCTCTCTCTCTCTCTCTCTCTCTCTCTCTCCCTCCCTCCCTCCCTCTGCTGTGGATCAGGATATAAAGCTCTCAGTTACCATCCCAACATCATGCGTGCCTGAGTGCCGCTGGGACATCACCTTTAGAAGCTTTTATTTGGCCTTTTCCGTTATGGTAATTCTTACTCACAGGCCTGGCAAACTGGAAGGTCACTCCAAATACCAAGCATGGCTTCCTGGGAACAGTAAGCCAGAATTGCAAAATCCCCATGAGTGAGGTGCCATGGAGAAATATTGAATACACTATCAACTCAGATCCTATGAAATGCCTCAGTATTACTTGTTCCCAGTATACCAAGTCACTCAAGCAAATGGTCATAGGTCCCAGAGGAAGGACCAGGCCCTTCTTCTTAGAGAACTGGCCATCTCTCCCATCAGTGGATTTCAGATCACAAAATCTGCTCACATGAGCGTGACCTTCCATTGATGTGACTTCCTTCAGCCTCCTTCTCTAATCTTACCTTCTAATTGTATTAAACCACGCTCTCAGTTCCCCATCTACTGGACCATGTCACGCTGACCATAGCTCCAATTTCCTATGCTCAAGCGTCTGTGGCTGCCTGCCCTCTGACATTGGCCAGTCATCATGGTCATTGTGGTCACCTGGCCTTGATGACTGCCGAGACCCATTTCCCCCCTAGCTGCTCCTCGCTCTCCCTGCCACCAGTGGCTTCGGCAGCCCTTTCTCAGTGGCCCTAACAAATGCTGTTTCTTCATGCATTTCCCTCCACACTCTGAGGTTCTTCTTGCCTACATCCTAAGGAAGCGCACCAACTCAGTGAATTAGCCACAGCTGTTTCTTGCCTTCTCTGGCCTCGTGGCCCATCAGCTAGTTGGACCTTTACTATTGCAAAGGGGAGCCAAGGAATCTAGCGAAAGATTGGCAGTCTATGGGATGTCTGCAGTTGCTCAGTTCGCTGCTCGGGCTTCAACTTCTGTTTGAACAGGTGGCTTTTGCCTCCCTGCATCTCTTGAAGCTTGCCGAACGTACTTTTTAAAGGCTATTTAATAGTTGGCATAGGAACCAGCTGTTGAAGACGAAGACCGTGGGTTCCGAGGCAGCCTCACTGCTGTCTCCCCTCAAGCATTTCCCAGACCAAGCTGGACCTCCAGAATCTCCCGCAAGGCATGTAACCAAATGAATCCTGCTTTGCACAGAAATGAAATATGGCCCCCAGGGATTTCCCACCGGGGCTGTTTTTCAGTTCAGTTAGCACATCTTGGCCCACGGGAAATCCCAAATATCAACATATCACTTCCTAAACAGGTGGGCTGGCCTGTCTCCACAAGCTGAGAATTCCTAACAGGATGGCAGGATGGACCGTAGAAAGCAGTGAGGACGGATGGCATTCTGAGCCGCTTTCTAAGTCAGGGGAAATGTGTGATGGCAATGCTCTAATTTAGCGTATAGGAATTTTATTTATACACCTGATGTATAGTCTAGAAGTACCTTTCACAAGGGCAGGGGTATTTTTGTCTGTATAAACTATATCCTTGGAACAGCACCTGATCTATAGCAGATACTCAGGACTTTTTGGTTTCTTTTTATTTTAAGTAATAATTCATATGTACTAAAATGCACAGATCTCAGATGTATGATGAATTTTGGCCAAATGTATATATGCATCTAATCCAAATGCAAATCAAGATGAAACTCTTTCCATCACAGCACATGCTTCCTAAGGTCACAGCTCTCCTTAGGACACAGCTGCAATTAAGATTTTATCATGCTGGGTGGGGGGTGGTGCACACTTATAATCCCAGCACTCAGGAGGCAGAGGCAGGCAGATCTCTGAGTTCAAGGCCAGCCCAGTCTACAGAGCGAGTTCTAGGACAGTCAGGGGTACACAGAGAAACCCTGTCTTGAAAAACAAAAACAGCAACAACCAAAAAACAAAACAAAAAAACCAGATTTTTATCACTGCGGATTAGTGTGGAGTTTATATATACTGAGCCATGGAAATATGTATGTATACTTTTATTTATGACTTTTGTTCAACTTGATGTTTATGATAGACATCTGTCTTCTTGTGGGTTTCAAGGATTCATTTCTGTTTGTGCTGAGTAGGTTACATTTGTGAGTACTCGGCAAGTTGTGCATTCTGTTGGTAGATAGCTGTGTACTGCAGTTATTGATCTGGATTAAAGAGGCAGGAATAGTCTTGAATAAGCACTTGTGTAGGAAAATGCTTTCTTTTCTCTAGGTAAAGACCAAGGAGTGGGTTTGCTGGCTGTAGGGCAGTTGAACATTTAACTTGATGAGAAACGGGCAAGTGGTTTTTAAAAATAGGGATTATCTGGGTGATATTTATTCTCCATAATTTCTGATGGTGTTAATCATTCTAATTTCAGCCTCTCTAGTAGGTGTGACATATATTCAATGTGGTTTTAATTTGCCTTTTTGAGGTGATCAGTAATATTAGAACTATTTTCATGTACATTCTTAGGTTTTATGTATTTTTGTTTTGTGGCGTGTCTACTCAATTCTGGCCAATTTTTATATTGTTTATATCTTAATTATTTTCCTACTCTTTTATTTAATAGGTTCTTGAGGACTTCATACATGTGCACTGCATTTATGTTACCCCAATCCCTCTCTCTTCGCTTCCCAACTCTTTCCATTCCCTCCAAATTTATGTTCTTTTAAAAATTATATTGTTGCATATCCAAACACACACACACATTTTACACATATATATGCATGTATAACCTATTGAGTCCATTTAGCTTTGCTTATATATACACACACGTGTCCAGAGTGGACCACTTGTGTAGCTGAAAATTATCCTGTGTCCCACCCGATCCTGCAGCCACACAGACCCAAATAAACACACACAGGCTTAATTATTTTCAAACTATGGCCGTGGCAGGCTTTTTGCTAGCTAGCTCTTATATCTTAAATTAACCCATTTCTATAAATCTATACCTTGCCACGTGGCTTGTGGCTTACCTGTATTTTACATCTTGCTTCTCCTGGGGGCGTCTAGCAGTGTCTGCCCCACTCTCCTTTCTTCTCTCACTAGCTCTCTTGCATTCCCCCCCTCCCGCCCAGGTCTATCCTGCCCTGCCATAGGCCAATGTAGCTTCATTTATCAACCAATCAGAGCATATTCACAGCATACAGAAAGACATTCTACAGCACACTTGGACTTGGACAAGCTCTGTGGGAGGACATACCTGGAGGAGACTAAATCCCCCTCTGTCAGCAAACAGTGACCACCTGAAGCTCTCCATCTAGGGTTGGGACATATGGAATCCCCTGTCTACGTTGGCATGTCAACCAGGCAGCCCTATGGGTGAGAGCATGTATAGAAGACACCATTTCACAGCTGATGTCCTGGGCTTCTGGGTCTTACAAGCTTTCTGGCCACTCTTCTATTTCCCTGAGGCTTAGGTGTAGGGGTCATATTGCAAATTGTGTCTGTTTTGATTATTGGTACTAATAGGCTCTTTAAATATTATGATTATAAGTATATTTTCAAAAAGCAAATACAGTGCATCAAATATGGAGTCGAGTAGAAGTTTTTGATGTTGATGTCCACATATAAATTGATTTTTAATAGTTAATGGTTATAAAACCTTTTGAAATAAAACAAACAAACAAACAAAAAAAACCTCTTTGACTACCAAAAGAGTCCTTATGATTTTGTATGTCAGATATCAGCTTAGGGTTGTGGTCTGTCTCAAACCAATTCTTCCTTACGGTGTGAGGTAGGAGCTAAGGTGCATTTCTGCTGGATAGTTGATTAGTTTTTCCAGCATCATCTGTGAGCAAGTCTTTCCTTTTCCTATTGAGTTGCTGTGGCCATTTATGGAAGACAAAGTGATGGTATAGATAGAGATCCACGTCTGGACTCTTGTCTCCATGTTGCTCTATCTATCCTTATTAAACACCGACATCCTAATTTATCTAACTTCGTTACTTTTTTCAAGATTGTTTTGACTTTCTTACCTTTTTATTTGGTCTAAGGCTTAGTGTTAATAATTTCAACCAGAAAAACAAATCTACTAGGTTTTGATAGGGATTACATCGCCCCTCAATCTGGGAGATGGCAGTTTACCTATTGAGTCTCTTCATCTAGGAATACAATGTATCTTTCCAGGCCTTTATGTCTCCTTCTTTTGTTTCAGAGTTACAGTTTTTAGCACCGAGGTCTTACACTTCCAAATAATTATTCCTTAGTGTTTTATACCTTGTAACATGCTATAAACACAAACTTTCATATTTCACTATTTATTCCTAATATAATTCCCATCACTGATTTTTGTTTTATATCCTGATTTTGTATACTGTGACCCTGTTAAATTCGTTCATTCGTTTTAATAGTTTGGGATAGATACCTTCAAAGTCAGATTTGAAGCGTATACAGTTATCTCATTCTGAAGGAATATATTATTTATTTCCTAATCCTGCAGTCTTTCCTTTCTTTTTCACAGTGGCGCAGATCTCTAGTACAATGTCGCCTACAAGGCAGTATTCTTGAGAAGACACGCTGACTTTGTTGCTGGTCTTAGGCAGGAAGCAGTCAATATTTTGCTACTCTTGTTATCAAGTTCACTTAGATATCCTGTAGATAGCCTTCATCAGAGTGAAGAAGAAGTTTCCCTCCATGAACTGGTTGTCCTGGACTTTTACTTTTATTGTGAGTAAGTGTTGGAGTTTGGTTTAAAAAAAAAAATTGCATCTGATGAGCTAATGACTTTTGTGCACATGGACTCTGTTAGTGTGCTGACTTTCTGTTACTGATTTCCTAATATTAAATCAACTTTGGCTCCTGGACCAGTCCATCTAGTCTTGCTGCACCATCCTCTCTACATCACTGCAGTGTTGAGAAGGATCTCTGTCTGCATTTAGGATTTTGAGGACTAACGATCTGTAATTATTTTCCTTAGCATCCTCGTCAGTCTTGGTGTGGTAGTATGAAGTATTCTCTTCTCATCTTTATTCTGACAGTTAATGTGAGGCTGATATTATTTCTTTGTTAAATATTGAATAGATGTCACCAAGGAAACCAGGCCTACTAGGGCTTTCTTTCTGTGAAGATTATTATGAATTAAATTTCTTTAATAGATAGGTAGATGACATATTTTGTACTTCAATTCTCATATTACTTTTGCTATGTACGTCAATAAATTTCTCGATTTCATCCAAATTACTAAATTTTTGGCATTAAAATTTATTTATGGCTTTTATTATCCGTTGGATGTTTATAGGAACTGTAGATTTCCCAATATTAAACCAACATTGGCTCCCTGAACCAGTCCACTGAAACTGTAAATAATCACATCATTTCTCCCTTCCTTATCCTTCCTCCAAACCATCTCATGTACTTCTAGCTCCCTTTCCAATTTATAGATTCTTTTTTCTTTAATTGTATATATGAATATATATGAATATATATATATATATTCCTAAATACATAAATAAAGCCTGCTCAGTCTGCATAATGTTACTCGCATGTGTGTGTTCTCAGGGCAGACCATTGGTACTGGATAACCAGTTGGGGTGCTCTTCCCTGGAGAAGACTGTCTCCCACTCTCAGCATCTTGAGTTGCCTATAGTTCTTTGTCTCCAGTTGAGGCCTCCTAAGCTTTTCCACTCCCACATTAGCATGTCTATTGGCGTCCTTGGCCAGGTCATGGTTAGGTAGTTGTGCCTGTGAGACTTCACGGGTGTAATTCCTGGCGTTTCTAGGCGACATGATCTCACAGCCAACTCCCCGTTCCTTTGGTGCTTCCAATTTTTCCACTCTCTCTTCCACAAGGATCCCTGAGCCTCAGGGGCAGGAATTGTGTTGTAGATGGATCAGTTGGTATTGGGCTCCACAACTCTGCATTTCGATTGGTTGTGATTTTCTGTAATGGTCTATTGCAGAGATAAGTTTCCTTGATGAGGAGTGAAAACTACATTTACCTGGCTAAGACCCTGGATAAGAATGTTCATCATGGGTAATTTAGAAAATGTGTTACTAAATTTTCAAATAATTAAGGACTTCTGTAGAAATGTTTTTATTGTTGATTTTTAACTCCATTGTGTTATAGTGAGACAATGTACACACCACCACTTGAACTGAGATGTGGTTTAGATGGCATGGTTCCATGGACATCTGAAAAGAAGGTGAACTCTGTGGTTGTTGGGTGTTTTATAGCAACGAGATCAGGTTGGCTGCCTGGGGTATTCAGATCTTTTATACCCGGAGTCAGTAAAGTTTCCCTGGGACACACCAAAAGCAATCACCCTCAGCTCCATGTGTCATACGCTCGCTGGAGCAGTCGCTCACCTCCCTTCTGCAGTGCAAGCCAGCCATGTGCAAACACAAACACACAGACAGCTGGAGGACTCCACAGCCTGAACTTGGCAAACTCTGGTGTCAGGCGTTCTGGACTTTCAATCTACTTGTTACTCCAGTTACCGAGAGAGGAAGTACCAAAACTCCTACACAGGGCTACGGGGTGCCTAGCTTTCAATCTGGCCATGTCAATTTGAGGGGTTTGCTTCTGCCTTCTTATGAATTGGCTGTTTTCACTATTATGAAATCTCCTTTGTGATCTCCCCCTTGCTTTTGACCTGAAATTTGTTTTGTCTGGTATTAATAAAGCCGTACCAGCTTTCTCATAACTGGTCTTCGGATGGTATGGTAACTCTACTCCTTGGCTTCCACCCCAGCCTCCATTATATTTAGATCATACATCTCATAAACAACATACGGTTGCCTATTTTCCTTTGATTCAATCTGACAGTTTTTATATTATAATTGGAGTCTTTAATCCATTTATATTCTACCAATATGGTTGGACTTAATTTTACTATCTTGCTACTTTTCTATTCATCTGTGCTTAAAAAAAAATTCTTTTGTTTTTCTTTTCCTGACTTCTCTTAGGTTGACTGATAATTTTAAAAACATTTCCTTAACCCTTACCAATTGGCTTTTGAGGGGAAAAAAAAAAAAAAAAGCTCTATACAGGCTGGTAAGATGGCTCAGCGGGTAAAGGTGCCTGCTGCCCAAACCGAGGACCTGAATTCAACCCCCAGTTCCCACATAGTGGAAGAAAATAACAAAATCCTGAAAGCTGTCCTCTGAGCTCCATACATGTGCCCACAAGCATGCATATCAATCAACCAACCCATCAAATGGAAATTTGAAAAGCTAGATGCCCTCGCCCTGTGTTGTGAGCAGTTGCTGTAGGGAGCACATTCCTTAACTCCGTTTATCTTGAGTTAATGTTCTTTCACTCCTTATTGTAATGAAGTTCCTTGTACGAGTGCTGGTTTGAGTTCCTTGAAAAGCTGAGAGCGAGGGGGGATTCGATACGTTGCAGATTGGGCAGGCGAGGTGGCTCAGTGGGGATAGGCACGTGCTATCAAGCCCGGCAGGCTGGATTTGATCCCCAGGCCCACGTGGTGGAAGGAGAGAACCAGCTTCTACCGGTTGTCCTCTGACCTCTATATGTGCGCCATGGTGGAAGCCCTCTCCCCCTACAAATAATAAATAAGTGGATGTAAACATAATCTTTAAAAAGATAGGCCGGGGATTTACTGTGGGAGCATCTACAGGGGATAAAGGCTGCACGTAAGGAAGCAGAGGCACCTTCAGGCCGCAACGCGGGTTTGATGCCCGCAACAGGAGAGAGAGAGAGAGGCCGGAGAAGTTTGCCCATGGCTTCTCGGATCGCAGCAGAGCTCTAAGGAAGTCTTCATTAAGCTGAAGGAGCCAGTGAGCAAAGGCTGCCCCCTGAACGTGTCTGGCATTGGGCCAAAACGGACTTCTTATAGCACCCTCCATGATGCTCAGCTGATGGCTGGCAGCAGCCGGGGAAGCAAGCTGTAAGTAGACAGACAGGAAGCTACGGTGAATATAGAGGGGCGGCGATTAGAAGTTTTCAACTGCTTCCTACCATAGGCTCTTTTACAAGGGGAGCCGAACAATAAACCTCCATGGCTGCCACAGAACATGCTGGATAGGTGCTGTTTTCTGTGTATGTTCTAGAAGCAGCTGTGGGCCCTTTCCTCTCAGATAAAACAGAAGATAGGACTTAATGGAGTAATGGCGGCCGGTTGCTGTAGCTGTTGACCAAACTGTGCGTGGTATACACACGCTGTCCATCCTTCGCTCTCTACCCTGGGTTTTCCTTATCCTCAGCTAACCTTTTTGCAGGAGATGGTAATTTGCCCCTTGAGGTGGTTCAACGATCACTGAGTTTGAGTGTTCAAGCCAAGTTCACTGCGTATGTCCACTGGTGGTGAGAATTGAACTCCAGGAAGTACCAAGTGGGTCAGCTGGCTTCTACAAGCTCTCCTCATGCTCGATTATGTGAGAACAGCTTGGCCTTCTTATCAGTTAGTTGCTTCTTCAGGATAATGATTCAGTTCCTTGTTGTTCTGTGAACACCAGGTGACAGATGTGCACTGGCAATGGCCACAGTTAGGGTTGGCAGGACATCTGCCTGTACCTAGAAAGACAGCACTGCACTGACTATGGTACTCAGTGGTGTAGACGAATTTCTAAACAGTCTTAGTAAATAGGAAACACAGAGCCACATACAGAGGTAACAGCCAAAGAGGTCAGAGAGCCATAACTAGCTTTAGCTTATCACCAGCAGTAGCTTCCCCAGAGAGAGCTTCTTCCTGCCTGACTTGTGTTTTTACTGCCTTTCTGTTCTGCCTTCTCATTAGCTCTAAGCCCAGCCACGTGACTTCCTCATCACTGCCTGTCTATACAGACCTCCAGGTCTCTATGGTTGGTACTGGGATTAAAGGCTTGTGTCACCACGGCTTGACCATGTCCTGGACCACACAGAGACTCTGCCTGCCATGTGATCGGATTAAGGGCATGGGCTACCACCGCCGGACTTCTGCTTAATGGCTATTTGACCTCTGATCTCCAGGCAACTTTATTTATTAACATACAAATAAAAGATCACATTTCATCACAAATAAAACATCACCACACAGTTGCGTGGGTGTGAAGCACCAGACTTGTCCACAGGTCATGGAGCAAAGTGGCAAATGGAGCCACTTTGCCTTCCATCCTGTGGTTTCCAGACTCAGCTGGTCTTCCATATGGCCCCATATAGATCTCTGGCTTATTGTAGCCCACAGTCTAAGGAACAGTACAACCTCGACTCTAAGCTGATCCAGGTAGGATGTCAGTAGGTTTCCCATGCTCTGAGGGAGTCCATGGTATGGCTGGATGTGTTACACCATCTGAGGTTGCATTGATGACTCTCTTACTGTGAAGTGGGTCCCCTCACAGCTGTGCTGTGCGGGTCTCTAAACTCCTGTCAAGCATTCCACAAGCATGAAGTCATTCCTCTGAATCACGGGGCTGACTGAAGTTAGGCAGTCAGGGGAGGTAAATCCATAACAGAAGCTACTGTCCCTTTTAAGATAGAAGAATCTCCGAGTATTAAATCTTCTGTGAAGTGACTGGTTGATATCTTCTGTTAAGGCTATAGTGTCAGGGTTTATGAACATCACTGGCTGCTGTCAGGTTATGTATTGGAAAGCAGCAGCAGTTACATTGGTCTTAGCCCGTAGGCATCCATGCTGTGATTTTCCTGGTGCTGTCGGTAGCCCTTCCCATGTCCCACAAGGCCACTGTTGCTGTACACTCCCCAATGTGGCGCCTGATATTGACAGTGGATGCCGTGGTCAAGGGCCCCTTTCCACCAATCGTTTGCTGTGCAGTGGGTTCCAAGAACAGATGCTTTCACCTCTGCCACCATGGCAACCGTGTTGACGCACCCATGCTTCCAGTTTGGGGTGGCAGTGATGAGGGCTGGCTAATGTCAGCTCACTGAATCCTTTTGTTTACATTGTTATTCAATGGTTCTTCTGCCGAATGCTTTCTGGTGGGTGTGAAAACATGATACAAATCCTTCACACATTGTTCCCACTCCCATGTGTCCATCCACAAGTCTCTACCCCTACCCAGTCTTGGCTCTGATTTTGTATTTATGGAAGATTTTTATATCTTACATATTACTGCATAATATATATCATATATAACATATACTATAATGGTGTCTATATGTATACTATAAGAATATATGTTTATATATTCTTACCTCAGGCTATTTCTTCCATTTAAAGTAAGGTTGACTAAGGTTGCCATTTATAACTCCACCTACTGAGACAGTTTTCTTTCTGCGTTAAGGTCACCTCTGCAGGTTGATGTACTGTCGTCCCATTTCCAGCTGGCTCCCTCATACTGAATCAGTCCTGCTATACATCAAGTAGGCTTTCTTCCTCCTTCCTCAGCTGATCACGTGAGATCCTCCTTGTAACGCTGCTATGAGCTGGGAGATGGGTGCTGGTGCAACCCTATGGGAAGCTCGGAATCGATTTGTGCCCTCTGGCTCTCCATAGGTATGGATCTGTATGGCTTCCATCATCTCCCACCTGGGCCTGTCCAACTCTATGGCTTGGCTTAATGGATCTTTGTAGTTGCAGAGGGTCATTGCATTCTCAAACAAACAAATGGACAAATGAATGACAGATAGATACACAAAACCTCCAAACAAATCACTCTTTGCCAGACTGTGTACAAGCTCATGCATGAGCTGCCTTTCAAAAAAAAAAAAAAAAAAAATAGGGCACTTGGCCATGGGCCTGGCTTGGGACAGAAACCCCGGGGCCTGTGCCGTGGCTGTCCCACAAGGAGGTGCTATGAATTCTCAGTGCCACTGATTCAGCTTGGTTAGATAGTCCAGAAGATGGCTTCCAGTAAGGGAGGCAGGAAGGCTTTCCATAGCATTCTTCCAAAACACTCTCCAGCTCCCTGGACCTTCTCATTCCGCAGGCACCTGAGGTCTCCTGTGCACATGTCCATGTGTATTAGCAGTGGACAGGGATGTGTGTGGAGTTCATTATTTCAACTCTTCTTTGTCTCCTTGCTTCCGAAAATCTCCACCGTAAATTTCCTCCTTCCTCTGTTTTGAAAACTATCCAAAGCAGTTGTTTTCCCTCACCAGTTTTAAACAAAACCTGCCCCTTCTTACAAGCAAAGCTGAGTATTCCTACAGAGCTGTGGATGACAGGAAAATCTCAGATAAAAAGGCTGCATACTCAGTGTCTGTCCTCTGAAGAAAGCTACCCATTCCTAGGACCTCAGCATTAGCGATTTTCCCTGTTATGACCTTCCTGCATGATTCCCACGAATGCACTTGCACTCTTGCATGGATCTCTCACCGGGGAACGTTTTCTCCGCCTTGGAGTTGCTGGACAAGCTGCCGAAGCCTTCTTTGTGCTGTGTATACAACTATAAGGCATTGTACCCTCATTCATGTCGATTTTTGACACAATTACCTCTTCAAGGTTTTATAACATAGGTATTCCTCCTAGTATCATAACAATGGGGTTAGAATTTCAATATTCGAGCAGGGGGGAGCTTAAACATTTGGTCCATATTTCCTGCCACTCAGGCCAGGCGATCTAGCAGGCCCTATGATGTTGGAGGCGTCAGCAGTGGGCAAAGATGAATCACAGTCTTTTGTGGTATATGATGTTCCACAGCAGACTCTCCTCATTAGTTATTGACGGACCACTACACCATGCAGGCCATGTGTTTTTTAAACAATAACAGTAGGCAGAGACATAAACAATTTCACACTGTAATGGAGGCAGATTATTTCAGCTTTAGTCTGGGCCCCCCTAAAATGACAATAAAAATGGCTAGTCCCACCCCTCAAAAATCACCAATAAAGCAAAACACACAGTGGCTACTATGTACTAGGATACTGTCTAGATTTCCTCTGAAATCCTTAGATTGCAAAATTTAACTTATTATTTCATACAATTAATATATGCTAACTAAAAATTAATGAAAAGACAAAAACCGAAGAAGAAAATTTAATTTCTATTTGAGCTGAGTATGTGGTATACACCTGTAATCCCAACACTCAGGAGGGTGAGGCAGGAGAATCATGAGTTCTAGGCCTGGCTAAGCATAGCAAAATTCTGTCTCAAAAAAAAAATGAATAAAGGTTTAAAAAAAATTGATTGTTTTATTTTTAAGGCATCATTTCTATATCTGAGTATATATCTGGTTCATTCATTATTATTAGCATATTTCCTTTATTTATGTCAATGTCCTTTTAAATGTTAAAAATACATTGAAAGAAAGTGCATTATTACTCAATTTAACATCTGTGCCCACTTGGATTAATTTTTATTGGCTTCATTTTTTTCCTAAATGTTGATCATAGTTTTCCATTTCTTTGTTTGTCTAGTGATTTTGCTGTTAACTAACCTGGCTGGAATAAAATAGAGTCCCAGTCTAGTTTAATTTAGCATTTCCCTGATGATGTCATAAAGGGTTGAACATTTCCTCATCTGTTTATTGGTCATCAAATGGAAGCTAAGAGGTCTGCTGGCTGTCTCACGTAGGTTATTATTGCTGTGATAAAATACCACAAGCAAAAGGAACTTGGGTATGAAAGAGTTAATTTCAACTTACAAGTCCAAATGTGATTCATCACTGAGGGAAGCCTAGGCAGGAAGGAACTCCAGCAAGACCCTAGAGGCAGGAAATGGAGGAGAGACCATGCTTTTCACGATATTCTGCTCTCCAAAGGGCCCGAGCAATTCAGTTTCTCCACCTTTACCATTTGAGGTGCACATAGCTTGTCGCACAGGGTCAGGCCAGCTCCACTCCTCACTGCCACTGTCTTCGGTGGTCATCCCAAAGTTCTGGAACCTTCCCTACGCTGGAGTCTTCACTGCAGTCTGGTGGCACCTTCACCAGTCACCTCTCCTGGATTTTCTTCAGGGACTCTGACCACACTGTGCCAACCCTCAACTTCTCCCCCAAACCCTTTCCGTCGTGGATTTCTTACTGTAACTGCGGTTTTCTCTTCACCAGTGGCCTTTCCCGGCCTCTCATGTTGCCTCAGTTCTTCTCTAGGATGTCTTCAGCGCTGAGGCTTCCAAGCTGCCCAAACCAGTATTAACTGAGGAACTTTTACATTACCAAGTTCGGTTGCTGGCATGAGATTCAGCCTTGGCCCCCTCTGGACCACAGCTTCTGTGTGTTGCCCCTGAAGAAATACACCCAGAAGATTCCATCTCGGTGTTGCTGGTTTCCTTTTAATAACGGCTGAATTCCCAGCTCCAGCTGATCAGGATCAATTGTCCCAGTAAAGCGGAAGTTTCCTTTAATGATTCTAGTGTCGTCTTAGTCACAGCTGATTCTCAAGCTCCAGATGATCACAACCACAGATTCTTAATTCAAAATATTACATGCATGCCCCTGACGGAGTCTTAAAGGAATGCCTAACTTCCCTCTGAAACTTCACTAGCCAGGGCTCTGTCATCTGCATTGACCTTACCAGTCCCTTCAAAGCCACCACAGGAATGGTCCTTAAGCTTTAGGCTTTCAATAGCTTTTACAGCTCAAAGTTCCAAATTCTTTCCACAATCCTCCCCCAAACAACTTGGTCAGGTCAGTTGCAGAATCCCCCACTCCTGGTACTAACTTCTGGCTTAGTTAGGTTTTTATTGCTGGGATAAGATACCATGAGCAAAGCAACCTGGGGAAGAGTTACAGCTTGTAAGTCCTAATCGAGGGAAGCCAAGGCAGGAACTCAAGCAAGATTCTAGAGGCAGGAACTGGAGCAGACACCATGGAGGAACACTGCTTACTGGCTTACTCCTCCTCTTAGCTTGCTTAGTGTGCTTTAACACACACACACCATATGTATGTATATATAATCCAAGAACCCCTTCCCAGGGGTAGCACCACCCACAATGGGCCAGGTCCTTCCATATCAAATATTAACTGAGAAAATGCCTCACAGGCTTGCCCATAGGCCAATCTTATGGGGGCATTTTATCAGTTGAGGTTCCTTCTTCTTAGATGACTCTAGCTTGTGTTAAGTTGACAAGAAGAAGAAGGAGGAGGAGGAGAAGAAGAAGGAGAAGAAGGAGAAGGAGAAGGAGGAGGATGAGGAGGAGGAGGAGGAGGAGAAGAAGAAGAAGAAGAAGAAGAAGAAGAAGAAGAAGAAGAAGAAGAAGAAGAAGAAGAAGAAAAAGAAAGAAAAAACCCACCCATCACACTGACTAAAATAAAAATTTTAATGTATGGCTTTGACAGCAAATTTGAGACTGCAAAAGAAAGAAACGAAACCTGTGAACTTGAAAATAAATTCAAAGAACACAGAGAACAAAGACAGAAGAAAAAACTGACATAAATGCATAGTAAAATATGAAATATTTCATCTATGTGTCATTAGAATTTCAGAAAGACAGAGAAAAAGGCAGAAATAGATTGAAAAAATACTAACAGAGCCCCCACCCCCAACCCCATCCCAGCTTGAAGAAAACATTAGCCTTCTGGTCCAAAATCGTCACCACATCCCAGTAATGTAGGGACAAAGACAACCTCAGCCAGATGCATCACACCCAAGTGAGGAGAGGGAGAAAATCTTGAAAGCAGAAGATCGTGACACTCATATGACAGCATACAAGGGAACAACCACCCAATGATGACTGGATTCTAGAGAACACTGGACAGAGGTTTTCAAAGTGCAAACATGCTCCAAGAATTTCATGAACAGTGCAATTATTCTTCAAAAGCAAAGTAAAAATGAAAGCAAATGGTTTGAAATCAGCAAAGCATGAAGTCAGTGCCACAGACCTGTAAGACCAGCAATGCCCGAGGAAGTCATTCGGGCTGAAAGGAGAACACACACGACAATAATACACGACAGGGTGCGCTGGAGCGTGTTAAACGCATAGATTATACGCATTAGCGATTAACTCGGAGTCACCCATAATGCATTGATGTTGCATTAAAGAGAGAAATCAAAGCTCTCCCCCCTGGAGTCATTTAACCAAGAGTGCATCTTGATTTGAATTCTCTGCTTCACGCTCTTTGTGTCCTCTGTCCTCTGTCTGTCTGTTGTTTGAGTCTGAATCTGTGCCTGCTTGCAGACTGTCTTGTGAATCTGTTTGTCCCTGTGTCTACGTGTGCCTGTCTCTGTGCATGGCTGTCTGTACCATTTGTGTGTCTCCGTGTCTGTGTGTTACATGAGCTGTGCTGTGTGTCTGTCTGTGTGACTGTGTGTGTCTGTCCCTAACCAAGGGTTTGGCTCTGTTTACTGAACAGCACAGAAAGCCTCCCGTGGGGAAGGAATGGGATACTTTGCAGAAATCTCAGAGTTTTGTAAGGGACAGAGACACCGGCTCCAACTGCTTCCTACTGACCCAGATGATAAATGTCATGGTTTATCAACCAGTATCCACAAACGGTGACTTTCAACAATTATAGTGGATTTTAGGGAGTTTCTTTCAACTTTTGTATTTGCTGCTTTAGCAAATGATACAGATGCATTGTCAGGGGCATGGAAGAGTACATAATTTAAGATTATAGCTACATGATTCCTTGGGTTGTAAAAGTTGATTATGTGGAAAACGAGTGAGGTTGGTTGTTACATTGTTTGTTTTTTTCTTTTCTTTCTTTCTTTTTTTCTTTTCTTTCTTTTTTGTTTTATTTTTCAAGATAGGGTTTCTCTGTGTAGCTTTGCGCCTTTCCTAGAACTCACTCTGTAGCCCAGGCTGGCCTCAAACTCACAGAGATCTGCCCGGCTCTGCCTCCCAAATGCTGGGATTAAAGGCGTGTGCCACCACCGCCTGGCTTCTTGAAGGCGGGCTAAGCAGTTTGAGTGCACAGGACATCAGTCTTAAGCCTTAAGTGACTTCAAGGTTTATTATTAACTTTGGCTGTGAGATCTAGCAAAAGTTCTAGTTTCTTAGAATGTAAGAGATATTTTCAGAATATTGCATTGGCACATTTAAAACACATGGTATTAACTTGGACTGTGATAACATAAAGATGCATATTTGGGGATGGGAGAAGTGGCTCCGTGGTTAAATGTGCTTGCTGCTTAACCTTGAAGAGCTGAGTTCGAGTCCCAGCACCCATGCACCAAGCCAGGCTTTTTTCTGTACACCCCATAACCCCAACACATGGAGAGGGGACAGAAATGGGAAGTTCACTGGAGTTTATGGGCTACCAGCCTGTAAAACATATACAAGCTCCAGGCTCAGTGAGAGATCCTGTCTCAAATGAATAGGTGATGGGTGATAAAAAAAAAAAAGATGCACAACGCCCTCCTCTGGCCTTCAAATGCACTCACAGGCACGTGTGTGTGCACACACACCACACAAACATTCATGAATATAGTAAAAATTATTCAAAAATGAGTATTTTAATCTCTAGAGTAACCACCAAAAAGAATTCCGAGATATGCAGCTAAAAGTCAGAAGAGTTAAAAGAGTGTGATAAAAGATGTTTATGCAGAATGAAGTAGAGCTGTTATAGAGAGGAGACAAATAGAGAAGAGGAAAAGCTTACTGTAATTCAGCATATCACCTATTACACTAGCATCGAATGCACTGTTCAGTCAAAGGGTGCAGAGTCATGGGTTGGATCTTAAAGGGAGATGTAGTTCTAGTTGTCTGCAGTCTTTCAGGACAATAGAAGTATTCCAAAAACTGAATTATGGTGATGACTGTGTAAGGTACATGCTTTCCTAAAACTCATCAAACCGTGTACTTAAAAAGCAATGCATAATAGTATACATGAACTATATAAGTATAAATATGCTAGCATATGCAGTGTATGATAGCATATGTTAGTATATGTTAACATTAGTGTATGCAAAATATAGTGATAAAGCTGCATAAGTAATGTCTTATATAAAAAGGCATATACTCCAACTTATACGTATATAATAATTTCAGATGTTAGGAAGCCTATGAAGAAACTAAAACAAGGCGCACATAGATACGTTTGGGATGTGCTGCCTTCGCTAGGACATGTCCGAGCAAGCGTGTCCTTTTCAATGTAACAGCTTTCACAGATAGCGGAGCGGCTTCATTCACATTTCCAGCAGCTACGGATTGCAGCGCTCTCCCCGCCAGCAGCAGGCATGCATCGCCATCGTTTTACTGGTCTGGTGAGAGTTCCTTTCTCAGCACATTCTATTAACCTTACTCTTTACATCTGCGCGAGGTGGAGATGTATTTGTTATTAACTCTGAGGCCCGTTTCCAAATCTGTGTGTTCACATTTCATCAGAGGCTGCCTGGCCAAGCTGGGCGCGCATACTGTTCAGCACAGATGGAGTTGGTGGGGTGCCTGCTTCTCCATGGGCCACCCAAGCCCATCAGTGTCCCAGCATGCTCCACTATGAGTCACAGTTTCCTGCCTCTTCCTGGCCAACAGACTTCAGAGCAGCACAATCAGAGTTCTCAGGAGATCTGGGGGTAGTGAGTGGAAGATAGCTGCTTTAATCTACAGTCCTGTGGAAGGAGGTTGTACTGTGTCTTCCCAGAGCAAGAGGACACATTCTAGAGGCTGGCAGACATGCTGACTTCATTTAGAAAACATCTTTCTAAAGTCAAGCAATCCAGCTCAGGAATGCAGCTTCCCTGATGTAAAGTCCTTGGCCACACAGCACATTTTCTTTTATTCTGAACTGAGTTACTGAAAATTAACAATGTGTTTGGGACAAAAGAGGTTAAGGCTCCGTGAGGAGGGAAGAGGGGTTGAGAACCAGATAGGAGAGAGGGATGGCAATTATTTCAATGTACAAAAGAAATATATTATAAGTGACCAAATGTCCACAGTGGAGAAAGCTGATGTGTGTGACTGTGCACAATCTTGAAGCTGAGGAACTATCATGGATACCGCTGCCATGAACCAGGAAGGGGCTGTGCCTGGCCTGAGTCACGTGGACCGATCCCAAGGGAGGGCTCTGGTTACATTCTCTCCCGGATTCAAGATGCTGATGAAAGAAGGGAGTGATCAGGGCAACAGAACAATTGATTGTGCCGCCACTGCCTTCTGCCCCCGTGACTCCCCTGGAGAGTCCAGAGGCCCTCAGCGAAGGAGCAGTCAGCCTTCCTGTTGCTTAGACACCTCATCACTCACTCTTGAGATCAAACTCCCTCTGTAAACTTGAACGTAGCAGCTGTTGTCTGCTAGACATTCCGAACCAGCGCTCTGTCCTCTCATCGCCGCGTAGTGGTATCAATTCGCCATCTGTCCTTGTTTTAAAGATGAACACATTTTTATCCTGGCTGCATCTCATCGTAAAGACGTCTCTGGAAGACTAACATGGTATTTTAGGCATTGAAGACTTGCATGTGTGCTGTGAGGCAAGGTGTGGACCTAGGGACTCCAGCTGCTGAAAGGGACGAACAGCAATTACACCTGATCCGTAGACTTTGTTTTACACCGGCTAAGCTGCCCCTGGTGATAAGCTAAGCACTTAGGAAGGCGTTCTCACTGGGCTCTCCCCACTGGGTTTCTTGGGCCTTTGTGCCTTTGTCTGTACAGTGTCCCTGTAGGAAACATGCTCCAGTCTGCTCCAGTCACCAGCCATTAGCCGACTGTATAGTTTCAGCTGACATTTATAGAATCCCCTCCACGTGTCAGGCACTTTAAACATTTGGGTTGGGAGATGTAAAATAAACAGTCCTTGCCATGGAGAATCTGGGAGCTCAGGGAAGAAGAAGGAAAGACCACATACACACACACACACACACACACACACACACACACACACACACACACACACAGAGAGAGAGAGAGAGAGAGAGAGAGAGAGAGAGAGAGAGAGAGAGAGAGAGAGAACATGAACTTGGGCATCAGATACTTTAGATTCAAATCTCATCTCTGCCCCCTCCCCGCCCCCGTGTGCATGTGTGTGTGTGTGTGTGTGTGTGTGTGTGTGTGTGTTTGCTTGCCTGCGAGTGTGCATGTATGTGCATGCATGAGTGTGTGTGTTTGAGCGTGTTTCTAGCTGTGTAGCCTCAGGACTGGGGATACAGCAGTTGGTAGAGTAGCACACATGCCTAGCATGTGTGAATCCCTGGGTTCTTCCCTGGGAAGCACATAAATCAGGTGTCCTAGTGCATGCATGTGGGCTCACACTGGGCCTCGCTCAGGGGAGGTGTAAGGGATGGAGCTCTGGAAAGGACAGACAAAAGTCTGTCCCAAATGCAGCTAACATTCAGATCAAAAATGAAACCATAGATACATGATATGCCAGCCTGGAATAGAGCCGCAGAGAAAGCAAGCATCAGGAGAGAAGGGACGGAGGAGATTCTGGTTTGGATGGCTCCAGATCACCTCTCTGAAGAGGAACTATTGAGCAGCCAGTGGGATCAGTTGATTGTGGGCTTATGTGACAATAAGATGGAATTTCCCTTATTTCAGAGAACAGAGGAAGGCCCTGATGCCCAGCATATCTGACTGGCCAGCCACGATCCCAAGGGCCAGGGCTAGAATGCTATGAGCAAAGGGAGAGAGCAAAGAGGCAGGACGGAGGTGGGGACAGACCACATTAGCCATGAAGACCATGCCACTAGCAATGTTCAGTGGGTGCTGTCGTGGTCCCTTCTTTTTGGGATTGTCTGGGTAAGGACTGTGGTAGTCAGTAGCTTTCAGTGCGATTTGGCCACTATCCCTATAAGGTAAAGATAAGAAGAGACATGTGCCGGGCGGTGGTGGTGCACGCCTTTAATCCCAGCACTCAGGAGGCAGAGGCAGGTGGGTCTCTGTGAGTTCGAGGCCAGCCTGGTCTCCAAAGCGAGTACCAGGAAAGGCGCAAAGCTACACAGAGAAACCCTGTCTTGAAAAAACCAAAAAAGAAAAAAGAAAAAGAAGAGACATGTAACAGACACTAAGGAAGCTTGCATAGGGATCTAGGGAAGGGCATCAAAATGAATGTGTGCTCAAGAAGGTCACAGATGAGGAAGAGAAAGAAGATGGAGACTCAAAGGCATCTATGATGGGTCAACTCAGGACCAAGTCTCTGAAGACAGTCTTCTGACCACAAGAAAAGTACTGGGACTCTCCCCTGCCCCGTCGTTGAGGTCACTGTCAACCGCATGAGAGCTAGTGTGGCCTCCCCGTCCCCCTCAATCACAATATCCTAGCCTAGCATGGCGCCCCATCCATACAGTGGCAGGTTTTTAGGATGATCAGTTGAAAGGACCCCACACATGGTAATACTGTGGCTGATTCATGCTGATATTACTGGTTTCTTTAATGTTTCCGTACTCATGTAGCAAATGTGTTGGGTGTTTAACATAGCCACTGGGATTCTCAGAAGCCAGAGGTGAAGAATGAATCCAACACAGTAGAGCAGTTAGGAGGAAACCTCAGCTGGCCCCTGAAAAGGACGTGGAACACAGCACCCAGGTGCACCCCACCATCCCAAGGGCTGGGGTTCCTGTGGGGTTTGCCTTGTCTGCAGCCAAGAGTCACAGAACAAAAAGACAGTAGAGGCCTTCAGGTCATTCCGGCTGACTCTGACGATCATATTGCTTGTACTGAATGAATTAGCCATGTGGAACATTTAAGCAACTGGGTCCCACAGTGTTTCAGGGCTCACTCTGACCAAGGACCAACACTCTTAGCCCAGATGTGGAACTGGGATTAACATAGATGGGTACCCAGTACTCTGCTTCCTCCGTGGTCCAGGTCCTGGCCTAAGCAATAGAGGAGCTCTTCCTGATCTGGGGGAGAAGTTTAGATGAGAGTGAGGGAGGAGAAGGCATGCAGGAAAACCAGCAGCCAGCCTTGTTGCTAGGAAACAGGAGAGATGGAGGCAGGGCAATGCTGGGGCTGGAGTCTAGGTAAGAGAAAGGCAGGAGAGGAGACGGAGTATGAAGGATTCCAGAGAAGCGGAAGAGGAGTTGCTCCCCCAGGCAACATGGCAAGCTTATTGTTTTCTAAAGTCATCAATGCTGAAATAAGAAAATGGAAAAAGAGAAAGAAAAGAAAAATAGATATTAATCAACAAAATAAAAAATATTTTTAAAAAAGCTGTCTTGTGGGTAGCAAGATGTCTCAGGGGGTAAGGGCACTTGCTCCCAAACCTGACATCCTTAGGACCCACAGGGAGAGAACCTCGTTCTGGAAGCTGCCCTCTGACCTCCACACATTCGCAGTGGATCAAGGCACCCCTCCCCCCACAGAAAATAATTAAATATATGTAACAGAACAGAAATAATGGGGTTATATGTTTCCTTACCGGTCCATGCTAATTTTGCATTCTAATCTTCTGTTGCACCATAGAAATTACTTTGAAGTTTATATAGCTTTCCACTTTGAGGCCTTCCTGAGTCTGTCTTATTTCGTTTTGTGTGGTTTAAGGAAGTGCACATTGAAGTTAGCATTTTAATTTATTTCGAGGAAGGAAACCTTTACTCCTCTTGTGAGTTAACTACATTGAATCAGCTGCTCCAGCGTCAGGAGATCTCCTCCTGTTAGTCCGCATGCACAGTGGTTTGTGGGGCTGAGGTAGAGGGGAGTCATCCTTCCGGTAATTTCAGTTCCTATTGTCAGCGGCTGCCGGCCACAGCATCATGTAAAAAGGTGAAACAGATCTGTTATGTTTGTGAAATCCATTCCGCACAGTTGTAGACCGGGCTGCTCTTTTGTGATATATGGCTTATTTTGTTGCCAAGACCATCTTGGAATACAATTTGGGAATTTAGTATTTTGATGCACTAAGGCCTAATTTAAATTTAATATTTTACTTTGACAAAAACTTGAATTAAAAATAGGTTATCTATGGCCCAGACTCTATAGCTCCGTCAGTAGAGAGCTTGCCTAGTGTACAGGAAGGCCTCGGTTCAAAGCCCAGCAGCGCCTAAGCTGAGCGAGGTGATACAGATCTGTAATCGCAGCACTCAGAAGGCAGAGGTGAGGCATCGGAAGTTCAAAGTCCTCAATTCAGTCTGAAGCGTGGCTTCTAGTATTCTCTGAAGGCTATTTGGGTGGACATAAGTCAACAATCAGGATAATCCCTACTGCATTCTAAATATTTATCCTCATACCCATCACAGAAGAGGGTTGGGGGTGGGAAGAGCCTAAGAGCAGAGGACCAGGACAGACGTCTACTCTAAGTGTCCTCTATATATGACGGAGAAGATGCACTCAGGACTTCTCAGCAACACGGTCACCTAAACAAGACATGCGCAATAATGCCACTTGATGCTTGACATAGAAAAGTGGATGAGAGAAATGAGGGAAATCTCACAGGGTCCTACCTTTACATAAAGGGTTATGGACTACAGTGACTGTTGGGAGAGGGAGAACCAGTCTTCTCCAGAGACTATCTAATCCCAACTGGTCAGCGTGAAACACATTTTGAAAAACACTAGCTGGATTCAACAGGTGTGTGTGTGTGTGTGTGTGTGTGTGTGTGTGTGTGTGTGTGTGTGTGTGTGTAAGACTATATATATCAGTTCAAAATAACATTGCAGAGGAGCAGCTCCTGGGTTGACCACACCAGCCACTCCCTTAGTCTTTGCTAAGTAGCCTGCCTCCTCCCACTCCCCACAGCTAATAACCCAGACAACATTGCTATGGGGAGTTAGGCGATGAGTCCTGGAGCCTCACTGGTCTCTTAGTTGATTTACATCGAGAAAAAGAAGCGCCACAGTCACTGAGAGATGCTGGACTCCAGAGAAAGACCAGCTTGAACCTCAACTCTCCCACAATCCTTTCAGGCTCTGTACCTCATAAAACAGCCTTGCTTACACAGCCACAAGTTCTCCTGGATGAAACGCACCTTTATTTATGTACACCCTCTTTAAAAGACAGGAAGTGATAGTGTGCGTGAATGTCTCTGCCTTCCTTCCCAGTGTCTAGCTTGAGGTTATTTTCTCTGAAGGAAAAGTGAGTAGGTAAGCATATCCCTTCACGCATTGTGTTCAACTGTCTGTCCCTGCTACTTCTGCACAGGATTTGAGGCAGCCAGTGTTAGTGTGGGGGTTGGAAACACAGCATTGAAATGATGTGTAAGAACACAGACATTCTTCTATTCCTGTTAATCTACACATATTGGATCAAAGTGTAGCCAAATTGTAACTTTGGAGAATCAGAATGGATTCTAGATCTGCTAGTTTGGGGTCTGATCAAGGATCTAATCCAAAATGCTCCAAAATCTAAAATGTGTTGAATGATTAAATGCATTGAAGAGTGCCAGCATGATGTCATAAGTAGGAAATTCCACACCATTGAACTTCACAAACTAAGGTATTAGGGATATTGGGTAAAATCATATCCAGGTCGTATGTGTAAGGTGCTTGTAGCACACAGATGAGTCTTGGGACTGAACTCAAGCTCCGTCCTCAAGCTATCTCATTAAATATGTGCATATTCCAAAATATGTAGAACTCCAAAATCTAAACCACCCCTGGTCCCAAGTATTTCAGATAGGGGTTATTCAACCTCTAATTCCACAGTTTGAGCAGGAACAAGGCTGACTGAGGACCCGGAAGCCTGTGAAACAAAGGTACAGTACGGCCGAGGAGAAAAGAAAAGGTCTACACTGTCCAGTCCTCTGTGTGCTGCTGTTTTGGTCTGGATCTAGAAGGTCCTTCCTCCAATGCTCAGAGTCGAAGGTTTGATCCATGGTGCAGCTGTGGTCAGAGGTTGGGAGGGACAGGGTCATGAGGATGTTGACCTCACCACTGTCGGGTACGCACAGAACCTTTAAAAGGCAGCACCTATTTGGGAAAAAAAAAATAGATCACTAGAAAAAAAGAGTCTGTTTTGTCTCCATCCACCTGCCTTAGCTTCTTTGCTCCCTCAGGTACTGGGTGCATGTTCTGTCACAAAAGCCCTCATCTAAGGGATGCTCACCACAGAGCTTTCCTATAGCTCCAGCTTCCCTTGTGACCATGGAAACACTGCCTGCAGAGTGCTCAGCTAGGGACTTGCTATCCAATCATGCTGGTAAGTAACTGCTGGTCTAGTTGATACATCGAGCTGGTAGGAGTTGGCTTAACGTGCATCAAACCCAAAACTGCACTCATTGCTAGCTCTAAGGCCACACGAGGCTACATGAGAAAGACTGTTTATCTCTCCTCTGGCCCAGGACACATTAATGAAGAGGAATGAAATCGCCTCTCTTTCCTGCCAAGTCTTATCCTACCCTTCGTCCTACATCATCAGTGTCCTCTTTTACACCCATAGATATTCTGATCACTTAAGTGATCAATCAGCTGCATTATAGATCATCTGCCTTCTGGGGTTATGTCCTGACACCCTCCACATCATTGTTTCTATGAGAATAAAAAGCTTGTTAATTCTAGCGGCCAATTTGCAAATTTTTGGAGAATGACCCAGTTACAACTTGGGGACATTTTATTCCTATAAATTGGTCTCTCCAGCCAGCATCTGGGAGCTGGCTGGGCAATGCACTTAGTGAATCTCTCCCAGTCATTCAGGGAAGAACAGAGATGGTTCTAGAAGAGGTGAGTGACGCTAAGGGGTGGGCAGTGTGGAGGGAAAAGGAACAGAGAGCTGAGTGAGATGCTGAACACAGAGTTGGTACCCAGCCAACAATAGCTGTCTGATTCAGCCCTGCTGAAGACCGAGATGATGAAACAAATACACGAAGGGAAATCTTTGGACACTTCCTGAGTGGACACAGTGCCCTGCTTGGTGACGAACTGGGTAGGCTTATGCAGAACACTTTCTGCTGGGCAGCCTTGGTAAGGCCATATTCTCTCCTTTTGAGCTGAGAGTTAGAAATCGAAGTTTTATATCTCAACCAGAATCCAGCATCCCAAGCAGGGTCCCATCAATTTGGACTTCCCAAAGTAGTTGGATGGCTGTGTACTGACTCTAAAAGGCCCAGAGGGCCATCTGAGAAACAAAAGGACAATGGTTAGTGTTCTTCCAAGATTCTGGAGGGAAATAGTGAGTTGGGATGGGAAGCCCTCGGGGTTCCCTGAGAAATGTGGGGGCCTCTGTTCATCAGGACCAAGAGAGAACTGAGTAAACTAGAAACTATCAAGAGATGAGTCAGAGGGGCTGGGGTATATATAGTTCAGTTGGTAGAGCATGTGCCAAGGCCTTGCTCCCATCTCTAGCGAAACCTAGCAAGCCATGTCTGGTGGCATACACCTATAATCCCAGAACTTGGACAAGAGAGAGAGAGAAGAGAAGAAGGAGAAGGAGAAGGAGAAGGAGAAGGAGAAGGAGAAGGAGAAGGAGAAGGAGAAGGAGAAGGAGAAGGAGAAGGAGAAGGAGAGAGTTAATTGTTGGCCTAATCCTTCCACCCTCAAATGAAGTTTTCCCAAAGGAATCATATCAGGAATTCAGTTCTGTCAAGATTCATTCATTCACCAAGCATTTGTTAGTTGTCTACCATGTCCTAGGCTGCTCCTGCTGGCCTACCAGGAGTCACAGAAGGCACACTGCCATCTTAGAGGAAGACATAACGTGTCTGAGGGGCTTTGAAGGCACGGAAGAGACCAGTCACAGAAAGGGAATGGGAACAAAGGCTAGCCATGATGTACCCACTGGCATCGTTCACAGAGCAGAGAACAGGTCTGGGCTTCCAAATAGAGATGGACAAGGAGGCTCAAACAAGCCTCTCCAAGTGCACAGCTACCCATGTAGGCAAGCATCCGACCACACAGTGACCACACGGGTCTCTGTACACTGCAGGGCAGAGGGGTGCAGCATTGGGAGTGATCCCAAGGGCAGCTCAGTGGCAGCCCAGCGTGACAGGAGCCAGAGCCCTCACATGGACAGCGAAGCTGAGTGAGATTGGGGCAGACAGTACTGCTGCTGTAACAAAGTCTGTCAATGCTGATTTCCTCCGTGTCTCCTCCACTCCCCACGTGATCTCACGGAAGAGGCTGTCAGGGCAACCTCAGACGAAGAACGGCAGTGTTCAGCCTGGGGCTGAGGTAAACGCTGTGAGGTAGGGTTGGAATGGAGTTTCCGGCAGAGCTCTGACCTTCTCTGGACTTGGGCATCTTCAGCTGAAAAGTGGGGAGAATAGTGGGCCCCACCTCTCAGAGATACTTTAAAATGGGTAAAAAAAAGGGTTCCTCATACCAGGTCTATGCATCACAAGTGACCAGCATGGTTGTCTGCTCCTGCTGTTGCCAATGACAACAGAGAGAACTATTGCTTGATGTTAGAGGAGAGCGTCCTTTCCTGGGTGTCAGTGGACTGTATGGCGAGCTTTCAGGTGAGAGAAAATGAAAGCAGCTGTACACACAGACACACACACAGACACACACACAGACACACACACATACACACACACACACAGAGACACACACACACACACACACACACACACACACACACACGCTGAGCTCTAGTTAATCAAGATCTGCTGTGGTTTAGAGCATGCCCTCTCCTGCTCGTTCCTCAGCCCCCGTTCTACCCTTGTGAGCCAGTTCCAAGGATGCTGTGGTAGAAGCTGAGGGACTGCAAGCAGCCAAGAGGTCTGTTTGTGAAGGGAAAGGGGGAGCACTTCTGGTATGAGGGTAAAGAAGAGGTCAGAAATGTTTCAACAAACCGAATGTATCAGAGAACGATACAGAATGACTTCCTGAGGTCTCTGAGGGGAGGGGAAACTGAGGCTGAAGAGAAACTGGCCTGTAGGTGAGGGAAGGGTATTTAGCTTGTTGGCTGGCAGCCTCTCAGGACCTGTGTCCTGGCAAGGCCCATCTGGTGTTCCCAGAAGGAGCAGCAGGCCAGCCAAGGGCTGTCCGGAATGTTGAAGAAGGCCTGGGCCGGGGTGGTTTGGAAAAAACCGTGAAGGGTTCGGAAAGCATTCAGAGAGGTGGGCCAAAAGTGAGGGAGGACAGGGGGAAAGGAAGTGACAGCTCTGTGTCCTTGCAGGGGACAGAGGCGCAAGGGGAAATGACAGGAAGAGAATGGCTACCCGAGGTAGAGGGATGGAGAAATAATCCACATTAGTTATTTTGGAAATGTCCTTCTAAAGTAGTTAATTTGAATAATAAAGATTCTCAGAAAGGCTAGAAACTCACCTCACATTGCTATGGCCTGAAATGCTTCTGTGTTGAAACCTTAACACTCCTACCCCGTCTTATTAGGAGGTGGGGTTACAGGCTAGGTTATAAGAATGGGAGCCTTCATGACCAAGATAGTGGTCTTATAAAAGAGACCCCAGAGAGCTGTCTCGGCCCTCCCCACCACGTGAAAACACAGCAAGGAAGCCGCATCTGCAGCCAGGATGCAGCTCCCACTAGTGCTGACTTGCTGGCTGGCTGGCCTAGGCCTTCTCCGCCTCCAGGCCTGACAGCCATACATTTCAGTTATTTATAAGCTAACTAGTGTAGAGTGTTTGGGTGTAGCTGCCCATTCGAATTAAGACACAAGTACCAGAGTCAAGATATAAAAAGTAATTCAGACAGCATCTCAAGTCACTGCCCAATAACTTCTGGTCCCCACTCTTTCTGGGGTATAGATAGCAACCCCCGAAGGCCAATATCAAGACTTCCCAAGCAGAGCCACCCACAGCTACAACCTGCCCCTGAGAGAAGGAGGGGAGGAAGATGGGGTTTGGATCCATAGACCTCATCAGGCAGGCCTGAAGATTAGAAGCAAGAACTTTTGGTCTCTCCTCATGCATCCTGCAATAATCTGAAGACCCCATTGCAGTCGAGGTGGGTGGTCAAAATGTTAGGAAGAAGTTAGATGCTGGCAGACAGTGGGCGGACTAGAGGAACTAAACACGTGCTGTGAATGGCTCAGATTCAGTTTTTAATCATGTCCCTCAAATTCCTATTTTCTGTCTTCATCCCAAGACTATCAGCCAAGTTTTGCGTCTTACTGCAGAGATTCCTGGAGCAGACCTTTTAATCAGGATACAGTAATCAGAGAGAAGC
Source organism: Peromyscus californicus insignis (assembly GCF_007827085.1). Lineage (NCBI taxonomy): Eukaryota > Metazoa > Chordata > Mammalia > Rodentia > Cricetidae > Peromyscus > Peromyscus californicus. The sequence continues at coordinate 53,778,472 of NW_026294480.1, read as the reverse complement.
CCCTTGTGATCCTCAGTTCTTGCTCCACCCTCATCGCCCTGCATCCATCCTAAATTCTAGGTTTGGGTGATCGCTCACAGCCTGAACTCTACCGTCTTGGCAATATTTTGTTATGGAGGCTTGGGGGTATATCAGATTCGTCTAGAATCAATCCCCTTTGTCATTCATACTTCTGTAGGCATGGCAGAGCTAAGGTGGGTCTCAAACAGTGAGTCTGGAATGCTCAGGAGATGTTCACTTCAATGAATTTAGAATTTTTCTTCTGCTTCTTGGTGTATAGGATAAGTTGAGAAATGCCCCAGGCTGGTCCCTGAGCTCTTATCTCTTAGCAAAATTCTCTCCACAATTGTTTGTAAATACCCCCTTTCTCCTATTTGTGCAGTTTGGAACCATGGGTACATCTTGGTCCCCTTCCCATTTACATGCACTTAGCCTAGGGAATGTATAGGCAGGATACTCAACTTGCTTAACATTAAGGAATTCAACCTCGTACATGGGCACTTTGGCCCATTTGGGACTCTGAGGTACAGGAGAGGAAGCAGTAGTGAGCTGGCCGAGGATGCCTTCCAAATTACTTCCGACACCAAGATTTTCAGCCCAGCAGAGAGTTGGTAGTGCATTCAGAAATGAACATACTTTTAGAAGAACTTTCACTCTCACACATCTTAAAGTAGATGATAGATTCTGTGACACAAAGAAGGTATTCCCAAAAGCGTAATTCAAAAATTTCTGCTTATTTCAATTGAGTAAGATGCTTCTAGATCATGCTGGGGAGATGCATTATCAGAAAACACTTTGGGCCAAGAAGATGTTGCAGAACTCCCCAGCAGAAGAGGAGGTGGCTCAGACACCCACAGAAGAAGAGCAATAAAGCATGAATAATTGAGAGCGCCTGATATTACACTGCCTACACATAACGTGTCTTTAATAATTCATTCAACTCGATCTTTTAAAGAAAAATTCTCTTCAGAACTTAAATCATTCTGTCTGCCTTGATGACAATGGGGGCTTATCGCCTCTTCACGGTGGGGCTCGTTTCCTGCTTGGGATTTGCCCCTCCCTTGGGAGAGGCGTGATCTACATGGTAGATTTCTTCTGCGGTTGGTTTTCAGGGCTGTATTCTGCACATGCTCAGTGAACTCCACCTCACTGGACATTCTCCCACAGGTGCTCAGAGTGTTCTAGAACTGTTTTAGTGTTTCATACCTCCTGACATAATTCCCACAATAACCTTGTTCTCCCTGGTCCTTCTCAATTTTACAGATGAAGAAATGACTCAAGAACTTGAATAAAATGGCCCCATTGTATAACACCAACAGGACCATTGCCCAGCGTATTCATCATGAAAACAAGGTGATATATAAGTCATTTCTTGGTGTTGATGTGGTTCATTTGTGTACAGTAAAAGTCTTTGTTTTAAAAGAAGAGTGTCCCTTTAAATATTTGATTACCAAGTCCTGCTAAATAATTCATACCCAGAAAGCCTTGGGGGATGGGGAAGGGGAAGTGTCAGGGTATTTAAAAAATAGCTAAGGAATAGGAGCATCAGATGCTTCCGGAGCAGGAGAGGGACACCAGTTCTGAGAGATTTGGAGACGGGTGAAGGGACTCAAGCACGTTCATGTTTTCTAGGAGGTTGTTTGCTCCAGAAATGGAGATTATTTCAGAAGTTTGGAGCGAGAAGCTGCTGTAGAGAGAAAGCAGAAATCTCTCAGCCTCCTCTTAAAAATCAGAGCAAAGAGACACAGCCCTGGGATTTCAAGTAACTTATCAATACCAAGTGGTCCTGAGGCATGGCCTCTTAAAAATGTCTGAGAAGAGATGAAAAGAGAGGCATTGCAGGTTAAGGACTCATACAGCCTGCCTTTAGTAAGTTGTATTCTAAGCAGAGTGTGCTGGCTAATACCAATCCCAGCACTTGGAAGGGAGAAGCAGGCTGATCTCTGTGAGTTCGAGGCCATCATGGTCTATTTAGTGGGTTCCAGGACCTCCAGAAGCACATAGTGAAACCCTGTCTCAAAAAAAAAAAAATGTTCTATTTCCTGCTTTGGTGCAGACGTCATGTAACTTGTTTTCTCAATTGAGGTATAAAATAAAAAAAAATTAATATATAAAGTCCACAAATCTTAAGTGTATAGGTTAATAATTGAATTTTGCTTACAAACCTCAACATAATTGATGTTCAGATCAAGATACAAAACATTTCTCCATTATCCCAGAAGGTCCTAGGTGTTTCTTACCCATTCTCCTAGAATGAAAGGCTATTCTCTCTCTCTCTCTCTCTCTCTCTCTCTCTCTCTCTCTCTCTCTCTCTCTCTCTCTCTGTACATGTAGAGGCCAGAGGTTGACCTTGGATGTCATTCCACAGTGGCTGTCTACATTGTTTTTTGAGACAAGATCTCTCACTGGGTCTGGAATTAGCTAGTCTAGCTGGCGACTGAGCCTCAGGCATCCACCTGTCTCTACCTTCTCAGTGCTGGAACTCACAGAACTGTGAATCCCACAGTTCACATCACTGTGCCTGGCTTTTAAGATGAGTGCTGGGATTTAACTCAGGTCCTCAGGCTTATGCAGCAAGCATTTTTAACACACACATACACACACACACACACACACACACACACTGGCCTCTTATTCTTTCTCCTAATGCCATGAGCTAGTTTTGTTTGCCCTCGGTAACTGATGTAAGTGAATCACACTGTGTGTATTATCTTGGCTCTGGATTTTTTAAACTAAACTTCATCTGGAAGATTTACTCACCATCATTGGGAATAGGAGCAGTTCTCTCATATTTCAGTTTCCACACATATTCCATTGTGTGATAAAGTTATTTATTTATTCATTCTTCAGTTTATGGGCATTTGTGTTGTTTCCATCTTGTTGCTATTATGAACAAAGCTGATATATTACATAAGAAATTTTGTGAACAAAGCCACTCATTTCTTGCTATGAGATGTATGCTAGATTTAATTGCTAATTTTGAGACCACACACACACACACACACACACACACACACACACACACACACAACTTTTAGTGAACACAATAACATGTCCTTCCAGATATTCTTTCCAAATGAGGGGAAAGCTTGTGTCCACTTTATACATGGGTTGTTAAGGACGTGAGGATAAGCCAAGCGTGCATGATGGCTCACAGGAGTGCACTCGAATATAGTAATGAGGGGAAATTCCTTGAGTGAGAAAGCTTTAGGCACGGCCAATAACCGTGTGAAAAGAGAAATGGCCCCGTTAGATACTAATAGGCTCATAGGCAGCGACCAGTGATTTATCCAGTTGACTAAGGATTGATTCGGAAGGAGAGAAACTGCAAGATCAGGAATAATGAAGTCCTAGGGAGAGGAATGAATGTGAAGGAGCAAGCATGGTGTGTGAATGTCCTGCTGTGCATGCTAACACCTACTGGAGAACACTCACCATTGTTTGAGCCCTTAAAAAGCTATGCGGCCAATAAGGACCAAACTGGTTGGAGTCAGCCAACCATACCCATTGGCCAGTGACAAGGCCTGATCTTGTTAGAGCTGCCATTGGATATCCAAACAGCCGGCAATGGAGACCACTGACAAGCTCCTTATACCACACCATCTCTTCAGCATGCCAGCCCATCACTTGCTGAACAGTTGATTGAGCTGGACCTCTCCCACTCAACAAGTGGAATGAAGGGCCCTGTTTCATTTGGACACGAACAGGTGAATATTTAGATATAGATTGGTCTCTCCTGCCCAGATGATTTAACTCAATTCCATTACTATGGAAGATTCCCAGAGTGAACCCCTACTTTAACGCAAAGGATAGGTATGTGACTTTGGGGTCCACTAGTCAGGTCAAACACCATGTAATCTAGAATCACCCAGCTCAGGAGAGATGGAATAACCCTGTCAAAGGTGCAGCTGATGTGTCTGTCTGCAGGTAGCATCTTGGAAGGACTGGGTAGCCATGCTAAGTCAACAACCTTCATATCATGCTGTATACTTAGATTATTGAACATATTGGCCAGCAGCTAAGGGGCAGAAGAAGCCTGAGTTTACCTAACATGACTCATCCCTGCCTCTGGGCCTCTGTGGGTCAGAGATCCTGTTTCCCAGAAGGGAATCTTTACAACAGGGGACACGGTAAGAGTGCCATTGAGATATGACTGCTGGTTGGGAATTTCAGGCCAAGAGGCCAGCTAGCAGAAAAATGAACGAATAGATAAGCATTGAACTGACAAGCACAATTGGCCAGATTATGAGGAGAGTAACCAGGTCCCTCTTCATGCATTTGTGCTCTATCTTGTTGGCAAGAGGGCAGGTAGTGAGAGCAATAGCTCAGTCAGTTAGTAAAGTGCTTGTCATGCAAACACGAGAACCTGGTTTGGATTCACAGAACTCACTGGGGTATGGTGGTATGCACTTACAGTCTCAGCACTGGGTAGCAGAGAGGGATCACTACGGCTCCACGACCAGCTAGCCTACTCTAATTGATGAGTCTCCGGCCAATGAGAGGCTCTGTCTCAATAAGCAGGGTAGACATTTTCTGAAGAGCAACTGAAATTGATCTCTGATTTGCGCATGAGCACACACAGAAAAGTCCAGTAATCCTAGCCTGAGATGGCCACGGTAAATGGTGGGAAGGCATTTTTTAAGAATGAGAGTCTGAGTCATACCAGCAGATAAGCCTCTGTGCCCAGCAGTTCAGTGTGGAGGATGCGGGGATGTAGACCGTGAGGAAGAGGATGCAGAAGATGAGATGAGTCAGATGAAATAGATCGTGTTCTGTCCAAGGATGCTGGAGGAGCTGCTTCCCGAAGCGGGAAGTGAAGCCAGGTGACTCAAGGGTAGGATGAGGCGAGTTGTGTCGTGTTACTACATCCCCAGCTCGGGGGCAGTGAGACTGGAAGCCAACCTCTGTATCAGTCCTCTTCAGGAATTGCCTTGATTGATGATTTGATTGGTTGTCTCACCCCAGATCACTGTTCCTCCCCAGGACAGCCTTCATCTAATTCCCTGTACCCAGTCTCCCCTTCCTTCCCTTCTCCTCCTCCCCTATGCGCCCCTTCGTACATTGGTCTTGATCATACTGCCCAATCAACTCCCTGCATACTAATCTTCATTACTAGCTCCCTGGGAAAGTCAAACGCTAGAGCTTTCCAGACTAGCTGGTCCAGTTTACATTCCTGGCTGGAACAGAGGGGAATTCTGTTTGCTCTACACCTTCACCAGATCTGACGTCAGTCTTTTTCATCTGGACTGTTCTCATAGTTGCGTATTGAGAGTCCACTGCGGTTTAAATTTGCACTGAATCTGCATTTTCTTAATGACTAATACTGCTGAGCTTTAAAAATCCAGTGCCCATTAGGAAACTGGAACTCTCCTTTTTTGCCCATTTTGATTGATTTGTGTTTTTTAAAAAACTGATTTGTAAGGATGCTTTATATATTTGAATGGGAGTCTTTTGTCAGATAAATGTATACAGAACATTTTCCCAGCCTGTGGCTTGGCTTCTCACTCCCTGGCCCACAGTGTGTTGTGGCCTTTTAAAACTTTTGATTTTGAATTAATTAAAGATTCACAGGACATTGTAGATGAATTTCTGAACAGTCTTATTAAATAAGAAACACAGAGCCAAATACAGAGGTAATAGCTGAAGAGATCAGAAGGAATAGCCACTAGTAGCCTTAACTTACCACCAGCAGTAGCTTCCACAGAGAGAGCTTCTTCCTGTCTAAACTGAGCTTTTATTGCCTTCCTTTTCTGCCTTCATTGGCTCTAAGCCCAGTCACATGACTTCCTTGTCACTGTCTGTCTATACAGGTCTCCAGGTCTCTATAGTTGGTACTGGGGTTAAAGGCTCGTGTCATCACACTTGGCTGTGTCCTTGGCCACACAGAGACTCTGCCTGCCGTGTGATCAGATGAAGGGCGTGCGCTACCACCAACTGACTTCTGTGTATGACTTGCTGACCTCTGATCTCCAGGCAAACTTTATTTATTAACATATAAATAGAATATCACATTTCAGCACAGATGAAGTATCACCACAGGACACTGCAAAGATAGCACAGAGGTGGTCCTGCTTTCTTGCATAACTGTCGTACAATACCAAAGACAGGAAACTGACGTTGAAAAAATGTCAGCATATACGTGCATGCCATTGATACAGGTGCAGATTTGTGTAAGCATCACCACTACCAAGATACAGAACTTGTCATGGGTCCTACAGGACATCTTACTACCATTAGTTTTGGTAGCTGAACATAGTATTAAACTGCCTTCTAAACACGTGTCTTTGTAGCACAGGTTAGTCCAGCTCTCAGCCATCCTCAGAGAAGCATCCTTCCACAGCAGGTCACATGGAGATGTCGGTAAAGTGTTTGTCAAGCAGACACTAAGTAACTGTGGAGTGCTCATGACCAAATGAGACATCTGTATCACACCCTCCTCCAGGGAACAAGATCCAGGGAACATTGAGGAAGACGGAGTGGAAAGATGATAAGGAATGGAAGTCAGAGAGGACTGGGGCAGAAAAAAAAAAAAAAAAAACAACTATGTTCTAGACAGAACAGGGATGCTGCGCATGTGCAAGATCTGCACTAGAGCAAGCCAGTCAGTGTTTCACAGGTGGGGGAGGGGTTCATGAGACCCCACCCCCTAGCGGAGGAGCTATTGGCAGTTAGCTTCTTGCGGGAGAGAGAGCCCATTTCCTTGGAGGATGTGGCCCTGATAGGTTTCCCATGCTCCAGTTGATGGCCTTCAGTCATGTACATATGGGCAGCCCTAACTGGACTCAGTTGTTGCAAAAGTTGATTAAGTAATTAATTGAGAGAGAGAGTGAGAGTGTGAGAGAGAGAGAGAGAGAGAGAGAGAGAGAGAGAGAGAGAGAGAGAGAGAGAGGGAGGAAGAGAGAGGGAGGGAGAGAGAGAGAGAGAGAGAGAGAGAGAGAGAGAGAGAGAGAGAGATAGAGAGAGAGAGAGAGAGAACAGAACTGAACCTTGATCTCCTTTGTGCCAACCTCTTACAGTCATGCTCTTCCCTTATCCAGCCTCCCCACCTTCTATAACCCTGGGCAATCTGGTTTCCATTTGCAGAATTTTGCCATTTCAAAATTTGTTTCGTAAATGGAATCACACAGTATATGACTTTTTGTGACTGTTTTCTTCTCACCTAGCATAATGCCCTTGTGGTTCATCTAAGCTTTCAGTGTGTGTGTGTGTGTGTGTGTGTGTGTGTGTGTGTGTGTGTGTGTGTGTGTGTCCATCAGAGGTTGTCAGTGTTTTCCTTAGTAATGCTCCATCTTATTTTATGAGACAGGGCCATTCACTGAACCCAACGCTTACCAGTTGCACCTGACCAGCAGGCCAGCAAGCCCAGCGATCTTCCTGTCTCCATCTCCTCACTATTTTGCTTAATAGGTACGTGCCACCCACTCCGCTTTTTACTTTCTCAACTACCCCACCTTCACACCTCCAGCCAAGCCTTTTTCAGCTGTTGAGATTTCATTACCTATGCTTCTCTGAATTATTTGATTTTCTGGTTATGTTTGATGTGGCATTTAACCAGTTTAAGTTTTAGCATTAGAAATGAACCCTTGTCTCTCATATAGACACATCTGAGTAATCATCCCTTGGGGTTTTTATTTAGTGGTTTTTTTTTTTTTTTTTTTTTAAGATGGAATTTCTCTGTTTGACAGCCCTAGCTGCCTGGTACTCACATTGTAGACCAGGCTGGCCTCAGACTCACAGAGAGCCACCTGCCTCTGCCTCCCAAGTGCTGGGATTAAAGGTGTGTGCCCCCATGCTCAACATCCCTGGGGTTTTCTGTGTTCACATGAAGGTGCCCCTGGAGGGGACTTGCACACTGCTCCTGTCTGTCAGACAAGGAAAAGAGAGACCAATGTGATGTCCTCAAGTCATGATCCTGGCCTCCATTATTACCTGTGGTCCCCAAGACCCCCTGACTTCATGTTACATGCTGTGGAATGAGAATCTCCCACAGAAACCAAACTTCTTGTTTGACTGATAAGGAGTATGAGGAAAATGAATGATTCATTTTGCCTTTAAGAAAGATGAAATACCATTTCCAGAATAGGGCATGTTAAAAAAAAAAAAAAAACACCAAACCTCAGCCCTTCTTACCACTAGCAGAAGAAATTAAAATGTCCCCCCAAATGCAAAGTGTCAATGATGTTCACTTTACAGAGGGTGATATTTCTCTGAAGCCTGGTGTCCTTTCTGCCCTCCATGCCTCTGTGGCTTTCTCTTCCAGAGCACGGTGTCCTCACACCTTCTCTGAGGTGTCTGCTGTTAAGTGCTAAATATTGAGCCTGGTTTTGTGACTGTGCATTCAGTCAGCAGCCTGTGAAACGTTTCTGCCTCTCACTTTGAAAGTAGCACACCTGAACGCCAGTATTGGTGGCGTTCTTGCAATCCCATCACCCAAGGAGGCAGGGCAGGAGGGTTGAGCTTGAGGCCAGCCTCAGCTACATACTACATAGTGAGTTCACAGCCAGCCTGAGCTCAAAGTTCGTCACAAAAATTAAATTGTGCATTTAGTAGTGTTTTCTTTTAACTGACTTTTCCTCAATCTAGTTGTTGTATATATATCACCAAAACTAAGTAAGTGGCAGCTGCTGCTGCTCCTGTCCCTCTTAGAAGGAACAGGAGTTTCCTGGGTAAACGGTGCTTGTGTAAGTGAGTGTGGAGCTGGATGGAGAGGGTACATTGACAGACAATGGAAAGAGTGTCTCAAGAACTTTCCAGAACAAGCAGTGCCCTGGAATTGGGCTTCAAGGATGATGGAAACCTGAGTCATTTCCAATATTCCACCTCAGCTTTCCTGTCAAGGCCACAGATAACGTCACCTTCACTAAAACCAATGGGTGCCTCTCCGCAAGTGTCACCCAGTATTCCAGCTGTCATGTTTGATAGCTGACTATTTTGTTTCAAGCATTATGCCCACGGGCTTCTGGGACACCAGGCTCACTCTGTTCCACTTATCGACACACCAGTTGCTTTTTCTCAAGTTCCTTTTCAGTCCCAGTTTCTAAAGGCTGGTGGTCCTCAGAACTGGTCTCATCTCCATCCCTGATCCCTCCCAAGTGATCTCCTGTACTCAGCATCCTTCAATAGCATGTCTGTGTTGCCAAGATCTAACCCCGTAGCCCAGATAAGTCAAACCCAACTGCTCCTCCACCCCGACATCTCCACATGGAGGTCTAAGTGACATCTCAAATGTGACACATGCACAGCCAGGTTCATTTTCAATAATCTTCCACTTTGAAATACATTGCTCTTTCTCTTTCCTGTTGTTCAAGGCAAAATCAGGGGCCTCATTCCCTGCCCATCTCTGATATCTCCCATGCAGATTATCAGTAATCTATTAAGTTTGTATTTTCTCCATGCTATGATGAAATATTTAACAAAAGTAACTTAAGGAAGGAGGAGTTCTTTGGTTCACAGTATGAGGGTAAGGGCCATCATGGGGTGAAGTGCATGATGGCAGGAGCTTGAGCCCTGGTCTCATTGGCTCTGCAGTCAAGACACACTGAGAGATGACCACTGGTGCTCATCTTTCTCTCTTCCTTTTAATGCAGTTCAGGAGACCAGCCCATGGGATGATGATGCCCACAGTCAGGGTGGATCCTCCCTCTTCAGTTAAATTTCTCTGGAAATATCCTCATGGACATATCCAGAAGTGTGTCTCCTAGGTGATTCCAAATCCAGGCAAGTTGACCATGAAGGTTAACCTCCTTAGCAATTACTTTAAGTCACCACCAGAATCCTGCTCTGATTAAACTGCCTCTGGTACTTCATCCTTGCCTGAACCACCACCACCACCACCACCACTGACAACAACAACACCATCACATCATCATCATCATCACCACCACCACCACTACTACCACTACCATATCATATCATCGTCATCATCATCACCACTAACAACAACACCAATACCATCACAACATCATCACCAACACCAACACTATCACAACATCATCATCACCACCAACAACAATCACAACATCATCATCACCACCATCAACAACAGTCACAACGTCATCATTACCACCAACAACGACAACAACCCATCACAACATTATCATCACCATCATTATCACCACCAACAATGACAACAACCCATCACAACATTATCATCACCATCATCGTCACCACCAACAACAACGCCATCACAACATCATCATCATTATCATCACAATGTTTTGCCTGGACTATTAAAACTTCTTCCTGTTTCCACCCTGTGCTAACCTCCACCTTCTTCAGAAAACCAAATTCTCATGGAAAACTAAGGCATTCTTCCAATGACTCTCCTTCATTGCTGTCGATAGCACTCACAATAAAACACCGACTCTTTATTATGGCCTATGAGCACCTACATTGTCTCTAACCTCCTCTTCCAAAGCCCCTCCCCTTCTTCAAGCACACTGGCTTCTTGTCCTTAAACACACCAAGATGTTCCCACCTCAGGGCCTTTGCATTTCCCATCAAATACTATCCCTCTTTCAGAATGTCATGAGAGTAAACACATCAGAAAGACAGAAGGACTGCTCATTTCTTTGTGCCTTTAAAAAAAGGTTGGCAATTATTTTTAAGAACTACACATGTTTATTTTGTAATGGTAAGTACCGGAGCCTTCACTTAAAAACCAAGCTCGTGAAGGGCAGTGTGCACACTTCAACACTTTTGTTTAACTGTTTTGTAGAAGAGCTACTGTACCTCCAGCACAGGCTACAGGCCCTACAGGCCCTCCACAGGGGCTTTGCCGAAGGGGACACACCACGCATGCCCGGGGACTCCCCTCCGTCTCATCTCCCCATTCTCATTGCTTCTCTGCCATTCCCCTCAGCTAATGAGCTTCACGCCTGATCGTGATAACTCATCTCGGGGAGGATTCTGACTTACTAAATTAAATTGCAATGAAATGCCTTTTAATATGTAATCTGGGAAGATGCATAAATAGTTATTTTCCCCTTGTGGGTGGCATTACCTGTCATTCTAAAAATTAATCCTGTTTAAGAGAGGCTTTAACTATGGAGCAAAGCGCTGGCACTCGAGACCAGGCAGTTAGCGAGCAGTTTCTTTGCTGTGAGCGATGAGTCTCCATTTTCTCTGTGCCATCTTCCTTCAGTGGTACCACTTCTCCCATTTCCGTTCTCAGCTGCCACTGGCACGCACTTTCTGCACGATAGGAAAACTTGCTGTTGACATACTTGAACTCGCTCTATCTAACCCCAAACTCCCTGAATATGCCTCGGGTGTGTCAGAGTGTGTGAAGAACACGAAAAAGAAAATGATCACACACTCTGAGCTGATCCCCAGCCTTTGAGGAGAGACCCACACTTTTGAGATGTTCCCCACTTTGGGGAAGAAAAACATCTTGGTGCAGGAGACACCAACAGCATCACTAATGAGTGATTCTAGCTCCCACTTCATTTTTAAACTTCACGTGTTCCTTGGAAGATAATTGGGTAAAGAATTGTGGCATGAGGTGACAGATGGAGTGGGGAGACCCATTTATCACAGATTTTATTATGTGTCTCTGGCCTTTCATGTGTGTCTTTGAGGCTCTTCAGAAATATAAAATGGAAATCTGCTTTTAAATGCCAGCCATCTTTACAGCACTCTGAAGAGAGGGACGTTCCCTGCAGAGATCTGGAGAGGGGAACAGACTTCATAGGCTTCGTTCAGCTCAGGCCTTGTCCCATGGCTGCTGCTATGACCTCCTCAGCATCCCCCACCGAAGTCCCAGTAACCTGATGAAGGTGATACTTTGGTTGCAATTAGTGGCACTCAGCTGTCTGGGGCTTGAAGTATTTCACCAGATTTTAGAAAAATGTATTGGTTCTGCCCCACAAAAAGACATTTGGATGGTTTGCCTCCTGTTCTGCATCGTTGGACTTTTTCACTACCAACATGGGTAGCTCAAAACCTCCTCTCTTTAAAAATGACCCGTGCTACCATCTGCTGTACCACAGGGCCTAGCAGCAACCTGAGAGCCATGTCTGGCTGCTCACTGTGGTACCTCGGAGCCCAGCATAGGGTTTGGCACACAAAGCGAGTATTTGTTGCATGAATTCACAGAGGAATGATGTCACATCTCCCATGCATGTTCTAGCAACTGCCTTTTCCACCTTTTCCCCCAGGTGGCCAGAACTTCTAAAGGGTGTTTACAGGCGTTTTTAGGGAGTAACAGGCGTTTCTGGGCTGCCCACACAGGCTCCCTGTCACTCTAGTTTTGGTCTCCCTGTGTGCAGAAAGTACAAATTCTGTCACTTTCCCCAGGGCTTGGAATCTTTGCATTGCGATTTCTATTGAAATTTCAATAATTAAAAGAATCAAAAGCCAGGATTTTGTAATGTGTAAGCACGCACGTTAAGTTGTTAATGACAGCATGTACTCGACATATTTATGGGCTACTTTGTCAGCTAAACATTTCATGCTTAAATCATAGGGATTAATAATTAATAGATTTTTATATTTAACACCAAGTGCTTTCACTGGTTATATATGAACATACAACACGCTAATAATAAGAAACCAGCACACTATCTAACACTATATGTTAGGCTGTGTCTTACACAGGACAATCACATGTATAGATATTGTTGTAATCATCCCTATTGACAAACCAGCAAACTGAGGCACAAAGGTAATCAGGCTGCCAGACACATGCTTAAGAGGCAAAGCTAGCTTGAGTTTCAGCTGTGAAACCCTGTATGTCAACATTTAGGATAATAAATACTCATAGGGCTCTTCACTCTGAAATCTCCACCTATATCCCTCCCCACATCCTCAACCTCAACTATTAATATTAATGATCATTAAGATTTATGGAATATCCACTGTGTGTCAGGCGATGGGGCAAATATTTGATTTTGCCAAAGTCAACAAAAAGGTAGCCCATCTCTCAGTTCTCAGAATTACCTCTGAATTCATACCATAACTGTCCCTTATTCAGGAAAAGGAAATGGCAACCTGGCAAGGTGAAATATTTCCCCAAAGTCTCAAAATGGCTGAAGAGGCCAGCCCAGGTCTTTGAGGCCTGTACCTTTACCTGAAGTGGGAAGCTTTCAGAGCCACACCTTGGCCTCACTGCTGACCCTGCTGCTCCGTGGGAACTTGCCTTGGTTAATGCTCCATTATTTATCCACTTCTTGGGGGCCTGTCCTGGTCTTTTCTCGTTTATATCTTTTGCCCCAGCCATACCTAGTCTGTAAACTACTAAAAGACAGGCCTGCCGGGAAAAGTAATTGAAAGTAGTTGTCTTTTCTTCCTCTTCCTCTTCCTCTTCCTCTTCCTCTTCTTCTTCTTCTTCTTCCCCTCCTCCTCCTCCCTCCTCCTCCTCCCTCCTCTTCCTCCCCCCTCCTCTTCCCCCCTCCTTCTCCCCCCTCCTCCAACACCTCCTTAGACAGTACAGACCCATTGACTGATTTGGCCCCTTGTGGCTCCTGCCACAGTCTACAATGGCAGCTGTTTAGGGCACACCTTCGCTGGAGCACCACAGATCTATCCTCTGCCTTCCCAGCGTCCCTCCCTTGGCTCAGGGTCTGCCCTCACTGTCTTTCTAGAAACATATCTCCTTCTGTTGCCTGCACAGCTCTACACAGTGGAACCAAGTCGTGTGTAGACGGGGGCACCACCATCTCCCCAAGGACTTTACAGGAAGCACCTACCATTCCTTTCTCCATGCCGAAACCAAGCACACACGAGTCTGTTTCTCTTTTCCAAGGAGAAAATACGCCTGGGCTCCACATGTGTAGACCAGAAGAAGGCAAGTCTCCTGGCTCCTGCTGATGACAAGGGGGGCAACTGATGAACCTTCCATCAGTGCACGAGTGTAGGGTTTCTCCTTGATGGCGGCAGGATTTCACAACAAGTTAAAACCAGCCACTTATTTCATGTTACAGATGTCTCCAGCCAGCCATATGTAGAGTGTCAAGTAGTTCTGTGTGAATAAGGTCATAACGGGGTACTGAACTTTTGGGGTTTCGTTTAACCAAATGGCTACACCTGTGTCCAAGCCCTTTTGCTTCGTTCTGAGATGCAGCCCTTCATCTCTCTGTAAACAGCCGTTCCATTGATGAGTCGTTTAGAGTCTCCTAGACTGCTTATTTAGGGACATGCTTCGGTTTATTAATAGAATACTCTCAGTCACCTTGGACTATTCTTGACAAGCTATAACACCATTTTAAAAAAAGTCACACGTAACATCCGCTTGCTGTCTGCTTGATAACGATTTTGCTGCCGCAGAGCAAGTGAGGCCTTGGCTGGGATTCAGCAGGGTTGTGAGTGTCATCAGACTGAGGAGCAGGTCTGTCGATGGCACTTAGAAGAATCCTTTCCCCATGCTGCCTACTCATCTCCACTTAGAAAAAATAAATATTTCCCCAGGAACATGGCAGGTTTATGAGTTGCATTTAATTGTGTGTGTGTGTGTGTGTGTGTGTGTGTGTGAGAGAGAGAGAGAGAGAGAGAGAGTTAAGGTTGCCATGGGAGACTCTTTGGTTCCAAACCTTTACTTTATTGTTATGAACAATAATTAGATGTAATGCTTTATGGCGGTGAAGTACCTCGTGGGCTCCTGATAATTGTGAAGTGCTTGGCAATTAACTCACGCTCCCTGAGACTCAGGTTGGTGTAATTAACCCCATGAGAAGATATAGCCCCAGAGAAGGGAAGCCACATGGAGAAAGCAACCCTGCTTTGTAGTGGCACAAACAAAGCCCCTCACCGGTCCTGAATCTACACCATGTCCACCATCGGCCAGCTCCTGGCCCGAGGCAGTGTGCTCAGGTGGCTGGGTGGGGCAGCAGAGAGCTTGCCTGTGCTGTGGAGAGGAAATAGGTTCCAAAGCCCAGGCATCGAGTCTGTGGTGTGTTATTTTCCTAGGTGGGTACACATAGCCCATACAGAAAATATCAGCTTTTTGCTTGGAGAGGAATTGAGAAAGTCACCAGGGAATATGGGAAGAGAGAGATGCTTAGCTATTATAAGTTAAACTTTCTTGAAATCAGTATGTCTGCCTTCCCAAAACAGTGGAATTTGGGATTGGTTTCCAGTCTGCCAGCTTTTCTAATTATTGTCCTATGATAGAAGCAATGAATGTGCTCTTCGGCACCTATGGAAAGCCAGCAAAAGGGTGGACAGCCTTAATGCAAACTGCTATTGCTATTATTCATACCTATGTGTACAGTGGTGCACAGTTTTGTTGTATTATCTATATTTTATAGCTATTCATTTAACATTGTTCATATATATACACACATAGGAAGATAACAGAAATATGATTGATAGATGATAATAGATTTTTTTTAAATTAAAAGTAAATCCCTTGAAGTGAGTGGATCATAACCATTGGCTCTCTACATCAATCAAAACTGGATCTCCATCTTGCACAAAGGAAAGAAAAAATTATTTTTTTTTGCAAAAATTCAGCTAACCCTCTCTTTTGTTTTTTTTTAATTAAATTCTTATGGGCGGGTTCAAACATTTTCTTTTCTTGGTCGAAGGCTGTGGCAGTATCTATGTTGACATTTCCAACTAACAAAGGTGTCTGATTACTGCCATCTAAAAACATCCCCCATCTTCATGTCCCTGCCGGTTCTCCCCAGTCGGCTCGGGGGCGGGGGTGGGGGTGGGGGTTTAGCAATGGCAGCCCCAAGCAGAACTCTGAAGGAAATCTGTCTGTGGATTTGGGGCCCCTGAGACCACCTTCACCCATGTTTGGAGAAGGGGCAGACAGCCCAAGCATGTCTCTTAAGAGCTGTGGTTTCATTAATTCCTACCCACACAGATTACCCTGTTGCCCTCAGTACACAGCTGTCCAGATGGTGAGCTGGGAACAGAGGCGTAAGCGTGGTGAGCCTCGGATTCTGCTTTATTCCAAGAAGAAGCTGTGCGGCAGATTTGGAGAGACGGTTTTGTACCAGAAAAACCAATTTGCTGTGATTAGTTCCATTCCATTGAGGAGACTGTCGCTCTATGTGCATTTGGGAGGCAGATTAGAGTCCCTTTAGGTGATTTTCCTCTATGAGCTGAAATCACGTTCCAAAATTTCTATTACAAACCGAACGCAAGAATGACTAGCGCTGCTTGGGTCTGGGAGATAGAGAGCCTGTGAGGCATGGAAAGATGACAGGGCCTTTCAGGGTCTGCAGTAGTCCCGAGAGGGTAGAAAGGAACCGAGCGGAGAAGTGAGGCCTCGAGAGAAGTGGGCGGGGCTCTCTCATGTCCAGCGTCTCACACCCCTACCCTTTTGGGAAGTCTCACACACTTAATTCTGTAGGTGACACGGAGCAGTGTTGGTTATTTCTGATCCTCACAGTGCTTGAGCAGCTCAGGCCACTGCCAAGCTAGTGTTGAGAGGAGACATGAATTGCAGGAGCAGGGTCTAACCTAGTCATCTCAAGCCAGAGAGAAACCCACAGGTCCTCTGGAGAGTTGAGAGAGAGAGAGAGAGAGAGAGAGAGAGAGAGAGAGAGAGAGAGAGAGAGAGAGAGAGAGAGAGAGAGAGAGAGAGAGACAGGAGTGGAGGAGAACGAAAGGAATCATGGGAGAGCATTGGAGAGGGGAGAAGCTATGAGGCCAGCAGTGAGAACCAGGGCCCTGATGGAAGTTTTTCTTTCCTTCCTGTCTCTCTCTGCACGTGAGCCGCCACACTCATTTCCCTTTCGTAAAGATCTGCATGCATTGTCCTAGTTCTGTGACCAAACGTGAATCCCCTACATCTACAGGTTAACTAGTAACTTACGGATTGGATTTGCCTTTAAAGGGATGTGAGGGAATGCTGCATCTTGCCAGGGATCATGGTGGGGGAAAGGAGGAGGTGTGCAGAAAAACAAGCCCCACCATCCATACTTGACCCTTCAGTTAAGTTTCCCCATCAGAAAAGATGCTTGGAGAGCAAAAGACGATGGAAGCTTGGGATCCTGGGACCCACCCTTTTCTACTTCCCTCATTTTGTGGTGTGCCTATTCATCCCCCTCCCCGGCACCCCGAAGGAAGCCAGTCCAGGTGGTCAACGTTGGAGGCAGAGCCCAGAACTGGGAGGGAGCAGGCCACCCATGTGTGAGCCCAGGCTGCCGCAGGCGGGGGCATGTGGGTCTCAGCCGGCTGGTGTTTGTCAGGATGCTCTTCTATACTTTGGACAGGGCCAGTAAGGTCTGTCCTTCCCAAGACTGCAGGCTCATGAGGCCTGGCTTCAAGTGGGAGCCACCAGGAGAATGGCTTCTTCTTCTTCTTCCCAGTACAAGCGACAGCCATCCAGGCCATCTGGGACAAGGTGCTCTGCTATCCCACTTCGGGGTGTGTAGAGGTAGGTGTCAGAGGAGGCAGCACCTCCTTCACGTTCTTCACACATCTTTGCAAGACCTTGCACATTTACTCATGGCTCTCATCAAAACAGCTTTTTTTTTTTTTTTTTTTTGAGCAATGAAAAGAAAGAAAGAAAGAAACGAAAAGCCGAGTGTTTTACGCATGCAGTCTTTCTAATTAACACGGCAGGGCCCCTGCGTGAAAGAATATCAGAATTTGGGGGAGCAGCTGCTCTCCCAGCAGCTATGGCTTCTCAGGGAAGGCACAGGTCGATGCTCTCAGATCCCGGGAAAGCAGAGGCCTCCGACCACTTCGGTGAAGGGCAGGTAGAGAGGCCTGAAATAGAGTCATCATTCCCACAGCTAGACGAATAGGCAGCTGGACTCCCAGAACCTGGAGTTCACACAGTCAAGCATCATACAGAACCTGCCGTGACGGGGCTCACTGTGTGTGTGTGTGTGTGTGTGTGTGTGTGTGTGTGTGTGTGCGCGCGCGCACACTGTAGTCACCCCTGGTACTTTCTCATTTTATGCTCCGTCTCTGGTCAATAAAAGCCCCGTCTCACCAGTGGGAAGTGTTGCTGCCCACCTCAGCTTGGCAGCAGAAAGGATTCATGCTCATATTCTCTACCATCCCCAGCCCACCCTCACCCACTTCACTCTTGTGCCTGGGCTGTTGCCAGCATCGGACGTAGCTGGGATTAATTAAAGCTTGAGAATTAGGGAAATGAATTGTTCACTTTATTGGCCATCCTTCACGAAGTTGTGCCTGATCTCAGGCCCTCGCCTGTTCATGGCACAGACAGCCTGACCCATGACAGTTTACGGTGTATTGCTAACTGATTCACGGACGCCTTCTTTGCAACATGGGGAACTCCCAGGGTGGAGGCTTTCCTTTGTTCCCAGCAGCCAACATCATGTACTCGATGTTTATTGAATGACTGACTGAAAACACTTTCTTAATAAAAATGCAGTGAAAGAACAACCCCAGACACGGCGGCATATGCCTGTAATCCCTCCACATGGGAGGTAGAGGCAGGAGGATCAGGAATATAAAGTTATCCTCAGCTACAGAGTGAGTTCAAGGCCAACCTACCTGGGCTATATGAGTCCTTGTCAAAAGTGGGGAGGGGAGAGGGAGGAAGAGGGGAAGGTATGGTAGGAGGAAGGGAAGTCACAAGGAAGAGGGCACAGCCTCATGCAAGGAAGGGACATCAGATATAAAGTCAGAAATCCTGCCCCTGAGTCCGGCTCCTTGACTTTTTGGCTATGAGCTTTGGAATCAAGCACTTGGCCTTTCTGAACTTCCATCACTTTGTCTGAAAACCAAAACAGTTGGAGTTAAGCTCTTCAAGGTCATTTCCAATGCTGGCATTGGCCGAGGTAGGGTGTAAGCAACTCTTTCCAAAGTGACCTGCCCAGGTTCAAACACTGCTCAGGAGGGATGCCTTTCCTCTAAGAGACCCTGCGTTACCCCCACTGCTCTATGCCACCTCCCCTGACCTCTTTAATCCATCTCTGCCCAGGTACCAGCAAGTCTGCCAATCTCTTTAGTTCAGTCCAGCCTTTCTCTAATCCAGCTTCCCCCATAAGGTCCACACTTGCAGGCAGGAGCCACTGAGAGCCTGATACCTTCCATCTGGACTCCCAGACTCCATCTTCAAATGATTTCCTAGATTTCCTGTGCATGGGGAGACAGAGTATCACTTGGCTCTTGCGAGGGCTTATTAATGTATTGAACGTACTGAAGGATGTCCTTCAACAGGAACCCCCCCCCCCTCACCACCATCACTCCAGCGTGCACCCTGTGGATTGGGCACAGTGAAAGGATGTTATGTGAAACAGACTGCAGAGCCCACCACCCCAGCCTGGGGATCTTGTAAGTGGCTGGGAGGTAAGAAGGAGATACATATGCCCTTGCCAATTCAAAGTGCTCAGGAGCTTGGGAAATCTGGATGTACAGAAAGAGCGGAGATGTGGCGCCTTAGTCAGTAATAATTCTAGAACTATAGTTTTGAAGACTGACATATTTAGAATTTAGTTTGGTGTTTGGGATAGGGGCTTGGGACGTAGCCATGGGCTGGCCTTCAACTCATGATGATCTTCCTAAGCCTGCCAAGTGCTGAGATCAGCCAGCACAACCCCACCAGCCAAATTTGTCTTTGAAATGGAAAAAGGGTGGCCACTTTGGGGATTCTTTGCAAAGACATCTGGATTGCAGGAATCAGAAAGTTACAGGAGTGGAGGACCCCCAATAGAAACAAAGGAGGCCTAGGCGAGAGAACCAGGCACTCCCTCACATGACGGGAGATGGAGGACAAAGAGTCCTTCTGGGGGCCTCAGAAGGCCGAATGGCATGTGGAGTAAAAACCTGGGTTCCTTTTTAAAAATATTAATTGATTAACTGGATTTCAGGAAAGAGTTTCTCTGGGTAATAGCCCTGGCTGTCCTGGAAGTAGCTCTGTAGACCAGGCTGGCCTCGAACTGAGAGATCCACCTGCCTCTGACTCCTGAGTGCTGGGATTCCTGGGCTCTTCTTGAAGAAGCACTGCCTCATCAATGGACTTCCATCCAGCTCCAGGGGGCATCTGGTTCTAGATGACCACAGCAGAGATGCTCCCCATCAGATGCTACCTGAGAGAGCCAACTCTGACTGAGGGTGGTCAAGGTTTCTTCTGACTGGACATCTGGCCAGTGAACTTAACCTCCTATTATGAGAGGCCCATGCTGTGCCTGATGGAGACTAGTGTTTGAGGTTGGCCTTAAGCCTGCAAATCTGTTGGTTTCCTTTTTTTCTCTTTTTTCTATGGGTAGCAGACACCATGACTGCCTCATTCAACAACGATCCCCACCCTTCTCCCTGGCTTTCTGTACATTGGTGGCATTTCTACTTCTCCAACATTCAGCAGATAGAAGTGACTGTATGACCAGGATGTGGCCGGTGAACATAAATGAAAGTCTGGAGAAGGAGGAAGCTTGTGAGGCCTAAAACACTCAGAAAGAAACAGAGACACATTCAGGTTGGGCTAGCTCAAGGATGAAGGTAGCGGCAGGGTCAGGAGACCATGGATGCTGTAACAACCTGAGCAACTCCTATTCCTAGGCATAGAGCACTCCTGACAAGAAGTGTCACCCTGGAGAGTTGTATGTGAATGGATGCTTATGGTGGAGCTATGGCCACCAGCCCCAGACTACCTCAGAGAGCAGAGACAAGGGAATGGATGCTTGTACTCTATTCTCCTTCCTCCCTGTCCCCTGTGGAGGCTCCTCAAGGTCCTTTTCCAAATCTGGAGACAAGTTCCGTCTTTGTCAGTCTCCTGAGTGGAGAGTTGGGTAAGGGAGAGAGGAAGGGTAAGGGGAAATGAAATCTTTGAAGCAAAGGGCCTCGTTCTTCCTCAGATGTGATGTCAGGAGGTGCAGAAGCCACCTTGCAAGCATGAAGTGATACTTCTGAGGAAGCCAAGGAAGGGAAGCTCACCTGGGAATCTGACCCTGGCAAGTCGACTTTCCGGTCAGGCAGTCCAGTCCTGCTGCCGTAGCTGAAACGTACTCAGGTTGTTACTGATGTTGTACTGACGTTGTTACCCAAATGGTGTTGGGCACGGTACACTCGGAAGTTCAGCCCCACAGACAGGTAGTGCACATCCAAACCAGGCAAGCCAATGCCAGGGTAACCTGGGCCAGGGCTGCCCAGGTCCCTTCTTATTTATTCCTGACTGCAGCTTAGTAAGACAAATGCCAGTCCCTGTTACAGAAACAAACTCTATAAGGGAGGTTCGATTACCCTTCTCTATCTATAAAGGGGGAAACTGAGTCAGTGAGACCTTAAGCAACTTGATCAAGGCCAGGAGCGTGGCAAATCAGAATGTGAACCTAGATAGACTGGTGACAGACAGTTATCTAACCATTCTACAAAAATACTGGTGGACACATGGTGCTTAATAACCTGTCATCATTCCTATGAAAATTGCCCCTACTGCTGCCGCCATTGCCATGAAGTTCCCGCTGGGAACAGCACCTGGGTCTGAAGGTCAGAGGAAGCTTTGCTAGTTGAAGAAGAAGAGACATCTAGGTGAGGTTGCAAGGGAGTCCGGCTGTTCAGGGGCACAGCAGATGTGGCGTGCAGAGGAGGACCTAGGCTCAGGCGCAATGCCAAGTGACTTGTGGATGGGGTACAGACCTTTGGAGTCCCTGAAATCTGGCAGCAGAACCTGCAGCTGGCAATAGCTGTGGGGTTGTTGGATGTTACTATGCTACTCATTTTTTGTTTGTTTGTTTGTTTTTTGTTTTTTCGAGACCGCGTTTCTCTTACACAGCTTTGGAGCCTGTCCGGGAACTTGCTCTGAGGACCAGGCTGGCCTCAAACTCACAGAGAGATGCCTGCCTCTGCCTCCCAAGTGCTGACATTAAAGGTGGGCGCCACCACCACCCCGCTGCTCTTCATTTCTGTACTGGGCCTAGAAGAAATGTGTCGGAACATTCAGCAACCCCAGAAGTGGACTGCAAGAAATTGTAAACAAACTCCCCTACAGTGTACCTTTGCCATCAAGGGAAACCCTGATTCCAGGGACTGGAGATTGCTGGGAAGGCTGGATCCCACTTCCAGGCAGAGGACAGAGGCATTGTGGGAAATGTCTGATATTAAAGACCAAAATCGTGCAAGTGAAATCTTTCCTGGGGCTCAGCCACTGTGGCCTCCAGCTTTCGCTTTGCTGTGCCATCTACCTTGGGCATGACTTCCACCTGGGGGTGACAGAGGCTCAAGAAGTTCCCCAGACACCCCAACCAAAGTTGACAAGAAGAATCTCCACCCACAGAGCAGCCCTGCCTGGTCCAATGGAACTCTCAGGCTGCAGGCTGCTTCCTCCAGTCATGCAGCTCCCGGGCAAGGAGAAATTAGATTGACAAGATCTGTTCTGTCAGAAGCTTTATTTTTACCCCTGAGTCTGTGGTCTTCTAGGTGTCTGCAATATTTGGGCATTATTTTTACCCAGATGCAGAAATCAAATTGTTCCTCTCGCTCCTTGCCTGTGTATCCCACATGGTGTGGGCTCTGGGGGTGGGAGTCGGCTGACCTTGGCAGAGGCAAAACTGGCCTGCCATCTTGCCTGGGCCACTCTCCAGCTAGGCTAATCTACTGAGGTTTTGTTTGCTTATTTTGCTCTGCTGTATTTCTCGCTTTGAATGTCAATCTTCTTATCTATAAAATGCACAGGGCTGGACTAAATATCCCAATGACATAAACTAAAAAAAAAAAACAAAACCAAAAACACAGACTGATAAAAAGGTTTATGTCTTGTGTTTTCCTTTTTAAGGTAAATTTTGTTTACCTGTAGAAGGTATCCAACGAAACATTAGTAGATGCAATCAGCAACAAAAAGTAATAGAGCTTCTTTTGTGTGGGAGATGTCTATTGGAATGCAACCTATGTTTTTTGTTTTTGTTTTTGTTTGTTTGTTGTTGTTGTTGTTGTTGTTTTTTCTCCCTATTTACGGAAAGAGCACCATGCCATTCTGGTAGATCTGAAAACATTCACCACGGTTCCCAGTTTTGTCTTCTGCACACATGGAGAAATCAAGTAAGGAATGGCAGAAAAAATCGAAGAAACAAAAGACTAAGTAGGAAACTTCTATGTCTGGGAGCAGAGCCTGGGGATGCCAGGGGCTGGCACCAAAGAGCCTCCTGGGCACACACCTGGCTCGGCTCCCTCACTTGCCCCTGCTACTGGGCCCTTGGCCCCCCCTTAGTCTTCGTTGGAAGCATCATTGGAAGCCTCACCACCTCTCAGGATCCATTTCCCAGCAACCTGACACCTTGAGGGTGAGGAGCAGGGGAGTCAAGCCACAATGACATGAGATGCCTTGCTGAGCCTCCGAGGGCACAGGGGTTACAGGACAAGATTTCTGTCCCCATGCCAGCATGTGGGGAACAAGAACGCAGTAAAAGGGCCACCCCTGTAATCGGCTGTACGGAACAATAGCCAGAGCTGCAGCAGACCTAGGAAGGGTGGACTGAATTAGAGGTGTCACAGGAAGAGCTGACACTGTGACAGTAGGTTTTCCCCAGAACCCCCAGGAGTGGACAAGGAAGAGCAGGTGGCAGGTAGATGCTGCTCATGGCTCCTTAGAGCCTTTATCCTGTTAAGGACTCACTGACTTCTGTGTAGTGATACAATGTGTACCCTAATAAATTTACACATGGATCGGAGGACAGAGCAGCCGCTAGGTTAGACACAGAGGCCAGACAGTGGTGGCACACACCCTTAATCCTATCACTCAGGAGGCAGAGATTGGTCTAGATCTCTGTGAGTTCAAGGCCACACTGGAAACAGAGTCAGGCGGTGGTGGCACACACCTTTTTTTTTTTTTTTTTGGTTTTTCGAGACAGGGTTTCTCTGTGTAGCTTTGCGCCTTTCCTGGAACTCACTTGGTAGCCCAGGCTGGCCTCGAACTCACAGAGATCCGCCTGGCTCTGCCTCCCGAGTGCTGGGATTAAAGGCGTGCGCCACCACCGCCCGGCTGGTGGCACACACCTTTAATCCCAGTACTGGGAAGCACACACGCCTTTAATCACAGGAAGTGTCATGACTGGGTGCAGTCATGACACTTCCTGTGATTAAATATATATATATATATATATATATATATATATCTTGAGGAAACAGGAACTAAAGCAGTTCAGCTGAGATCCTTTCAGGTGAGGACTCAGAGGCTTTCAGTCTGAGGAAACAGGATCACCTGAGGAGTTGGAGACGTGAAGTTGGCTGTGGCTTGCTCTGCTTCTCTGATCTTTCAGCTTTCACTCCAATATCTGGCTCTGGGTTTTTTATTGAAAGACCATCTAAGATTCGAACAATAGTTCTGCTTCAGAAAGGAAGATGAGGCCATGCATAAAAATGGAACATGCTCCCAGCACTTGGGAGGCAGAGCCAGGCGGATCTCTGTGAGTTCGAGGCCAGCCTGGTCTCCAAAGCGAGTTCCAGGAAAGGCGCAAAGCTACACAGAGAAACCCTGTCTCGAAAAACCAAAAAAAAAAATGGAACATGCCCCCCAGACATCACTTTCTGTAAAAACTTAAACCCAAAACCAAACAATAAGACAACCTTTACAACTTCTCGTGAAAATAAGTTCAAGTACTCTGCTTGAGGAAGTGTGCCAGGAAAACTTAGCAATTGAGTATGCCTTCTTTTACTTTATCCTGGGCATATTTTACATATCATAAAAATCATCCGTCTTGTGTTATAATCCAACAACTTCTAGGGAATTTATCAAGATGCATACAGCCATCACCAGAATTTATTCTGGGGATATTTTCATCACCCCAAGAGAATCAATCCCTTAGGCCCATATAGACTCATCCATCTTGCCCTAACCAACAGAGTTTCTACTTTCTAGCTCCATATTTGAGTTTTCTGAGTATTTCTATGGTGGAATTATGTAGCATTTAGTTTTTTTATGTCTGGGTTCTGTCACAAAGTGTGATGATTGTTAAGCTCCTAGACATTGTGGCGTTTGTCGTCACATCCTTCTTAGAATATTTAGTTATGTTGACACACAACATTTATTTTGTTGGTAGATGCTTGGGCTCAAGCTTTGGGCTATTCAGAATAATGCTGCTATGAATATTTGTGTGGATAGGCATTTTCATTTCTTTTGTGTAGACACATGCAAGTCTTTGGACATATATTAAACTTATGCTTAACTTTCTAACAACAGGGTGTTTTCCATGCTACTCATAAGCTGACCATAACACTGAGGGTTCCCACTTTCTCACAACTCCCCTGGCATTCATTCTGCTGTTAGACCCCGTCTAGATGAGCAGTGATGATACTTGGTTGCAGCTTGAGTTAGAATGTGCCCTACGAGGCATGCGTGCATCTTCTCTCATGAAATGTCTATTCTTCTGCTACTTTTTAAACTGAGTTATTTTACTGAATTGCTTTTATGTTTTTATATTTAAATACAAATTATTTATCAGATGCAGTTTACAAATATGTCTTTCAGTGTACAGCTTGACCTTTCTTTTTCATAATGGGTATCTTCTGAAGAAAAAGTTTCCAGTATGTCTCCTATCCAAGAAATCTAAGACTAATGCAAAGTCTTCAAGACTTTCTTTTGTCATTTCTTTCAAAAAATTTATCTTTTTAGCACTTACATTTAGGTCTACAATTGTCCAAATATTGTTTGTGTAACACACTAACTTTTCCCTCATTGAGGGCATCATTGTCAAATCCCGGTGGCTACAGTGTAATTCTTGGTTTGTTTGTTTGTTTGTTTTGTTTTTTGAGACAGAGTTTCTTTGTGTAGCCCTGACTCTTCTGGAACTCTCTCTGTAGACCAGGCTGACCTTGAACTCAGAGATCCTTCTGCATCTGCCTCCTGAATGCTGGGATTAAAGGTGTGTGCTACCACTGCCCACAACACTTAACTCTGTTCTGTTCATCCATATGTCCCTCCTTCCTTACACCAGTACAACACTGTCTTCACTGTTAATAGCTTAATAGTAAGTTTTCAAAGGAGATGTGAAAGCCCTACACACTCTGTTTCTAAAAATTTTCGGTCTGTTCTGGATCTTCTGTGTTACTCTGCTACTGGAGTAACAGAACAACTATCAGACTGCTTGAATTTCCACATTTTAGGAAAAACAGGAGAGTAGCTGGAATTAGTACAGGGATTCAGATTAATTTGGAAAGATTGCTACCTTAACAATACTGGGTCCTATAATCCCCAAATATGGGATGTCTCTCTACATAGTCAGATTCCTCTTAGCGAATTCTATAAAGTTCATTGGACATATCTCATACTTCTTTTGTTAAATTTGCTTCTAAACATTTTATTCTTCTTAATGCTGTTATGAATGAAATGATTTTTACTGCATTTTTATTGTTTGTTGTTTATCTATAGGATTCAACAGATATTTTTATGTTGTGTGTGTGTGTGTGTGTGTGTGTGATGTGCTTGTGCATGTCACAGTGTGTGTGTGAAGGTCAGAGCACAACTGGCAGGAATCCATTCTTTTCCCTCTACCTTGTGGGTCCCAGGAATCAAAGAGGATAATGAAGTTTTACAGCAAGTGCCTTTACCAGATGAGCCACCTCACAAGCTCTACAACAGATTTTTAGATCCTGTGACATTGCTGAATTTATTAATTCTAACAGTCATATCTTCCTTAGGATTTTATCTAATCATTCTTACTCTGAACACAATAAAATGGACCTGTCAATTCACAATAGACAAGGAGCTACAAATCACAAAAATGAGAAGGCCACAAAGCAGGTACCCTGGTGTCCCTAAGAACTGACATGAGTTTAACAATATAGAACAAGGGGAAAAGATGTCATTCCAGAGGCTTGGAAGTCTGGGAACAACTTGGGGAGAGGTGAGCAGTACCACATATCCCCAAAGCTACCGAGGACACCTCAGCATTGGTAGTGACTGTCAATAACCTACTCTCAAATATTTAAAAATTAAAAAATTAAGTCCAATAGCAGATATCTAAGAAAAGCAAATATTTGCGTCCATCAGCCCACCTAAAATAGTAGTATTTTAAAGCTGGCTACATCTTTCTCTTCCTGAAATGTCACTTGGAGAGATGCTTCCTACAGTATGGCCTTTTCTCTTTTCCCTGCATCCGTGGTCACCCTGGTTACTACCAAGGCAACCAGGCATTTCCCCTCTGGTTCGTAAGGGTATTCTGCCTCTTGGAATCTTGTCAAATTAATTTGCCTTAAAAATAGAAATACCCATCTGCCAGCCTTGAGGAGTTTGCTAATTCTGGGTGGAGGTTTGAGGCTGCTTGTATGTGTTCTTAGGAAAGGAGCCTGGGAGCCAGACCCACAGAGAACACTAGGCGATGGAAATTGCTGCAGGATGTAGAAATATGAACTAGGAATTCAGCTGGCTATGACAAAGCTATACCTGGAAGAAGCCAAGGGCCTTTCCAGAGGATAAAGCCAAGTCTTAAGGAGTCTTGGTGATATTGGCTTTTGATTATTAGCTGTTTCCTGCTATGAATTTCTCATGTGCTATTGCAGCCTTTCCATTTCTAGAACAGTGTGTTTGATGATTCATTGGGCACTGTTTCCTCTATACATTTGAGGTATTTGGATAATTCCCCCAACTGTGACACAGGCAGGACTTCCTTTTTTCCAGGCTTTTGTTTCACCTTTTTTAGCATTAGAATCATATGTCTGCCTTCTGTAATTATTTCCTTTAGCTAGCACCCAAGGCCAGGGCCAGCTCCAGACAAAAGCATTTTATCTGAGATACCGCTCAAACATCCAACGACAAACGGCAGACAGAATAAGCATTTCAGACCACCTGCCAGTCTCCCGAATTACGTTAAATATTCATATGGAGACACTGCCTAGGCCAGGTGGATGTTAGGTACACAGCTTTGTTTCTTGTGCAAAGTAAGCTCAGACCCTTAGTAGCCATAAGTTTTCTCTGGTCCTGCCCAGGCCGGTGGTCCTGCAGTCACTTATAAAATAATCATTCAGAGGCTTAATATTATTTACAAACTGTATGGCCCATGGCATGCCTCTTGCTAGCTAGCTCTTCTATCTTAAATTAACCCATTTCTATTCGTCTATGTTTTTCCACGTGTTCCATGGCTTTACTGGTCTGCTGGCATGTTGCTTCTTGGGTGGCAGGCTGGCTTCTCTCTCCAGACTCTGCCTTTCTCTTTCCTGTCTCTCTCCTTGGATTTCCTGCCTGCCTCTAAGCTGCCTTGCCATAGGCCAAAGCAGCTTATTTATTAACCAATGGGAACAACATATATTCACAGCATACAGGAAGGCATCCTCCAGCACCCCTCCTTTCTTCCACAGCCCAAGTGGCACCTCTAGACTTCCCCTCTAACTATACTCAGAACAAAAGGGCCTTTCCTTTCTCTTTCTTTCTTTCTCTCTCTCTCTCTCTCTCTCTCTCTCTCTCTCTCTCTCTCTCTCTCTCTCTCTTCTTTCTTTCTTTCTTTCTTTCCTGGTTTTTCTTTTCGGTTTTTCGAGACAGGGTTTCTCTGTGTAGCTTTGCGCCTTTCCTGGAACTCACTCTGTAGACCAGGCTGGCCTCGAACTCACTGAGATCCGCCTGCCTCTGCCTCCCGAGTGCTGGGATTAAAGGCGTGAGCCCTGCCAAAAGGGCCTTTTCATACCAGGTGCATCAAGCTATGACACAGGCTTCCTAGCTACCGAGCAGACTTGCCTCGCCCGACCAGAAAGTGGCAGAGCCAGAGTTTTGTGGATTGTACGTGTATTTAATCTGGACTGGAAAGAGGGGAGGGAGGAGGAGGAGGATGGTAGAAATTTAGAAGAATGAGAGAGGACAGGAAAGGAAGAGACAGGGAGGAGCTAAGAATGAGAACAGAATTGAAGCTGTGTAGAGAGACTTTGACTTAGAAGAATAAAGCGAATGGCCTAAAGAACTCAGAGTACATAGAGTCATTCGACGTCCCTCAGATTAATTCTCGCTGCTGGTAGCGTCTCTTATGGGACCCTGGGAGAAGACTCTAGAGGGGCTGGACACCATTAGTCTTCGATAGGAAATCAACTCTGCAATGTCCTCCGCGGTCATGGGAGAGGCAGCCAGGTGAGAGCAACGCCGAGTGAAATGCTCGAATCCAGGCATTGCCACCACCCTTCAGCCGTCGCGGGCATCCGGAAGACTCTCCTTGTGCTCACCTCCTTCCGGGTCCACAGCACAGCTGGGCGGGGTCTGGGGGGAGGAGGAGGCCCGGAGAGAAGCACCCACAAGGTAGTGCATCCAGAGCTCCCATGAGGTTGCCTAGGAAACACCCCCTGGGGTGAGGAGGGCAAGGAGAGCCCACTGCTCCACAGGCTCCCAGCTTCACTGCTGCTGCGCATCTTTCAGGGGACAATTTCCCTGTTCCAGTGGTGACGTGCAGGGCGGGTGCTGCTCTCTGTCACTCTGTTGGATAGTCCTGTGTGTGGAGGGACATGAGAGGAAGAGAGACTGAACATGAGCAACAGATACACAGCAAATCAGCAGTTCTTTGGATGTGACAGGATGTCCCCCTGATCTGGGTGTCCTGGGAAAATGCGGATGTTTCTTCACTTGGCATGCCTGACCTTTACCCTCCCAGGCCCGTTTCTACTCAAAGTCATTCTCCCCAGTCATATTCCAACCTGGAGACTCTTATCCCAAATGGAAGTATTGGGTGTGGGGAGCTTCAGTCCCTCACAGACATCCCTGTAACCAACAGCAGGATTTTTTAACCCCCACAAGGAGCCGCTCTGCTGGCCTGGTTCCCTGTGGCCGGTTGCACCAAGTTCAAGTACATCTGCAATAGCTGATTCTGTTCTTGGAGCCTCTGAAGCTACTCCAGACTCTAAGTCCAGCAGGAGAAGCCACTGGGTACCCTTCTGGAAGCTTCCAGCTAGGGCCCCAGTAGCCCCAGCCACACCTCTCCTCAGCAAGCCGGGCCCCACATGCACACTTAGCCCAGAGAACTGAGAGTTTGCTCATCAACGTCTGTCTAACACCAAGTCTGGGTCAGGAGAGGGCAGGCGGGTGGTGGTGCCCAGGAGAAGGGTCACAGACATTAAACCCAGAAATAAGACTCTCTAGGTGCCCACTTGGAAGATGCTGAAGAACCGGAAGTCAAGAACAGGACTGCAAACACGGAGCCAAGCTGACAGGTGGGCAGGCTTCCTGAGTTGGGAAACTATGGTCAGAGTCCCTGGGTTCAAGAAGCACAGACTGAGCAGCCTGGGGACGATACAAAAGTTCTTATGTGTGAGAGCGGCTGGTTCATCAGGACCTGAGGCTGGGGGTTGGTGGTAAGTGAAGCTCTAGCCTCCCCTGGCATCTGTGAGAGAGCTAAATATGGGGCGATCAGACAAAAGCACAGCTTGTCCCCTGTCAAGCAGCCAATCAGAGTTCTCCAAACAGCAGCTGTTCCTTTGACAATAACCAAAGGCATCATGCTCCCAGCTTTGTCGGGGCTAAGCTGTTCTTCATGAGTGGGATCGCCCTTCAAATGGCACAATGTGTTTATTTTAATAACTTTAAATATTGCCCTGCAAGCCCATACCTGAAGCACGTAGTGTCTGAAGAAATAGGTGATGGTGGGCCACAGCAACACTGGGAGCCTGTCAAAAGGATTCAAGAGCAGGCCTGAAAAGCTCTCAACAGTCAAAGCCAGAACAATTTGGACCACAGAATAAATAATATTAATATTGGATTATAGCCTAAAGAATAAGTATCCATTATCCATGAGCTTATTCTGATACAAATATGTAGACAAATTTCTAAACAATCTTATTAAATAAGAAACACAGATCCAAATACAGGGGTGAGAGCCGAAGAGATCAGAGAATTAGCAAATAGCCACTGACTAACCTTAGCTTACCACCTCTCTGTAGCTTCCCAAGAGAGCTTCTTCCTGTCTAACCTGTGCCTTTATTGCCTTCCTGTTCTGCCTTCTCATTGGCTCTAAGCCCAGCCACATGACTTCCTCGTCACTGCCTGTCTATACAAACCTCCAGGTCTCTATGGTTGGTACTGGGATTAAAGGCATGTGTTACCATGCTTGGTTGTGTCCTTGAACACACAGAGACTCTGCCTGCCATGTGATCAGATTAAGGGCTTGTGCCACCACTGCCTGACTTCTGTTTATGGCTCGCTATGACCTCTGATCTCCAGGCAAACTTTATTTATTAACATACAAATAAAATATCACATTTCAGCACAAATAAAATATCACCACACAAATGATTGAATTAAAACACACATGAAGGAGAAGGGACATATCTTTCTTACAGACTTCCACAGAAATAAGTGTTGGAGTGAGCAAAATCACCATCAAAACACCATAGCGGTAATTACCACAGGCAACGTGCATTGATTAATGATCAAATTAGTAGCTGGCATCTTTTTTTTTTTTTTTTTTTTGGTTTTTCAAGATAGGGTTTCTCTGTGTAGCTTTGCGCCTTTCCTGGAACTCACTTGGTAGCCCAGGCTGGCCTCGAACTCACAGAGATCCACCTGCCTCTGCCTCCTGAAAGCTGGAATTAAAGGCGTGTGCCACCACCGCCCGCCTAGTAGATGGCATCTTAAGGGGAGACCAGCTTGAAAATATTTCTCCCCAGATTCAGCAGATATTGTGGTGGTTTTAACAATCAATCACCAAGTATTTTACAGTCTCTTCTTCAGGAAGGAATGCCCTTCCCCTGGTATTGGTTGAATGTGGGTTCACTTCTAGCAAATTATGTATAGAAGGAGATTTATAGTAATGTTATCATGGGAAAAAATTCTTCTTAACAAAATGATCAAAGTTAACATTACCGCTGATATGTCATGCTTTAAAAACTTTTGAAATTACATGTATTTGGGGTGGGTGTATGTGTGTGTGGTGTGCATGTGATGTGTGGTGTGTGTATATGTGTGCTATACTACAGTGTGCCTGTGAAAGTCAGGAAAACTTGCAGGAGTTGGTTCTCTCCTCCCACTGGATGGGTTCCCAGGCTTAGCTGCAGGTGGCCATCACTCACTGAGCCATCTCCCAGCCTATGTTGAGCTGATGTCACATGTCAACAGACATTACATGTCTATTAGTGTGATACAACAAGAATGGAATTTCCCTCCCTAGAGTTCTTCCCCCAAATCCAGAACCTTGGTCTATGAGCAAGAACACATTAGATAAACCCAAATTAAGGAACATTCTAGAAAATGTTTGACTCATTCTCCTTACAAGTATCAAGCCAGTGAAAGTTGAAGGGAAATGAGAAGCCAGTCTGGTTTGGAAGAGATGGAGAAGGTATTGTGACCAGCTGTTATGTGGAATCCTAGAACAGACAAAAGGGAATCAGTGGAAAAATTAGGGAAACACAAATTAAGGCTGGAGTCGAGTCAATGTAGTTCAACCTGTGCTAACATCTTATCTAGATTAATATACCACGGTTACATAAAATGCTGGGACAAATGGGAAGTGGGTGGGACTACACAAGGACTCTCTACTCCTTACAACATGTTTGCAAGCCTAAAATGATCTCACAACAAAATGCTTTAGACGCAGGCACCTCTAGCTCTTGGCAAGATGGGATGCGCTACAGCTCATGTTTCCTCCTGAGTATAACTGAAAACTCTGAGCAAGCCACAGAGTGACTCACCAGGGACTCTAGACATGAGAATAAACGACAGTACACGGGCTGGGAAGGAGGCCAGCAGTGGAAGAACGACCGATGCAGTTCTGATAAGAGGCCTGGTTTCTGTTCCCTTCCTTTATCTGCTGGGTTTGAACCCAGAACAAGGCACGTCAAGGAAATGTGTCCAAGAATAAATCTCAGGGGAAAGTCTGTCTTTCCTCGTCAGCTGGAGAGTGTTGGGAAGATACATGTGGTATTTTCTTTTCTGCTTTTTCATTTATAGCCATGGTTGGAGGCCATCTTGCTCCATACTCACACCGTCACCAAGTATGAGTATCGCCCCAGGCATCTGAGACTGAGAAAAGATTTGTCTCTTTAAACCATGTATACGTGGGACGTTCCTGTAGTCCTAGTCTTTGAGAGGCTAGAGGCAGGAGAATGTACAAGTTCAAAGGCAGCCTATGCCATGTAGTGAAACTCTTTCTCAAAAGCCAAATGAAAATAAGGCTGGATGAAGATGAGAATGGGAATCTCTCTCACCAGGTATGAGGGTCAAAGACAAATGCCCCATCGTGCAAAGGTCAGGGCATCTTTTCTCACCTTTTCCCTGTCTCAGTGGACACAGTTTAGAGCAGGGTTTCTCAATCCTGTGATTCTTTTGGGAGGTCAAATGACCCTTTCATAGGGGCTACATTTCAGATATTCTGCATATCAGATATTTACATTATGATTCATAAGAGTAGCAAATTTACAGGGATGAAGGAGCAACGAAAACAATTTTATGCTTGGGGGCGGGGGTCACCACAACGTGAGTGTAGATGTAACCAACCGTCTTTTTAAATAAGAAACACAGAACCAATGCAAAGAAGAAAGCCAAGAGGTCAGAGCTAAGAGCTAAAACCTTACCCTTCCTCCTGCAGTGGTCCTACCTCTCCAAACCAGAGCTACCCCTGTGTTAAAGTCTTTATATAGAGTTCCTGTTCTGCCTTCTCATTGGTTGTAAACCCAACCACATGACCGCCTCCTCACGGCCTGTCTATATAGACCTCCAGGTTTTCCATGATTGGTATTGAAATTAAAGGCATGTGTATCCAATCCTGGCTGTATCCCTGAACACACAGAGACTTACCTAGCTCTGCCTACCAAGTGCTGGGATTACAAGTGTACGCCACCACTGCCCTGCTTTCCTATGGCTTGCTAATAGCTCTGACCCCCGGGCAACTTTATTTATTAACATACAAATAACATTTTAATACAAATAAAATATCACCATATGTGAGGAACTGTATTAAAGGGTTGCAGCATTAGGAAGGTTGGGAACCACTGGTTTGAAGAGAAATCTCATCTTTCTAGTCAAAGAATGGTTCCCCAGAAGCTTGAGTGGCATTGTAGAGGCACCAGGGGCAGTGTTGCTAGGCAACCTGGAGGCCTCCAGCTCTCTCAGGACTGAAGAGCTTCCTCCTCCGCTGCTCTGCTCTCCCAGCAATGGCTGACAAAGACAGCGCCAATACCTTCTTCCCGCCAGGTCTCCTGCCTTCCTGAATCATGGCCACTGTCAGTCATACGGTGTAAGCAGCTTGGCTTTGCCCCAAGACTCTGGTGAGAGCCAGATAAGAAGCTTCCATTCGTGCTCAAGTCAGATCTCACTCCCTGGGAAGGTCCCCGTGGCAGCCAGGCATGGTTGACTCTGGCCGAGAAGGGGGCTCAGCCAAGTGCTGCAAGCTAGTTCTCTGCTCCTCCGCAGTCTGACCTAGAGCAGAGCTGTGCCTTGGGGGTGGGGAAAGTGGTTCTCCTGTCTTGTTTCGTTTTCATCGTGCATAGAGCTGTTGTCTCGCCTGCCAGCTCTACCTGGGGATCACCAAGCAACGTGTTGCAGCTGGTGAAATGTCACAAATGTGTCCCTTGGACTACTGGGCAGTCTGAGGGAGTCACCTTAATCACATTACTCTCTATACGCTGCATCTGGTTCAACTCTGATTCAATGGAGGTGAAAGGCTATTTCACAGCCAACTATAAAAAGCCCCCAAAATGAGATCATTGTGACCTAGCGAAGAGGGTCAGAGGCTTGCCCCTCCTCCAGAAAAGCCACCAAATCCTCAGAGTGCAGAGCCATGTGACTTCTATGCAACAAGCCCACTCATACCGACGTGATTCATGGTCCAGTTCCTCCCATAGTGGCCTCCCTTGTTGGCTCCGTCTTTCCTCTCCCAATGACGTAATAGAGAGGTTACTTCTTCCGGCCATGCTGTCCTACTCAGTTAACAGACCATGTAGCCCTTTTTGAAAAGGTCAAATTGTCTTACTTGTAATTAAGCAGCCTTCTAGATTTTTTGTTTCGGTTCCTGGCTCTTATAACTTCTGTATGTGACAGCCAGCATAGTGACAGAGATTATCCCTTAATGATTTCACATCATTAGTGTTCAGTTGGAACCTCCAGCTCGCCCCTGCATGGTCCGGAAAGCCCCATTCCTCTCTCTCTCTCTCTCTCTCTCTCTCTCTCCAAACCCCACCCTCTCAGAGAATCTCCAAGAAAGCAAAGGCACCAAAAAGCCCAGCTCCACAATCTTGGTGGCCATGGCAGCTCCTCCCCTGAAGTTGCAAGCAACCCAAGTCCCCGCCTAAAATGCTCAGCTTTTGACCATACTTGGGCATAAACCCAGCTTGTGGTGGACACGTCATCACCCTTTGCCTACAGAGTATATAACCTCCCGGCTTTAGTTCGGGCATGTGACTTCTCCAGCCCAATCCCTAGGGCTGGAGAACTCACCCAGGAGTTGCTTTGCTCAAACAAACCTGTTCTTTTACTTTTTCAATTTGCCTTGATCTGGCTTACTGTCAGTGGAGAAACCTATTATCACAATACAGAAAACCTATTAATTGGGAAACACGCCATTTGGCTTTTGTTTGTTATATTTGTGATCGTTTATTGTTTTGTTTTGAAGGTCTGAGCAGGATGGGCAGGAAACAGCAACCTTGGTTGCATCTTAATGACAGTTGCTCAGATAACATCTTGGAGAGGTAAAGGTGTAACTCAAATTTCTAATAGATCTTATTAATAATAATAATAATAATAATAATAATAATAATAATAATACAGTACCAGTTATTGGGGTAAATGCTGAAAAATCAGAGAGACAAAAAAAAAAACAAAAACAAGCCACAGTTACCACCTCTTACCTCACCAACTCCTCAGCCTGAAAAGGCTTTCTAGCCAAAAGGCCTCTAGTTGAAAGGTGTTCCTCAGTCAAAAAGCTTTAGTTCCTGTCTCCTCATGCCTTATATACATTTCTCTGTTTGCCCCCCACCCCATATTACTTACCTCCTATTGCTGGGATTAAAGGCATGTGACATACTGGGAGTAAAGGTGTGAGATCTCAAGTGCTGGGATTAATGATGTGTGTCACCACTGCCTGGCTCTGTTTCTCTCCTGGACTGAGTCAATCTCGTGTAGTCCAGGGTGGCTTTGAATTCATAGAGATCCAGACAGATCTCTGCCTCCCAAATGCTAGGATTAAAGGTGTGTGCCACCACTGCCTGGGCTCTCTGTTTAATCTAGTGGCTTGTTCTATTCTCTGATCTTCAGGCAAATTAATATATCACCACAAAAAGGTGTCAGTCTGTTTTCACACCAACTAGACCTGGAAAGATACCAACGTAGCCATCAATGGCAGGAATGAAGACGGTATAAAGAGTCACTATACCAGTCCCTTTGGCTACTAGACTATTGAAATAGTGGGCCCCAGGAAATTAGAATTGACATAGGGGTCCCATGCCAGGAGAAATAGGAGGCTGAGGCCTGGTACCCGCCAGAGGAGGAGCTTGTATCCCAAAAAGATGTCACACAGTTGGGGCAACTTGTCGGACCACCTTTCAGGAGAGACTGGAGTTGAGACAAGGATGATAGGCAATATCTCACCTTGGCTGGGGCTACTTAATTATGCATACTTCTTGCCCTAGATTTGAATCTAAACCTCTTGTCTGTACCCCAGAAGATGGACTTAGGGGGAGCAGGCATACCTCTTTATTTGTTTCTTTTCCAAATGTGGCCACATTGAACTATTGCCCTTCTCTAGTCTTCATTATTACTTGTCTGATTGTCCTACTGAGAAGGGGTGAGCAAGCCTAGCTTTCCAGGGCGGCCAAGGCCCAGGCTCTGACCTCATATGGTCTTAACTACTTTACTATCACTGTGATAAAACACTATGGCCAAGGCAATTCACAAAAAAAAAAAAAAAAAAAAAAAGCATTTAACTAGGCTTATGGTTCCAAAGGTTAGAGTCCATGATGGAGGAAGAAAGGCATGGTGGTGGGCAGCTGAGAGTTCACATATTGACCCCTGAGCAGAAGGCAAAGAGAGCACACCGGGCCTGGCTTGAGCTTCTGAAACCTCAAAGCCCGCCTCCAGTGACATACTTCCTCCAACAAGGCCACAGCCCCTAACCATTCCAATTAGTCACCTAGGAAACAAGTACTGCAATGCCCGAGACTTGTGGGGGACATCTCATTCAAACCACAGCTCTTTTTTGTTAAGGCTGAAAGTACCCTTCAGTTACGGTAACATCTTTTCCACAGTGGCTCCAGGGCCAACATCACTGGGAATATTGGGACAGTATGAGGTGTAATCCCCACGAGTTTCTCGTGAGCACGAAGAGGTGAGCCCGGGGCTCTCCCCAGGTCTTTCAGGGGATAAAGAAGTGATACAGGCCAGAGGCAGAGGACACACCTGGAAGAAGTTGTGCTTCTGACAGACTGCCTTCTGACAGACAGAAGACAGCAAACAGCTCTCTGCCCTTCTCCCAGGGAGGTCTGGAGACTGCTCCAAGAGAGATGGGGCCATTTTCAACAGTCCATCAGATGGAGTCTCCAGTGTGGAGGGACAAGAACACTCATTTTTCTGTTATGGATGAAAAAAAAAAAAAAAGGATGGTTGTCTTGGTGAACAAAATACAGAATTCTCACTTGGTCCCTGCTCTTCAGGAAGATATTAACATGTAGTCACAGGCCCTGAGGCTCTAAGTGACCACACTCAGTGTCTTACTTAAGGTTTTCTATTGCTGTGATGAGACACCATGACCAAAAGCAAGTTAGGGAGGGAAGGGTTTATTTGGCTCACACTTCCACACCCATAGCCTACCGCTGAAGGAAGTCAGGACAGGAACACCAACAAGGCAGGAACCTGGAGGCAGGAGCTGATGCAGAGGCCGTAGCTGATGCAGAGGCCATGGAGGGGAGTTGCTTACTGGTTTGCTCCTCATGACTTTCTCAGCCTGCTTTATTACAGAACCCAGGACCACCTGCCCGAGGGTGGCCTCACCCACAATGGGCTGAGCCCACCCACTTCAACCACTAATTTAAAAATGTCTTACAGACAGATCTTACAGAGGCATTTTCTCAATTGAAAGTCCCTCTTCGCCAGGGACTCTAGCTTGTGTCAAGTTGACATTAAACTGTCCAGTACACTTGATAACTTCCCACTAGGGCTAAATAAAAGAAATTCTGAACAACTACTGTGCTCATAAGAAGAGAGAGGTGTCTTTTACCTTCTAATATAGTAGTACTCCTTTCTATCCATACCCTCTGTTCTTCCCTCTACACATGCACACACACTCATGATTATGGTGTAATAAATCAGTTTGCTTTCCTAAGAAGGGCAAAAGTCCTCCTTGGTATATCAATTCATCTTTGATTCCTCAATTCATCTCCCAGACTTCAAAACCACAGATGAGGCATGGGGGTGTTGAAGAAATTCACGGGGAAAAGAAGAAAGTCATAGGATGGACTTCAGGAGGTCACCCTTAAAAGGCCCTTTTTTGCCTAAGAGTTGTTTAGGGCTATTTGAATTGTCGCTCTGAAAAGATAAGCTTTTCTAAGACAAATTATGTCTGCTAGCAAGGGAAGCCCTGCTTTTAAGAATGCCTCCCTCTCTGTGTCAGTGAGGGAAGGGCCACTAGACTCTATCAGTGAACATCACTCACTCACATCAGTGTAACAGACCTTACCCGTGTTCCATGGGGCTTTCCCTTAAGCGACTCTTTCCCCACATCTGCCTTTCTGTCTTGGAGAAGCAATGTATTTAAACCTCAAGGCTAAAACAACTCTCCAGTTCTATTTAGAGATCTGTTCATTTCTCTTGGCTATGTCCCATGTGTACAAGCAGTACACATGGGATTATGCTTGCTTGCCTTTCTCTTGTTAACCTGTCTGTTGTCACAGGCAGCCCCCGCTAAGAACTCATGAAGGACGGAGAATTCCCCTGCACATACCAGATGCATGCACAGCAGAAACTGGGCAACAAGGGAAGAGAAAGAATAACACACTGGAAAATGTGCTGTCAGGGGACCTTGCTCACGGGCTTTGAGGC
This sequence comes from Peromyscus californicus insignis, assembly GCF_007827085.1. Classification (NCBI taxonomy): domain Eukaryota; kingdom Metazoa; phylum Chordata; class Mammalia; order Rodentia; family Cricetidae; genus Peromyscus; species Peromyscus californicus. The sequence goes on along the minus strand of NW_026294480.1, from coordinate 53,739,681 downwards.
CTGAATGAACTTGTTGTAACGCCAAGGCAGACTGGTTGAATGGTATCTCTAAACAAACTCCCCATTTCCTGAATCTCCATGTGTCCCAATCTCAACATGTGTGGCATTTGACCACCTTCCCCCTCCATAGCCAGAAAGATCCCAGACAGAAGATGTGGTGAGAGCGTCGATAGGTCCTACCATGTGTTGTTTTATTTCTTGATGTTAATTATAAAGATTAGGAGGCGATACGGGCAAAATGGAAACAGGTTTGGGGAATGAATAAAAGAGACAAGTGTCTCAGTTATCACTGCTGCACAATGAACCATCCTGAAATGTTGTGGCTTAAAAAAAAAAAGTCCTTTATTCTGTTTATGAATCCACAATGAAAGCAAGGTTCTGTGCAGCCAGCTTATCTATCAACACAGCATTAGTTTACACAGTCTGGAACTCTGCTTTGACCATGACTCAATCACACGAACCACAAGTTAGGGTTATCTGTGAGTCCCTCTTCCAATGGGCCTCTCGTGCTCTGGTGTGACCTTCTTCATAAGACCAGGAGGCTAGGCTCAACTGTGGACATCCCCAAAAGGCAAGCAGATGCTCTGTCATTTTTTATGACCCAGCCCAGAACTTTTAAAGCATCACTTTCCACTTTTTCCAAAGCCTGTTACCAGAGTAAGGTCCATACCACACTGTAACCGGAAGTTTTCCTGTGTCCCACAGCGGCTTGGTCCCAAATAAACACACAGAGGCTTATTATTAATTACAAACTGTTTGGTCTATGGCTGAGGCTTATTGCTAGCTAGCTATTACATATTAAATGAACCCATTTCTATTAATGAGTATATTGCCATGTGGCCATGGCATTAGTGGTCTGCTGGCATCTTGCTCCTTGGGTGGCTGGATTGCGTCAGCCCTGACTCTGCCCTTCTTCTCCCTGTCTCTCTGCTTGGATTTCCCACCTGGCTCTTATCCTGCCTTACCATAGGTCAAAGCAGCTTTATTTATTAACCAATGGGAGCAACATATATTCACAGCACACAGAAAGACCATCCCACAGCACCATACGCATCTCAAAGACCAGTATTCAAGAGGTCAGAGTTGGTAGGAAAGAATCAGGTTCACATAAAGGCCAGCCTTGATAAAGATGGAGGGGGGTCATTCTCAAAGTGTTCTCCATCTTGGCGAACTTAGAGGTATGAGGGGCTTTACAGGGGAGGGAAAGAGACACAAAGAGGCAATGGGCAAGAAGGCTATGTGCTAAGCAAGACCTTCCTCATCCAGGGCTCAGGTCTCTCTTTTGCTTTATTTGACTGGTACAAAACAACTGGACATAAACTCCTGGGGCTGGTTTCCATATTTTCTTAAAATACTTATACTTTTCTGCAAATGAACTCACTGCCACTTTGTGTCACTTTTGACACATAGAATAAAAGACTTAGGGGGCATTGCAAAGATTAGCAGGTATTCTAAGTTCCGTAAATCTAAAGGATTGTTTAGAATGCTGGGACAAACAGGGAGGGACACGGTCCTTTCGGAAGGATTGTGGAGTGGTTGTGACAGATGTTCTGGAAAGGACAAGTCCCCAAAGAGCTGCTTCTGTTACATTTTCACTTACATCTAAAACAAGAGCACACAGACACCGGCACTAGATAAGAGTTATAGTCACATTGTAAGAAATGCGTATTAGGTGGGAGACCCTGTTGGGGCCATTTCTGATGAGCAAATACAACCCATCAAGAACATTAGCTATAACCAAAATGGAGCCCTCACTACCTTCTGGGCTGAGACTGAAGTGTCACTTTAAACCTTGGCACAGACTGATAAGGTAAAGCAACATTGCCCATCCTACAGATAAGGACACTGAGGTTTAGAGGAAAAGTAACTACTTTATCAACTTGAAAAACGGCAGAGATGGGATATGAATCCAGGTCCACATGAGCCAAACGCCAGAGCTCATAATCACCACCCCACGTGCCTCTCAGAACTCTGTCACCTTCTACAGTTCCTGTCTTCTTACTGGTGACATCATCAGCTGGGAGGAAAGAGTGTGCTCTGCATGGTGCAATGCTGTGGATATCGCTCTGTACAAATAAAACACTGATTGGCCAGTAGCCAGACAGGAAGTATAGGAGGGGCTGAGAGAGAGGAGAATGGAGGGAACAGGAAGGCGGGGGGAGAGACTGCCTGCAGCCGCCGCCAGGACAAGGAAGATGTAAGGTACCAGTAAGCCACGAGCCACGAGCCACGCGGCAAAGTATAGATTAATAGAAATGGGCTAAATATAAGAGTAAGAGCTAGACAATGATAGGCCTGAGCTAATGACCAAGTACTTTAAATAATATAAGCGTCTGTATGTTTATTTTATAAGTGGGCTAAGGGGCTGCCGGGGCTTGGCGGAACCCGGAGAGAAAACTCTCCAGCCGCAGTGCAGTAAGCCTGTTTTTCCTCTTGATGAACTTTTACTTTTCCTATGCATCGACTCTTTAGTGTCTGAGCAGTTGGTGAGAATCAGATGCCAGCAAGTAGGTCAATTCCAGACCAAAACACAGAGGCAGGCCGTCTTACTCCCTCTCCATTTCTAGCTAACCTTTTTTTTGGCCCTCTCCTAGTCTTCTCTCTCTACCTCCTTCTCACACTGTAAAGAAAACTGTTGTCAAAAAACGGTTTGCAGGCAGTAGTGGTGCACGCCTTTAATTCCAGCACTCGGGAGGCAGAGCCAGGCGGATCTCTGTAAGTTTGAGGCCAGCCTGGGCTACCAAGTGAGTTCCAGGAAAGGCACAAAGCTACACAGAGAAACCCTGTCTCGAAAAACCAAAAAAAAAAAAAAAAAAAAAAAAAGAAAGAAAGAAAAGAAATGGTTTACATCATTGGGCACACTGCTTCCCCTGTGGTGGTATTGTTCCCCAAAATATTGTGTACCCTAATAAATTTATCTGGGGTCAGAGAACAGAACAGCCACTAGATACAAAGGCTAGAAAATGGTAGGATTCACACCTTTAATCCTAGCACTCCAGAGGTAGAAATCCCTCTGGATCTCTGTGAGTTCAAGGCCACATTGGAAATGGCCAGGCATAGTGACACACACCTTTAATCCCAGAAAGCGAGCCTTTAATCCCAGGGAGTGGTGGTAGAAAGCAGAAAGGTATATAAGGCGTGAGGACCAGAAGCTAGAAGCATTTGGCTGGTTAAGCATTCAGGCTTCTAGCAGCAGTTCAGCTGAGACCCATTCTGGATGAGGACTCAGAAGCTTCCAGTCTGAGGAAACAGGATCAGCTGAGGAATTGGCAAAGTGAGGTTAGCTGTGGCTTGTTCTGTCTCTCTGATCTTCCATGTTCACCCCAATACCTGGCCTCGGGTTTGATCTTATTAATAAGAACTGTTAAGATTCATGCTACACTTCCCAGCAGGCCCTACCTTCAAGCAAAGTCTGAGGTGAGCCCAGACACCAGTCTCAAGGCAGCCTGGTCCCAAGTGTCCAAGCTATGAATTGGTTCATTTATATTGCCTTCTAGAGGTCCCTGAGCCTGGAGAGGGACCAAGGAGATATCCCTTCTCTCCACCTCAGCTCTGGTCACAGGAAGAAACTCGTTGTTGTCAACAACTGGAGATTTCAGGGAACACACAGTGGGCAGAACACCAAGGATGTCCCCAACCATGTGGTGTCCTCAGAACTTTGTCCCACCAAAGCACAGAGCACTGAAGTCAGAAGGAATTGTAGGAACAAGGCACCCCTTGCTTAGGGTTTCCATAGCAGAACACCCACTGCTTTGTGAAGCATCTGGAATATGATCATAGGATGGAGACATTTCCATGCAGAGCTAACGTCATTAAAACTCTGCTCCTGGGTGTGACATCTCTCTGTAAGAATAAAACCCACTCTTCCGCTTAAGATCCCGTAGCTCGGTTCTTTCCACAGGCTGAATATCCCATTTCCTTTGCAATGTCCATCCTGCGATAGGATTTTGAGTCCTCCCCTCTACTGTCCCTCCCCAAAGACAGAATTGTCTATCAATATCTGCAGGAGATTGGTTCCAGGTGTCCCCCCTAACCCCACCTTATACGAAATGCCATAGCACTTGCGTATACATACTCGACCCATATTCATTTGCCCCTCTGTGGTCCTGGGTGTTGAACCAAGGGCTCACTGATGCCAAGCAAGTGCTCTACCACTAAACTACCTCTTCAGTCCTCCACCTACACACTGTGCTTGATCTCTAGATTGCCTATAATGCCTAATTTAATATAAATAATTGTTATATTAAGTAGATGATAACATAAGGGAAGAAACTACATGTTTAGTACCAACAATTTTTTTCCTGAATGTTTTGATTTGCAGTGTATATAGAACTCACATATACAGAGGGTCAACTACATTCAGAATTAAATCCACACACCATATAACATTCCCTGTTGCAACTGATACCAAGAACCTGCATAATAAACACCCTATACTTGGGATATTGTGACAAGCCTGTCCTTACTTCAGTTCGTGTCACATTTGGGGCCTCTCCCCACATCCTTAACTGGGGTGTCCATGGTGGCTTGCCTTAATATTTAATAGATCCCTTAAAATATACATTTTTATTAACACAGCTGGTGATGCTGTTAGCTTCCCAGTAATTACGTCATACTCATGATGAACAGCAATTGTGTAGTTAACACTTTAACTTTTGTAGTTACCATACAGAATAATGGGTTTTATTATGGCATTTTACATATATGTGTACATATATAAATGCATATATATATATATATACATGTATAATTGTACCTTGCCTATATAGGACCCCCACCATCCCCTTTCTCACCCCAATAGCCCCTTTTCTTTTCACATGGCATGTATATGTGTCTATACATATGTATGATAAATACACATAAATGCAGATTCTGCCTGTGAAAGAAAGCACTTTGTCTTTCTCCCCCATTGCTCTCTCCTGTTCACCTCTCCCTCCCTCCCTTTATACTTTCTCTCCTCCCTTCATAGTCCCCCTTATACTTCATGTCATATTCAGATTCTGTTTATGACAGAAAATATGTTTGTCTTTCTGAGTCAGGCTAAGTTGGGCTATTTTTCTTGAAAAGATGATCTTCAGTTCCACATATTTTCCTGCAAATGATATCATCTCTCTCTTCTTTATAACGAGATAAAATATATAACGTTATTTACGTTTCTCTTGGCGGCCATCTAGGCTGGTCACATACCTCGCCTGTTGTGAATAGTTCAGCAATGAATGCAGATGTTCAAGTATTTCTATGCTTTGCTGACTTAGATACTTGGTTATATATTCAGTAATAATAAAACTGCATCTATTCGAAGTTTTTGAAGACCCTCCATACTGGTTTTTACAGCAGTGAGCAGGGTTTTGCTTTTCAATATCCTGGCCAGTATTTGTTGTCATTTGTTTTCATTCATTCGTTCATTCTTTTTTCTTTCTATTTTTTTTTTTAAAGACAGGTTCCTTATGTGGCCCTGACTGTTCTGTAACTCACTATGTAGATCAGGCTGGCCTCAGACTCACAGAGATCTGCCTGCCCCTGCTTCCTGAAATGCTGAGATTAAATGTGAAGGCCACCATGCTGGACTCATCATTTGTCTTCCTGGTCATTGTCATTCTGATTGAGGTGAAATGGAATCCCAGTAGAGTTATAATTTGTCTTTCCCTAATGGCTAAGGATGTTGAACTTTTTTTTTCAAATATTTATTGGCCAGTTGTATTCTTCCATTGAGAACTGTCTGTTCAGTGCATTTGCCCATTTGCTGACTGGATGATTGGTGATAGGGTATTTAATTTTAATTTTTTATAGATTCTAGGTATCAATCCTCTGTCGGATGTAGAGTTGGCAAGAATCCCCCATTGTGCAGGCTGTACCTTTCTCTCTGCTCTTCTCTTTCATGGCTGTACAGACTCTTTTTGGAATTCCATGTAATGCCATTTGCCAATTCTCAAGCTACTTTCCTGAGCTTTTACCGTCCATTTCGGAAAGTCTTCACTTCTGTCTGGATCTTTTTTTTCTTTTGTTCTCCTGTAGTAGTTTCAGAGTTTCAGGTCTTAGGCTAAGATCTTTGATTCATTTGGAATTTACTTTTGTGAATAATGAGAGATAAAGATCTAGTTTCGTTCTTCTATATGTGAATAAACAGCATTTACTTAACGGTGAAAAACTGAAAGCATTTCATGAATTATATGAGGGTATCCAAATGCTTCTGATTTCTCCACTCATGTTCGGTTTATGCCCTGAAGTCTTATCCGGAGCAATATGGCAAGAGAAAGAAATTAAAGGGATACAAATAGGGAAGAAAGAAGTTAAATTGTTCCCATGAGAAAATGTCATAGTCTGACTCTTGGGAGACCTTAAAGACAGCAGAAAACTGTTAGGCCTGACAAACACTTCCAGAAAGTGTCAAGATACCAAAGTAACTTACAAAAATCAGTAACTTTTCTTTATATGAAAAGTAACTTGTCAAGAAAGAAATCAGGGGAAATATATTATTCATAATACCTTCAAAAATAATAAAATAGCTAAGAATAAACCTAAGGAAGTGAAAGACTTTCAAATACCAAGGAGAGGTTCCGTGTCTTGGTCTACAACTTCAGAGGACTCCAGCTGTACCAGAGACCAGGCCAGATCTAGGGATCCCCGGGCCCACAAGTCCCAGCAGCTTTACAGGAGGTCAGGCTGCTCCTAGGAACCCTAGAGGCCAGGCTGGATCTAGGAATCCCAGGTCTACAACTTCAGAAGAATTCAGTCTTACTGGAGCACAGGATGGATCTAGGGACTTCAGCACCAGCAGCTGTACTAGAGGCCAGGCTGGTCCTAGAGACCCCACAGGTCAGACCAGATTTAGGGACCCCAGCCTGCATCCCCTCTCCTGGGCTCCATATGGTCTGCAACTTCAGAAGAGGACTTCGGCCTCCAGCACAGGCCAGGTTGGATCTAGGGAGCCCTAGCCCCCAAAACCCAGAGGGCACACCCTACTGAACCCTAAGGCATGCTAGTAACCAGAACCCTTGGCCATTTAAGCCAGAAGACCGGAGAGGAAAGAGAAATTCAGGAGCAAAACATCCATTTAACAAAGACAACACCTAGACCTAAAATCACCCCAAATCCAAATGTCTAAATGCCAGTGTAAGAACACAATCAATATCAGAAAGGGCAATATGGCATCACCAGAGCCCAGCTATCCTACAACAGCAAGATCTGAACAATCCAACACAGCTGAAGCACAAGAAAATGACCTTAAAAATTACTTTATGAAGATAATAGAGATCCTTACAAAGGATATAAACAAATCCCTTAAAGAAATTAGGAAAAAAACAAACAAAAAACTGGAAGAAATCAATAAATCTCTAAAAGAAAACCAAGAAAAAAAAACCAAACAGATAAAGGAAACTACTCAAGACCTGAAAATGGAAATAAAATCAATAAAGAAAACACAAATGGAGGGAATCCTGGAAATGGAAAATCTGGGTAAGTGAACAGGAACTACAGATGCAAGCATCATTAACAGAATACAAGAGATGGAAGAGAGACTCTCAGGCATTGAAGACACGGTAGAGGAAATAGATTCATCAATCAAAAAAAAAATGTTAAATCTAAAAAATGCCTAATACAAGACATCTAGAACATCTGGAACACTATGAAAAAAGCAAACATAAGAATAATAGGAAAAGAAAGAGAAGAATCCCAGCTCAAAAATCCAGAGAATATATTTAACAAAATCATAGAAGAAAAATTTCCCAACCTAAATAAAAACATGCCTATAAAAGTACAAGAAGCTTGTAGAGCCGGGCTGTGGTGACGCACACCTTTAATCCCAGCACTCAGGAGGCAGAGCCAGGCGGATCTCTGTGAGTTCGAGGCCAGCCTGGTCTACAGAGTGAGATCCAGGACAGGCGCGAAGCTACACAGAGAAAGCCTGTCTCAAAAAAACAAAAACAAAACAAAAAACAAATGAAACAACAACAAAAAAAACAACAAAAAAAAAGAAGCTTGTAGAACACCAAATAGATTGGATCAGAAAAGAAAATCCCCTTGCCACATAATAATCAAAACACTAAAAATACAGAACAAAGAAATAATATTAAAAGTGGCAAGGGAAAGGGGCCAAATAACATATAAAAGCAGACCTTTTAGAATCACATCTGGCTTCTCAATGGAGACCCTAAAATCCAGAAGGACCTGGACTGATGTCTTGCAGAATCTCAGAGACCACAGATCCCAGCCCAGACTACTATACCCAGTAAAACTGTCAATCACCATAGATGAAGAAAACAAGATATTTCAGGACAAAGTCAAATTTAAACAATATCTATCCACAAACCCAGTCCTACAGAAGATACTAGAAGGAAAACTCCAACTCCTAGAAGTTAATTATACCCACAAAAACACAGGCAATAGATAATCTCACACTACAAAACCCAAAGGGAAACACAAAGACACACACACACACACACACACACACACACACACACACACACACACACACTACTCCCACCAACAAAATAGCAGGAATTAACAATCATTGGTCATTAATATCCCACATTATCAATAGACTCAATTCACCAATAAAAAAAAAAAACAGGCTAATAGACTGGATGTGAAAGCAGGATCCAACATTTTGCTGCATACAAGAAACATACCTAAACATTAAAGATAGATGTTATCTCAGAGTAAAGGATTGGAAAAAGACTTTCCAATAAAATGGCCATCTTATCAAAAATTATCTACAGGTTCAATGCAATCTCCATTAAAATCCCAACACAATTAGTTACAGACCTTGAAAGGACAATGCTCAACTTTATATGGAAAAAAAAATCCAGAATAGCTAAAACAATCCTGAACAATAAAAGAACTTCCGGAGGTATCACCATCCCTAATTTTAAGCTCTACTACAGAGCTATAGTAATAAAAACAGCATGGTATTGGCATAAAAACAGACACATGGATCAATAAAATTAAATCAAAGACCCAGATGTAATTCCACAAACCTATGGAGACCGGATTTTTTATAAAGAAGCCAAAATTATACAATGGAAAAGAGAAAGTATAACTGGATGTCGACATGAAGAAGAATGCAAATCAATACATATTTATCACCCTACACAAAACTCAAGTCCAAATGGATCTAAGACCTCAACATAAATCCAGACACACTAAACCTGATAGAAGAAAAAGTGGGAAATAACCTTGAACGCATTGACACAGGAGACAACTTCCTGAACAGAACACCAATAGCACAGACACTAAGATTTACAATTAATAAATAGGACCTCATGAAACTGAAAAGTTTTTGTAAGGCAAAGGACTATCAATAGAATGAAATGGCAGCCTACAGAATGGGAAAAGATCTTCACCAACCCAACATCTGACAGAGGGCTGATTCCCAAAATAGATAAAGAACTCAAGGAACTAGATATCAACAAACCAAACAATATAATTTAAAAATGGGGTGCAGATCTAAACAGAGAATTCTCAACAGAAGAATCTCAAATGGTCGAGAAACACCTAAGGAGATGTTCAACATCCTTAGCCATCAGAGAAATGCAAATCAAAACGACTCTTATACCTGTCAGAATGGCTGAGATCAAAAATACAAGTGACAGCTCACACTGGAGAGAATGTGGAGCAAGGGGAACACTCCTCCATTGCTGGTGGGAGTGCAAACTTGTACAGCTAGCTTGGAAGTCAGTGTGGTGGCTTCTCATAAAACTTGGAATCAACCTACCACAAGACCCAGCTATACTGCTTTTGGGGTATACACAAAGGATGCTCAGTCCTACCATAAGGACACTTGCTCAACTATGTTCATAGCAGCTTTATTTGTAATAGCCAGAACCTGGAAACAACCTAGATGTCCCTCAACCAAGGAACAGATAAAGAAAATGTAGGACATTTACACAATGGAGTATTACTCAGCTGTTAAAAACAAGGATATCAGGAAATTTGAAGGCAAGCGGATGGAACTAGAAAAAAATCATCCGGAGTGAGGTAACCCAGACTGATAAAGACAAACATGGTATATACTCACTCATAACTGGATATTAGCTGTAAAATAAAGGATAATTGTGCTACAATCCACAGACCCAGAGAGACTAGGTAACAAGGAGAGTTCGTGGGGGGACACTCAGATCTCTCTGGGAAGGGGAAATAGAAGAGATTTTGTGATCTTTACAGAGCTAGAAAAAAATTCTTCACATCTGTCTGAAACACAAAGCATCCCAAATAAACAGAGCAGTCCTAAGCAGAAAGAGCAATGCTAGAGATATACATCACCTCATCTCAAAATACACCTCAGAATTGTAGTAACAATACCGGCACAGTAGGAACACTGTCAAGGCCACTTCCACATTAACTCCTGTGGTTGCCAGGGCTGTGGCTATGCAGCTGATATTTTTTTTAAACTTCTTTTATTTATTTATTTATTTATTTATTTATTTATTTATTTATTTATTTGCTTGCTTGTTTATTTATTTATTTATTTATTTATTTATTTATTTATTTATTTATTTTGGTTTTTTCGAGACAGGGTTTCTCTGTGTAGTTTTGGTGCCTGTCCTGGATCTCACTCTGTAAGACAAGCTGGTCTCGAACTCACAGAGGTCCTCCTGGCTCTGCCTCCCGAGTGCTGGGATTAAAGGCGTGCGCCACCACTGCCCGGCGCAGCTGATATTTTTTATCTAATAACTAGGCTTTCCATTTGTCCTTCCTTCATGTTTCTCTTAGCTATCTCTATTTTTGCATCTCAGTTCTGTCTTTCAAAAATATTTCTGTCCATTCAAATGCTTTATGATCTATCCACTTAAAAATTCTGCCTTCTCTGCCATGCCTCAATTACCAATAAGTATTGACCAGGCCAGCAAGATGCCTCAGCAGGCAAAGGTACCTGCAGCCACATGGGATCCACAAAGTAGAAAGAGAGAACTGACTCTTCCAAGTGGTGCTCTCACCTCCACACATGTACTATGGCATGTATATGCCCCACACATATGTAAACACACACATGTACACATACACACGCACACACAAATACACACAACTAATAAAATACATGCATTATTTTTTTTAAAGTATTGGCCAGGACAGTGTTGGGTTTTTCAATAGTCTCCTGGAGAGACTGGTCCATAAATGGTAGTCTTGGGCATGGTGGCCTAATCAATTATGTGTTCATCGAAGTCAGTGGTTCTCAACCTTCCTAATGCTGCAGACCTTTAATACAGTTCCTTATGCTGTGGTAGTGACTCCCAACCATAAAATTATTTTGTTGCTACTTCATAACTGTAATTTTGCTAGTGTTATGAATCGTAATGTAAATATCTGTGTTTTCTGGTGGTCTTAGATGACCCCTGTGAAAGGGTCCTTTGATCCTCAAAGAGGTCACGACTCACATTTGAGAACCGCCTATCTAAGCAGTCTATAATTAAACCATGGTGTCCATATTAAACACAGGCTAGCATGTGGACTTTTGCTGAGAGCTCATTCACTGGGGTGTGGCTTGAGGATCAGGTAAGAAGTACCCTGAGAAAAATGACTGAGATCCTAGGGAAATGCTGCCTGAGAAGGTGGAGTCAGGACAGGAGGGAGAGGGAAGTGAATGCTTTCTGCAAGCCGAGGAGACAGGACAGCAGCCTCCATCACTCAGCCTGAAGTCAGGTAGAATCTTGTCACCATGGCAACATGTTCTATAGAATACACACTTGGAATAAATAATCACAATAAAAATGGTATGAATCTGAATGGCTGCAAAAGAGATACAGGAAACAAAGGGAGGCCACGAGGGTGCAGCATCTATATGATTGGTTGGGCTCCTGAACTTGGAAGTTTCCTGATGTGGCTTGCTAGGCACATCCTGCTTCAGGATCTGACAATGCCCAACTCCATGTCCGTGGTTTCCCCCAGTCCACATTACAGAATGGCATAGGCTTTGACATAGCATTTCCACGAGCCCCTGCTGACTTCTTGGCCATTACTATTCCTTTTTTCTGAGTTCTGTCCAATTATCTAATTTGCTCTGTGAAATTTTGCAGAGGATCCGCTTTGTGACTGGCTGAGGTGGCTTCTAAACCCAAACACGGAAAAACACAGGTCTGCTTGCCTTGGGTCATTTGGCGTCTCTGCGTCTTTGGGCTCTGAAGACAACCAATGTAGGTCACAACTCCAGTGCCAATTCAGGTGTCCTGCCGTGTAACTAGTCAGATCTTAAACTCCGGCACTCCCACCCAGAGTCTCTACTCTTCCTCACACCCCTCTCCAACCTTTGGGTGACACTCCTCTCTCAGCGTGCTTATTCTGCAAAGTTTCAGCTCAGAGAGCCTTGGGTGTCCCTGATGGAGAAAAACAGGAAATGAACGGTACTGCCACCGGGTCACCCGCCACATTACATCACCTGCTCCTGGCCTTTTTGTCTTTATTGCTTTGATCCTGTCTGGCTTCTTAAAAGCTCCTGTTTTTGCCGTTAGCATTTTCCAGGAGCCTCTTTTGGTTCTGAGATGTCACCTCCCTGGCGCGATTCCTTCAGGCTTGTGTCTTTGTGTATCTTTGACTATCCTTTTATTTTTTTCTTATTGAAGGAACAGTGTCACACCACTCATATTTTATCTCAGCCTTTCTGAGAGCTCCTGATTAAGGCATCTTCCTGCGTAGAGCCTCAGGCAATGAGATCATATCTGTTTTTCTGGCTTCCATCCTGAACCTTCAGCAACCCAGACCACACATTCATTTGCAGTGTAGTTCCAGAGGGCTGACAACCAAAGAATATGCCTTCAAAATGAAACCCTAGTCTAAAAGGGTCTGAAACTAAAACATAAAAGAAACACTGGGATTAATAAGGAAAATGAAGGGACTCAGAAACTCAGATTTCCTTGATCCCCTGGGATATGTACTCAAGACCTGTCAAAGCATTTTAAAGTTTCTTTTATTCTATTATTTTCGCGTGCGTGTGTGTGTGTGTGTGTGTGTGTGTGTGTGTGTGTGTGTGTGTGTGATATGTTTGCATATGTTTGGATGTGTGTGTATCAAGGAATAGCATGTGGGAGTCTTACTACGTAGCCCAGGTGTGTAGCCCCCATACCTGGCTAAAAGCATTAATTTTTAGTAAAGTCATCAGCTTTTTCTAGGATATCCCAGTTCTAGATAACCACTCCCCTAAAGGCCAGAAGAAAGTGAGCACCATTGAGACTGATTGCTGAGATGGATTAGAAAGGCAAAGCCCAGCTGTTGGCTTGAGCCATTTTAACACATGAATTGAAACCTTCCTGGATGTGGAAGGTCCGGACGCTGAGAATATGTGTTGCTCTCATTGGTTGATGAATACAGCTGCTTTGGCCTGTAGCAAGACAGGATAGAGTCAGGCAGGAAGTCCAAGCAGAGCTACAGGAGAAGAGGGCAGAGTGAGAGAGACGCCATCTAGCCGCTGCCCAAGGAGCAACATGTCAGCAGATGGGTAATGCCACGGCCACATGGCAAAACATAGACTAATAGAAATGGGTTGATTTAAGTTGTAAGAGTTAACTAGTAATAAGCCTGAGCCCTCAGCCAAACATTTATAATTAATATAAGCCTCTGAGTGATTATTTTATAAGTAGCTGAGGGACTGGGCAGGATGCAGAAAAGCCTCTGCTACACCTCCTAATTTTATTTTTTATTTATTTTAAAATTTTGTGTACGTGGGTATTTCACTTTCATGTGTGTTTGTGGACCACCTGTATGAAGTGCCCAAGCAGGCAGGATGAAGGCATAGAAACCCTGGAGTTAACAGACGTTTGTGAGCCACCATTGGGTGCTAGGAATCAAACCCAGGCCCTCTAGAAGAGCGGCCAGTGTTCCTAACTGCTGAGCCATCTTTCCAGCTCTGAAAGCCTCCCAATTTTAAATGAATCTTTCAGTCTGGGTCACAACATTGAAGAAAGGAGACTTTAGGTATTAGTGAGAAAATCCTGGGCCTCAGAACTTCTCCTTACCTTGGTCATTATTGCATGACTTATCTTTTTATGAGGGAGAGAAGTCAGTGTGTTTACTGTGCTGTGAGAGACATTAGTGCTTTGACTGTAGACATGCATCCCACAGCCAGGCAGGGCTGCCTCAGAGCAGAGTCGTCTTCCTCTTTATCCTCTTAATGCCCTCATTCGGGCTGTCTCACTATAGACCATCTTACTTGACTTGATTCACGATGGCTACCAACTGGAGACAAGAATACTAGCCATGGTATTTGAAAAAGGCAAATGAATACTTGCATTCCTCTCCTTCCTATGGAAGATGCACACTCAGGCACTAACTATTTTTTCCCATCCCATGGAGATTCTCTGTGTGTGCATGGGTGTGAGGGTGCACGTGTATGGGCATACATATGGAGCACAGAGGTCAGTCTCAGGTATCATTCAAGGTGCTGCCTACTTTGTTTTTTTGACCCAGGATCTGTCACTAGAGTATCACCTATTAGGCTAGGCTGGCCGGCCAGCAAACCCCAGAGATTCACCTGTCTACCCCTCACCAACCCTCAGGTTACAAACACCTACCACCGTACCCAGCTTCATAGATGGGTTCTGATGATGGAACTCAGGTTCCCAAGCTTGTGCAGCAAATACTTCACCACCTGACCTGTCTCCTCAGCTCCCTCCATGGAGACCTTAAAACCTTCACATTCAGTGTAGGGCAACGCTGAGCTACAGGAAACAGCCAGGAGTTCCAGAACGGGGCATGACTGTCTTCAGTGGAGCTCTAATTTAAGATCTGGAGTCGATTCATTGTCCATCACCTGTTGAGATCCAAATGGGGTGTTGCTTTGTCATTATTTCAGAATGAGTTTTACCAATCAGAACCTGAAAATTAGAAGTGTCTTTTTTTTTTTTCCTGTTCTTTTGAGAAAATGTTTTTCAGAGTGTGACGGCTATGGGTTTATGAGTCTGGGGATTTTTGTACTCATACAAATTTCTTTTGTATAATATTTTAATTTTGTAGCTACAGTGTGGGCTGTGGTGTGTTCTGGGAGATTGTGTTCTTATTTATGGTTCTAGCTAGAGCTCCAACTTCCCATTTGTATGCCTATGAGCTATACAGCATCTAGCTTGAACCAATGTGGGTCATCATTCCAAAACTCTGGTGACTCCTAAATATCCTTCTAACATTTCTTTGCAGATTCCTAGAAATATTCTCAGATCTCTCATAGGGGGCTTTTGGGGACTCAATAGGGGTTTGTTTATGGAAACATCTTATATTTATACAATATATTTGCCATCATGGTCAGTTACTTTTCCTGTTGCTATGACAAAAATACCCAACAAAAGTAACTTAAGGAAGGTAGGTTTATTTTTGTTCAGCGTTTGAAAGCACAGTCCTGTCATGGGGGGCAAGACATGTTGGTAGAGGAGTGACCCAGCTGGTCACATTGCATCCAGTCAGGAAGCAGAGAAAGGTGGAGACTGGTGTTGAGCCTGCTTCCTTCTTTCTGTTCACTTCTCACTGCATAGAACGGTGCCACCCACATGCTCATCTCAGTTAAGCCTCTTTGAAAAACACTCTCACAGACATACCCAGAGGTGTGTCTCCCGGGTGATTCCAAATTCCATCAAGCTGATAATCAAGGATCCCACCACCGAACGCTATAAAAAACTGCCATAAGCCTGGGGACTTAACCAACAGTCATTTGTTTCTTTTAGTAAAGGAGGCCAAAAATTCCAAATCAAGGTGTTAGAACAGCAGTTCTCAACCTGGGGGTCATGACCCTTTCGGCGGTGGAACGACCCTTGCACAGGGATCACAGATCAGATATTTACATTATGATTCATAATAATAGCAAAATTACAGTTATAAAGGAGCAGTGAACATCATTTTATGGTTGGGGGTCACCACAACATGAGGTACTGTATTAAAGGGCCACAGCATTAGGAAGGTTGAGAAGCACTGTGTTAGAGAAGCATCCAGTGTCCTGGGAGGGAGCAGTTCATGGTTTGCAAATAGCCAACTTCTGGTTGTGCCCTCACATAAAGAAATGAGAGATGGCTAGTTCTCTGGCTTTGCCTAGTCATGAAGAACCCACCCTTGTAACTAAATTACCTCCCCAAGATGCCTCCTGCAAATACCATCATTTGGAACTATGTTTTCAGTATGCTTATCTTGAGGGGGCACGAACATCCAGCCCATTACAGACCCTTCAGTTGGTAAACCCACTGATGACAATTTGCCAAACCCTCCTGTATGAGGAATGAGCCTGCAGTGTGACTATTTTAGCCTTTGCTGCTGAAGGAATGGTTAATAGAGCAGCTCACACAGATGTGTCAAGGTGCTGTCCAAGATGGGACATTTCTTTCAGACCTTAAGTAAGAAATAACATTTTTCTCTCAGTCTAGAAGCTTGAAACTTCCCCATGCAGAGAGAGGGCAGCCAGAGGGCTTTGGCAAAGAAATCATTTTCATTACCAACCAGTCATTTTTATTAACAGATAAAAGAAGAACGTTTGGCTAGGCTCATGGGAAAAGGTCAGTCTGTCTAGAAACAGTAATTAGTAAAATTTGGTCCACAGAGATAGATTCTGGCACCAAGCCTTCTGGGAACAACAGCCACCAGGAGCCCACACAGATCACCTTGGAACATAAAACTGCACAATCTTGCCAGTTAAGGGTAACGGACTATTCTGTGGGGAACAGGAATGGAGACTGACGTCCAAACTGCCTGTGTAGACTTCATAGTTCTTGAAACTTGCTGTATGTTGCAAATTGTACCTAATTTCCAGTAATAATTCCAGTCATTCTTAGTTACTTTCCTTTTTGTTGGGTCAAAATACCTGCCAGAAGCAAGTTAAGAACGGAGAGTTTATTTCGCCTCAGGCTTTAAGAAGGGATACAGTCCATGGCGCTGGGGAAGGTGGGGCGGAAGGAGCACAGGGTGCTGGTCACAGAGCGTTTGCAATCCGCCCTACGTAAAGAAAGGTGAAGAGTTGGACGCTCAGCCAGCTTTTTCATGAATCTGTAAACACCCTCATATTCAACAAGAGGTGATTGTGGGTGATGTCAAATACACACACACACACACACACACACACACACACACACACACACACCCTCATATTCAACAAGAGGTGATTGTAGATGACTTCAAACACATATAACACACACACACACACACCCTCACATCCAAAAAGAGGTGATTGTAGATGATTTCAAACACATACAACACACACACACACACAAACACACCTTCACAACCAATAAGAGGTGATTATAACTGATTTCAAATACACACACACAGCCTTACATCCAACAAGAGGTGATTGTAGGTGATTTCAAACACACACACACACACACACACACATGCTGGAATACTGATATTTCATTTGCTGGGTATTATAGACAGGCAAGAGATGGTTATGGTGGCATTTAATTGTGTCAACTCGATAGGATTTAGAATCGCCAGGGAAAAAGTCCGTGGGCATGTCTCTGAGGGGTTTTCTAGATTAGGTTCACTGAGGTGGGAAGACCCTCCCTAAATAAAGGCAAGAACATGGGCTGGGATCCAGGACTGAACAATGAGAATGTGACCTTAACACCAGTATGGGTCCAGCCATTTCCTACCCTTGCCTCCATGTTTTCCCTGCCATGATGGACCGCAACTGGAACTGTAAGCCAAATAAATCCTTCCTTCTCATGTTGTCTCTGTCAGGCTTTGTTTTGGTTTTTGTTTGACTGGTCTTTTTATGTGTGTTTGTTTTTTTATAGCAACGAGACAGTAACTAATACAGTTGTGTCTGACAAAAGGTGTGAGTCAAGGGCTATCCCTTACCTGATACTCTACCTTACACCTCTATTAATTCATTTTTAAATAATTTAATCCTTAGGTCAACTCTGATTTTGTAGAAGGAAACTGAGGCTGAGAATGCTTAAGTCACCTGCTCCTGGCCCCCTGGTCAGAGCTGCAATTTGAGCAGGGGATGTTTGACTCCTAGATCAACACTCCTAACCATCAGCACAGCACAGAAAATGAACAAGAGGACCACAGTGTGCCCCAAGGCAGGTCAGGCTTCTCCTCTTTTTAATACCAGGAAAAGAAAGGAATGATCTTGAGATTTTGAAAATTCTCAAGTGGCTGAACTAGAAATAGAAAAGCAGAAAAGCCTTTGACCAGCTTTAGAAATCCTCCAAACTCCTTGGATTCTGCCATTGAAGCCTCGACTGGGCCTTTCTGGTCTATTTTTAGTTCATGACAGGCACCGTTTCCTGGATCTGTGAAGTAGGTTTGAACATCCTTATGAGGTTTTTATATCTAAGTCCTTTATTTTTTTAAACCAAGAAAGGAAGACAGCTAAAATGTGGGGCAAAAGCATACAGACTAAGAGTCTACCATTTCAGCCACAAGAGGGTACACAAGAGGATACACAGACAGACCCAGGCACACTGCGCTTTGATGTGGCTGTCCTCCCTGCAAGACGAGAACCCCTCAGAAACCTCACATGCTCTGCCCTGCATCCGGGACCTGAAGTCCCTGCGAGGTCCCTAGCACCCCTTCTAAATGGTGTCTGAAACCCCAATAGACATGGGAGACAAACTGTTAACATTCCTATCATCTTTGTGATCCAACAGCCACACAGACTTCCAAAGCCTCGTTGGTCACTCAGGCCAACAGCAAGAGCCAGGAGTGGAGATAAACACGAGAAATCCCAGGTGAACTGGGCTCATGAGTTCCAGTCACCTGTGGGAACTGGGGCCAGGTGTGCTCTTAGACCCACGTTCGTTGTGGTTAGTGGTCCAACTCTAGGGTCGTTTTCTTCCTACTGAAGTGCTCTGCTCACCTACAGGTGAGCAAAATCAACTTCGCCTCCTAATCCTCTGGGGACCACCTCTCAGGCAACACATGCTAACAGGCGTCATGGTAGGTCTGGAGCCCTGAGTGGAATCTTCACTTCCTGTCATAACCTGGAAAGGAAACAGGTAATGACAAACTTACCCTGTCACCTACTGCGACAACACAAGGCTCTTTCCAAAGACAAAGAGAGGAGAGCAAAATCATTACTGTCATGTGGCAAACTGCTAATAAAGCTGGGTGGAATGCAAGAATGACCTCCATTTTCCTCCATATGGAAGACTTTGAGATACTTTTAATCTTTTGTAACAATTAGATCAGGACCTACTCAGTGGGCCCTAGGTTATGAGGCCATCCTGATGGAAAGTAAGGATGGCATTTTCTCAATGTGCCTGTAACCCCAAAGACCTAACTGCCCCAGCTACTGGATATCTGCCCAGAATTATTTTCCTTTAAGTTTATACCTTCCTCATACTGCCCTAGGGGTGTGTGTGTGTGTGTGTGTGTGTGTGTGTGTGTGTGTGTGTGTATGTGTGTGTTATTCTCCTGCTTTATTCCAATGAGCTCTAGCAGCAAGGGTAACTGTTCCTACTACTAACTCCCTAAGAAGCCTATCGAGGCAGTAGCTCAGTTACTGAGCTGGGTGGGCATTTCCCTTTCTTCATATTAAAACTTCTTCATGAAGATAATTCACATCTTTTATTAGAGTTTTTCAGAGTTGACCAATTTGGTAGCATTATAAATGGTGTCTTTATAAAAGTGAAAACTCAGGTAAATAAAAATAAAATTGACGTGTGTGTGTGTGTGTGTGTGTGTGTGTGTGTGTGTGTGTGTATGTATGTTATTGTGTGTGCATGTATATGTGTGTGGTATGTGTCTGTTGACACACATGTGGATCCAGAGAAAGATGTCAGGAATCTTCCTCTATTGTTCTACTTCATACTGTCCTAAGCCAGGATCCCTGGCTACCATGGAAACTAGGCTGGGTACCAGTGAGCACTTGAGCTCTGCTTGTCTCTGGCCCTCAGTACTGGGGCTACAGGTGCAGGTAGCCACACCCAGTCCTCTATATGGGTGTTTGGGGTTTAACTTCAGCTCTTGGAGTCATGATGTGTGCAGACCAAGTGCTTTGACACACTGAGCCATCATCCAGGCCCTAGACTTGGCTTTGGCACATAGATTTTTATAATTCTGAACTCATCAAACTCTCTTATTAACCTAATAATTTTTGGCCATATTTGGCTTGCTTTCTTGGAAAATTATACTATATGCCAGTGATGGCCTCTTGAAGCTTCTTAGTTCTTCTCTGCCTTGTTGTACCAACCCAGAGTTCTAGAACAAAGGTGATTGGAAGCAATCGAGCGACAGTCAAGCTTCCATGTCATCATTAAGACTTTTTGAAAACCGGGTCAGTTGAGATCTAATTTATACACAGTAAGGGTCCTCTCTCGTAGATGTACACACAGATCTTTGTGCAGCTACAACCATAGCCCAGCTGTAGGACAGTTCTGTGGCCCTCCAAGTTCCTTCGGGTCCCTCTGAAGTAAAGCCATTTCGCTCTCTCCTTACAATCGTGGCAATCACTGATCTGGCTTCTGTCCCTGAAGTTTACGGAAATCATAATTTCATTGCTTTTTGGGTTTGGTTGCTTTGAGACAGAATCTCTCTACGTAGCCCAGGTTGGCCTGGAACTCTCAATCCTCCTGTCTCTGCATCTCAAGTTCTGGGATTAAAGATATGCACCACACCTGGCTTCTTAGCTTTTTGTTTTGATTTTATTTTGAGGTAAGGTCTCATGTAGCCCAGATGGCCCCCAAGCTCACAATGTAGCCAAAGATGACTCCAGATCTGGGATTATAGGCATGCACCAATTTGCATGCCTTCATCGCTTCTTATAACTGAATGGTATTTCATTTTAATGCTGTAACATACTTCCGTTTTATCTATTCGCCAGTTTACAGACATTTGAGTTGTCTCCTGTTTGGGCCAGCTATGTATAAATCTGCTGCAAATATTCATGTACAAGATTTTTGTGGACATATGTCAAAATTTATTTCGAGTAAATACCTAGCAGTAGGGCTGCTGAGCGACACCATACATGTATATTTAACTTTATAAGAAGTTGCCAAAACGTTTTTCCAAAGTTGTCGTACCAGCAAAATGGTAATGGATGAGGGATTCAGTTTTTATGTATCCTTGCCAATACTTGCTTGGTATTTGCAGATTTTAAAAAATGCCATCCATTCTTGTAGGTAAATACTGGCATTTCCTTGGGACTTTAATTTTCATTTCCCTGATGACTTGATAACTTAGTTACCATCTCTACCTCCCCTTTATTGAAGTGTCGGTTGAAATCACGTGACTTTTTTAACACGAGGTTCTTTGTTTTCTGTCTAGTGAGCTGTCAGAGTTCTTTGGATGCTGTGTTCTCCAAGTGTCCCCCACCCTCCATCTCTGCTGTGTCTTCCAAAGGGTGTCCTAACCCTGTGGTAAAGTTCATTTGATCAGCTTTACCTTTTATGATTTGGGCTTTTTGTCTCCATTAAACCATCTTTTCCTAACTCAACTTCCAAAGAACTGATTCTATGTTTTCATCTAGGATTTTTAAAGCATTTGGTTTTTATATTTGGGGTTTTTGTTTGCTTGTTTGTGCATGTGTGTGTGGTGTGTGTGTGTGTGTGTGTGTGTGTGTGTGTGTGTGTGTGTGTGTGTTGGTGTGTGTTCAGGTGCACCCATGTGTCAGGATTATACATGTGTGTTCATGTGTGTAGAGACTAAAGGTCAATCTTAGGTGTTATTCCTCAGGCACTGTTCACTGCGTTTTTTGAGACAGGGTCTCTCACTGGGATGTAGACCTCACAGGGTCTCTCACTGGGATGTAGGCCTCACAGGGTCTCTCACTGGGATGTAGGCCTCACAGGGTCTCTCACTGGGACGTAGGCCCCACAGGATCTAACACTGGGATGTAGGCCTCACAGACGAGGCTGGCTGGCTGGTGGTAAGTCCCACAAGTCTTCCTATCTCTCACCCCCCACAAAGGTAGGATGGCCAATGCACATCTCACCTCTTGGATTTTTGTTTGGTGCTGAGGGAACTCAGATCCTCATGCCTAGTAAACACTTTACCAGGGGGCTGTCTCCCTGGCCCATGTGTCTTCCTGAATACTCTTTCTAGTGCATTTTTTTATGTGGCAAAGAGGATGGGGATTCTCTTGCCTCTCTGCTTTTACAGTTTCTGTGATCTATTTCTGATACCAAATGTGTGGGCTTTTTCCACACCAACTCTCAATTCTTCAACTCTCCAGATGCCAAATAGTGTTAAACAGTTCAAAGAAATTCTTCAACCTCTCAGAGTTAGTGTCACAGCTCACACAACACTGCCCCTACATGCCAGTCACAAGGCCCAGGCCTCCAGTGCATCCGACCAGAAGCTCCCATGATCCCTTGCTTATTCTGGGTTATTTGTTAGAACAGCTCTGAAAACTCAGGAAAACACCTTGTTCCTTACAAAGGATATACCCCAAGAACCTCCAGGTGGGTAAGATGCATAGGATAAAGAATGAGGGAGGGCAGAGATTTTATGTACCATCCAGGGGTCCCACATCTAGACACCTTGCTCATGGATTAGAATAATTAATATTGTCAAAATGTTCATACTACCTAAAGAAATCCCTGTTGAAACATTCATGACGTTCTTCATAGGCATAGAAAGATAATCCTGAAGTTCATATGGAAAGATAAGTGACTGTAAGCAGAGCAATACTGAGTAAAATCAACAAAGCTGGAGGCATCATATCTAACTCCAAAATATACTATAAAGCTATTGTAGTTAAAACAGCATGTCTTTCTTTCTTCCTTTCTTCCTTCCTTCCTTCCTTTCTTTCTTTCTTTCTTTCTTTCTTTCTTTCTTTCTTTCTTTGTTTCTTTCTTCCTTCCTTCCTTCTTTCCTTTCTTTCTTCCTTCCTTCCTTCTTTCCTTCCTTCCTTTCTTCCTTCCTTCCTTCCTTCCTTCCTTCCTTCCTTCCTTCCTTCCTGTTTTTCTAGACAGGGTTTCTCTGTGTAGCCCTGGCTGTCCTAGAACTCGCTCTGTAGACCAGGCTGGCCTTGAACTCACAGAGATCCACCTGCCTCTGCTCCTGAGTGCTAGGATCAAAGGCGGGTACCACCACCGCCCGATCCTTGAACTGTGTTTTCATTTATTCCTTCATATAACTTTATGCATGCCAACAATTAACATTTTGCTCTTATTTTTAGAAAATATTGTATGCTTTCTCTAGGATTTAGTATACATTTTTATTTCTCAGTTTACTTCCGAACAATATTACACTGCTTCACAGTAGTACAAAATGCATTCTTTACAGAATAGTGAAGACCAGTGATGTATCGTGATGGGTAGATTCTACAGTATCCCACAATCATCCCCATTTCCAGGTACTTATATTCCCGTGTTACCCCCTTCCACCGTGGGTGGGCAGGCACTGTAACTTGCTTCTGGTAGGACATGGCAAACCACTTTGGTAGTTAGTTTTCTAGTGGCTTCCATCTTGTGGCTGAACTGCATTTAAGACTTCTTTTCGCCTACACATTTTGGTGAACAATTGGCTATCCTGGGAGGCCCACATGGTGAGAAACAGAAGGTGACCTCTAGCACCAATAGTCAGTGAGAAAGCGCGGCTCTCAGTCCAACAGGCAACAGGAACTGAATCCTGTCAACGGTCAAGGGAGCTTAGCGCTGGCTCCTTCTCCATTCAGGCTTTCAGATGAGGCCTCCCCTCTGGTTGCCATATGGACTAAAGCCTGGTGAGAAACCTTGAAACATAGTGCCTGGCCCTCAGAAACTGTGAGGCGATTCACTGCATTGTTTAAACCATTGACTTTGTGGGATATTGTTCTGTAGTGACAGGTAATCGATAGAGTGTTTATACGGACATATGGGCAAAGCTCTTCTACTAGGTCATCACTGTGGGGCATTTGAAGGAATACTCTTTCATAAATACATTTATTTTATTTTAATTATGTGTACATGGTGGGGGTAGGAGCAGTGTGTGTATGAGTGTAGGCACAGAGGCCAGAAGACAGAAACCATTCGAGTTACAGCAGGTTATGAGCTGCCTGATGTGGGTGCTGGGAACCAAACTCCCAGCCTCTGGGGAAGCAGTGTTTCTGACCATGGAGCCCTCTTCAGCTCCTGAAAGAATACTCTTGCCTCAGCTACACCCTGAGAGACTCTGATTTAAGTGCTCTGAGCTGGGACACGGGTATCAGAATTTTTTTTTTTAATGTCTTGGATGCTTCTAAGACACATCATCCTTGAGAGTCACTGCAGAAGCCACTCTGCCAGGTTTCTCTCAACTGTCAGATTTGGGGTACACCAGGCTCTCTCCTACAGACCGCTTTGCATCCTCACTGACTTTCTGGCCTGACTGGATAGGTACAATTCTCCCCTTCCTCATGCATGCCCCTTGTTATGATTCTGTCCCAGACTGGCAGCATAGATGACCCAGGCATCCATAAGTGTCATAGATAATGACCCTCAGGAAAGGGGTAAGTAAGCCTCTGTGATCCCTGCTCTCCGACCCAGTGGCACTCAGAGGTATAAAATGGCAGTGTCAGTGAGAAAGGATGCAGGAGCTGGAAATTTGGGATGAGATACGGTATTTTGGACCCATGATCGACACATTTTTGGCACTGCCTGAGGTGTTAAAGGAGATAATCAGACGCCAAGATTATCAGAGTATAAAATGTGAGAGTAAGTGCCACCATCAGGAGGGCGTGTCATAAATACTGAGTCATTACAGCCAGTAAATGCTGCATCTGAAAATTTAAAAAGGAATCGGTGGCTTCCTCCCTCCCAGGACCAACCATTGTATGGTGATTGCTGTTTCCAGTGGCTGTATGTAAGGACAGATGTCCACGTATCTTTGGGTGTAGTGTACAGAAGTTGCAATCTGTTGTTTATGACTTTGAGCGGCTGGTGGCTCACTTGAACTGGCTGATAGGGATATTTCTGACTTGTCCCTGTAATAAGTCACAGAGAATTCTGGGTAAAAATATGCCCCGAGTGATATAAGTACATATCCTGCTATTGACGTGATATCCTGCTATTGATGTGACCTTAAAGCCCCAAGGTCACAGGAACACAGGAATCTGACTTGGGGAAGAAAATGTTCCTCAGGGTGGACTGCCAGGACAGCTGACAGAGAAGTAACCCAGGCTTGCGGGTATGCAACTGCATTCGGCTCTGCTCACGGCGTCCTGCCTTCTGACCTCTTGCCCGGAAGACCTCACTACCCAACACGGACACTGCAGATGGCTGGGAATGCTCACCGCCCCGTTTCCACCATAGCTTCAGCGAGGGTTAGGCTGGATTCACTGCTGGTTTTGATGTTAAAATTGGCCTGCACGAGCTGAACTGGGAAGCCGCTAATCAGTGCCTTGCTGTGCAGTAGTCCTTGGCAACCTTTCCTTCGTACAAAAGAACCTTGACATTTAGGTAGTTGTGTGTATGCCTTGCTGCTAGCAGAACTAAATTGTTCTGTGTCCTATCCAAAATGCTGTGTGTGTGTGTGCATCTATGTGGGCATGTGGGCATGCAGGCATGCAGGTAAGAGGGAATGTGTATGCACTTTCATGTGGTGGCCATCCTCATGGGTTGTTCCTCAGATATCAGTCACATTCATTTATTTTCATTCATTCGTTCATTCACTTGTTGTTGGATTTTCTTTGGGCTGCCAAGTCCCAAATAATGACACGGAGACTTCTTATTAATTATGAAAGCTTGGCCTTAGCTTAGGCTTGTTCCCAACTAGCTCTTAAAACTTAAATTAACTCATTACGTCAATCTGTGTTCTGCCAAATGGCTATTTACCTCTGCTCTGCACTGTGCATCCCACTTCCTCCGTGTCTGGATAGCAATTTCTGCCTCTCTTCTTCCCAGAGTTTCTATCTCTGCTTGGAAGTCCTGCCCATCTTCTCCTGCCTAGCTATTTGCTGTTCAGCTTTTTATTAAGCCAATCAGAAGGTGCCTTGGCAGAAACACATCTTCACAGTGTACAAAAAGATTAACCCACAACATTCATTCATTCTTTATTTTTTTATGTTTTGAGGTGGTCTCTCACTGGCCTGGAGCTTACCGAGTAGGTTAGGTTGTCTGGCTAGACAGCTCTAGGAATCCACCTGTCTCCACCTCACCAGCACTGGGGTTATAAATGCGCACTCCCATGCCTGGCAGTTCTGACCTGAGTCCTGGGAGCCAGACTCAGGTCCTCATGATTGTAAGAGGAGTACTTAACCTATTAAGTAATCTCCTCAGTCCCCCAAAGTGGTGTCTGTCAGGAGTAGAACTTGGTGTCTAGGACTGAAAGTAGGCATTAACAGGAGCTAGTTTCCCAGCCAGCCTGTTGCTAGGTCTGTGACTCTCTCACAAGACGCTTAACTTCTCCAGCCTCTGCATAAATTAAATGCTCAGTGAATAGGTATTAATGCATTGTCATTCACACCTTTTCTCCCTAAGTGTGATCCATCATTACAGTTCACCCAGTTCTGTCTCCATCCTTTCCCATGAACAGGAGCTCCAGCCAGGACAGCAGCTTCTCTCCTCCTCTGCTACCCACCCTGATACTTCTGTGTATGGGAGTCAAAACTCCCCGTTTGTTCTTGACAAGGGCCTACATGCTCGGGACATAGGGACAGATAGAAACATGGAAGGCTGGGATCGGATCCACCATGTACATCCAGACGTGACTTCAGCTCTGGACACACATCGGTGACGGCGTCGTGGGAAAACTTGAGACACAGCTCCTGCTTAAGTCATACCTGAATTCCTGACCCAGAGAGGTCACAAGGCAACAGATATGTGTAAACCTCTGAGCACAGGGCGTTATTACTCCAGGCACCTGCCTCCGGCAGCTTACACTAGCAGGCATGGTTTATCAGGAGTAGGACGCTGCATTTGGCAAATGTGGAATTCTTAACTACTGCTTGATACTTAGCAAACATTAAAAGGCAGTGTTGAGGTCTCAGCTGTAAGTATTTGGGTTCAAATGATGCTTGTTAAAATTTTGCTTTAGTTCTAGTGAGTCAGTCAACAGTTAAGAGAGACGTGTAAAAATTTAAAAATGAATCTCTATGCAATTTTTTTATTGTTTGTTTGCTTGCTTGTTTTTGGTAATTCTGAAGACTGAACTCTCTCTTGTCATCAGTCTATCACCAAACGGCATCCCCAGCCCTTTCTTTTTTATTTTAATTTTTTTTGAAACAGGGTCTCACTAAATTGCCCAGGCTAGCCTCTAACTTGTGATCCTCCTGCCTCAGAAACACTGAGTAGCTGGGAAAACAGGTGTGTGAATAGCTTGCCCAGCTTCCTAATGCAGATTTTACTATCGCCCTGGCATTCCCTTTGGCAACCTTCAACCTAGGGAAGAGGATAGTTGTGATTTGTCCTAACCTGACAACCTTTTTCCTTTGATTAAGGAAACCTTGTATGTCTGAGTATGATCTGAGCCCCTGGACTGTGGGGTGCATGCTGAGAGCGGTTTTGGAAGACACTCTCTCATTCTAAACAGCTTAGTTGCCATTCGGGCAAGTATGATAACTGTAAAGGCTTTTCTGGCCTCCCATCATCCTCTGCTAAGGGTATTATGGAAATGATGGCAATTACCTCAAAGTCCCTGGTGATGCCTGTGTCTTTGGTGAGGTTCATTGTCAGTTCACCTCGGTCAACCAGCTGTCTCGAGGACTTGCCTTTTGTACCAAACCTTTAATGAAACTGGCATTTGTGTCAATAAACTTTAAGCCCATCTTGCTGTGATAATTATCCGGGTCACTCAAATTTCAGCTACTTCAAATAATTATAGCCTTTTAGTCTTGAATATAAGGTGATGATTAAAAGAGACGGAATCAAGGGTCCCCGTGCCCAAGTCAATTAGAGGAAAACACTGTCAGGTTTTAGCTCCATCCTCTGATTTGAATACACAAGCCTCTGGGCTTTGGCAGGCTTTCTAGAGAATAAGTCACTCAGAAAACACACATTTGTTTAGCTGAGCAATGATCTAATTTGCAGATACAACAGTTTCACCACATTAAGTTAAGGAGAATGCCAGCTCACAGACATCACCATCAGGACTCTCTGGTCCCGAGGTTCACCAACCACTGTTGGATCCAAGCTTATGGCCCTAAGAACATAGTGTGGCCAGAACCGTGCTATAGAAGTCAATGCCATCCAGATCAGGGGTTAGAAACGATTTTAACTCTCTCCCTAGACTTCTAATCCCTAGCTTAGGAAATCATCAAGGTCACTTGGGTCACTCCCTTGTCCCTACAAATACAATGAAACAAAACTCACTAAGCTCAAAAGATTCATATTCTAATTTCCAACAAATGCTTCAAATGTGCAGGAAAAAAACAAATACAGTAAGATCTTTGGAGACCAGGAAATTGTGACACATAAATCCTTCTTTCCAGAGACGAGGAAGACAAAGCCTTTTATTAATCACCCCGCCCCCACCTCCATCTCCACCTGTCAACATTTAAAACTGGAGACTAATGGTAGACAGGTTTCTCCTGCAGGTCATAATTGCCTTTCCAACAGAGAAGCCATCTCCAGAGCAACGGCGATATGAGCTATGACTTCAAGCTAGGGCTCCCATGTAAATCGCTCGCAGAGAAACTGCAGTTTCCCACAAGCAAGCTGCACCGATTCTGTCCATTAGAAGCATTCCGACCTGGACACAGGGCTGTAGTACTCCAGCGGCTGAGAAACTGACTGCATTTTCTGCATTGTGTATGGAGGGAGATAAGACCAAAATGCTTTGCAACCCTGCTCTTAAGATCGAAAAGAACCGCTTTCATTATTGATACCATACTTCCATAATCATCATTCATTATTCAAAATGGCCTGTCCACAGCTGCACGTATTAGAATCATAATAATGTAGGAGTGTTTAATATACTCTAGCCTCACCTTAGCTTTCTCTTTTTCCACTTTTTCATGCTCTTGTGCAAATTATGTTTGGTCTTTGACATTCCTTGACTACTCAGTACTAGATAGTCCCACAATGCTCCCGTTTTGTCTTCTGAATATTTTACCACAATTCCCTCTCCATCCCCAACAGGATAGGCAGCCAGACAGTGTTCAATTGCACTCAGCAACATTATACTTTTTCAGTTAATAAGCAACTTTCCTAGACAACTCATCCCCAGGGATGAGACATGTGAACACTTGGGGGAGAAATTTGGTGAAGCCTTAAAATAGATCAGATTCTTCAATCACCAACAGAGCATTTGTTCCGAAGTCTGTCTACAGAGACCATTGTCAGTCTCCCCCCCCCCCCCCTTCTTTCCCTCATCTCTGTGCTTCCCATGTACTCGATAACTCTAGGTGTCCTTTGTAGCTAGAGTTTTCCTGCCTGGCCCACATTCAGGACGAATCTCTGTCACCTGCCAGTCCCACAGCTGCTCAGACCCAACCAAGTAAACACAGACACTTATATTGCTTAAACTGTTTGGCCTAATGGCTCAGGCTTCTAGCTATCTAGTTCTTACATCTTAAATTAATCCATTTCTATAAATCTATACCTTGCCACATGGCTCGTGGCTTACTGGCGACTTCACATGCTGCTTGTCATGGTGGCAGCTGGCAGTGTCTCCCTCACTCAGCCTTTCACTTCCCAGAATTCTCCTCTCTCCTTGTCCTGCCTACTTCCTTCCTGGCCACTGGCCAATCAGTGTTTTATTTATTGACCAATCAGAGCAATTTAACATACAGACCATCTCACAGCAGTCCTTAGGAAAATTAAAGAATAAGAAAATAATTGTACAAGGACACATTCTATGGAAGTGTCTAGAACATTCTCTCCTTTTAATATTATAACAACAGAACCCTGACTTTTGGCAGGCATGTGACAGTCTGGAATAGACTCTGTGTTCCAGCCTTTGTTATAGCTGGGGGTGGCATGAGCCTTGCATTGGAATAAAAGCAGGAGTTTCTTTTGGTAACGCTGGGGAAAACCCTGAAGTTTAGCTGGCCTTGGATCTTAACAAAACCCTACTTTGCTGCATTCTGCAGTCCAGTAGAGATGATGGGAAGCCTTGCAGCCATCTTCTTCGTTCAGGGAGGTGAGGACCACACCCAGAGAGTGACAGGGAATTCTAGGAAGCTATCCCCGGACTATCTGCCTCCAGGCCTCAAGAGGCTTACACTTGTCTGTAAGCCACAGTCACTGGGGTGTCTGTCCCTTGCTGTGGATTCTGGTCTAGATGCTGGGCACACTCTGGTTTTCATTAGGAACAGATGCTGATTTCCATGGTGTCTGCATTCAGATCATGAAAGTTTTAAGCAACTGGCAAAATCATGTGCTTAGCAAATGTTTGACTAATTAAAAATTAACTGAAGAAGCACATCTTATTCATTCATTTAATGCCAAAAGTATCAGAATTTTAATCCGTGGAAACTGAAAGGCACACCCCTTACTTTTTGTAAGCAACATGTTTCCAACCCTAGAACTTGGGCCCTAAGTCCACTCAATGACGTGTGACTTTGCTGCTTAGAATGCATGTGTTCCTTTGTAAAGCAGACTGTCATGGGGGAGGGGGTTGGAATATGAGGAGGGGGCAGGACAAGAGGACAGGACAGCCTGTCAGCCCCAGTCTGCAGTCCTCTCTTGTCTCAGAGTGTTCCATCTTTAGAATTCTCCATAAGATTTTGTTGCATTTTAAGATTTCAGGGCTGGGAGAGACGGCTCAGTGAGTAAAACACTTGCCACTCAAGCATGAGGACTGAGTTTGGATCCCCAGCACCCACACAAACCGACAAGTACCTCTGCAACCCCTATGCTAAGAGACAGGAGGACTTCGGGTCTCTCAGCCAGCTAGTCTAATCAATCAATGAACTCCTGGTTCACTATGAGATGAGGTGCTGTCTCAAAAATGAATGTGAAAAGAGAGTAAGGAAGACACTCAGCACTGACCTCTGGCCTCCACACACATGTGTGCACACACATATATGCGCACACAAACATGTGCGCACACACACACCCTAACATAAATACATACACACACACTACATATACACCCATACTCTACACACACATACATAACAAACAAATAAATAAAGCTTCACACACACACACACACACACACACACACACACACACACACACACAATCTAGGATCTTGAAAACCCCTGAGTCAGGCTGGGAATGGTGTCTCACTCTTTTAGTCCCAGCACTTGGGAGGCAACAGCAGGCAGATTTCTGTGAGTTCAAGGCCAGCCAGAGCTATAAAGTGAGACCCTGTTTTAGAAACAAAGAATAACAACAAAGCCCCACTGAATAAGATAATCCAACAGCCCTGTAGTTTTTGACATTTTACTATTAGAAAGACTCCAACCTGGGCAGTATGTGGTGGGCTGTGACACTGCTGTAAGCCGAGCCAATGGGAGTGGCATTGCCTAGAGGTGTCATTAAGGGCAAAGCTGACTTAGAGGAATAGAATCAAGATGCGAAGACATCAGATCCAACAGGAAGATGATGGTAGAGTGCTGATCTTTTAGATGCAATAGTGTTCATCTCAAGGACAAGTACACGCAGGAAGCTAGACATTTGCCAGACAGATGCACAGCAAAAGCTGTATATTGATAGCAGCCATGCAGCACAACTGAACAGAGCAGGTGGAGCCCAGATGTGCTGCGTCTCTTTTCCTAGTGAAGCGTGGACTAGGTGTGGCAAGGCCGAGCCATGGAGAGTCTCACATACAGTGATGGGCCAGCCTGCACAAGACCTGGAAACATCCCAGATAGGACAACCAGACGGGAAACTGGCAAGGGCCTGGGAACCCGAAAACTCTGCTGTGCTCTTGTCTCTGCCTCTCTGTTAACTTGTTCTCCCTTTCTGTGTCTGTGGACCCTGCTACAAATGAGTCCTTGTTCTGGGTGATCTGCAAGTACCTCCAGCTCCTGTGTGCAGTGCAGGGTGGGTAGAGAGAGCTGACACGTTCCATCCCGGTGGGTGATGGATCACTGCAGAGGAAAACTGACTCGGTGTGACTCTTGTAGATTCTCTTCACCTTCAAATGCAGACGTAGACACCAAATTGGCAAACTGGCGCAGATAAGTGGGTACGCACAATCAACTCCTTTCTGGCCAGTGCACGTCAGGCAGTTGGTGTCTAGTCTTGCTGCAAGAATAGATGCCCCTCCCTAAGGGAGGACTTTCTCTTCAGGCACTGCTAGGGATGACAAGTCCCTCCCATCGGGGCTCATCGCCGTGATCGCCATGAAACCCTCTGTACCTCCGTCCTAATGACTTACCTTTGGACCTGGCCTGGGTATAACTTCATCTCACAAGCTCAGGGTTGACTTGGCAGAGCTGACTGCCATGATGGACGTGAGCCTTCACTCCACCCACCAGCACCCAAGGGACTCCTCTGTCCTGTTGTCACTTAGAAGGCATTGTTATCCCCAGTTTTTACACGAAGGCTCTGAAGCTCAGAGTTTAACCAACTCTCCCGGCATCCCACAAGCTGGGCAGCAGCACGCAGTTCATCCTGCTCATGGAAACTGGATGACCTGTTGAGGAATGTGCTTCTCAGAGTAGCATCTTTGTGGTCTGGCTGTGTGATAGGAAGGGTGAGTATGTGATCCAGCCTGTCTGGGGAGGAGCTCTTCCCTCCCCATAGCATCCTGAGGGGGAATGGGAAAACCCTGTTACCAAAATGCTATCTCTGGAGCTGGGAATGTAGCTCAGTGGTTGAGGACTGGCCTAGAATGTGAGAGGCCCTGGGTCCTTGGGCCCCCCAATATCTACACACACACACACACACACACACACACACACACACACACACACACACACACACTTGCAGCTCTAAGAAGTCCCAATCCATGTCTCATTTGGTGGCTGCGCCATAGCAATTCCCTAAGAAATGCCTTTTCTCTGGTGATGCTGAACATGCATGTGCAGGTGGGGTGGGCATGCATGTGCAGGTGTAGTGAGCATGAATGTGCAGGTAGGGTAGGCATGTATGTGCAGGTGGGGTGGGCATGTATATGCAGGTGTAGTGGGCATGTATGTGCAGGTGGGATGGGCATGTATGTGCAGGTGTAGTGGGCATGTATGTGCAGGTGGGGTGGGCATGTATGTGCAGGTATAGTGGGCATGTATGTGCAGGTGGGGTGGGCATGCATGTGCAGGTATAGTGGGCATGTATGTGCAGGTGGGGTGGGCATGCATGTGCAGGTGTAGTAGACATGCATGTGCAGGTGGGGTGGGCATGCATGTGCAGGTGGGGTGGGCATGTATATGCAGGTGTAGTGGGCATGTATATGCAGGTGGGATAGGCATGTATGTGCAGGTGTAGTGGGCATGTATGTGCAGGTGGGGTGGGCATGTATGTGCAGGTATAGTGGGCATGTATGTGCAGGTGGGGTGGGCATGCATGTGCAGGTGTAATAGACATGCATGTGCAGGTGGGGTGGACATGCATGTGCAGGTGGGGTGGGCATGCATGTGCAGGTGAGGTGGGCGTGCATATGAAGGTGGAGTGTTGCAGGCTTGCAGTCTGGCCAAGTTTCTCTCAGGAGGTGCAGCCCACCTGGAGTCCCCTCTGGAAGGTGGTCTCCAGCCCTCCCTGTCAGAAGAGAGAAACATCCACCTGGCAAGGCTGTCAGCTGCAGTTAAAAGGCACCATCTTCAAACTCCAGTAACTCCAGCTTCAGCGTTAGCTCCTCAGGGAGGTGTCTTCGGTGGTTTACATCAGCAGTTCTCAGCCCTGGTGCCCATTAAGGACACCAGAGAGCTTGAAAAATCAAAACAGCATTGCCTGAGCCCTTCTCTCTCCCTCCACAAATCAGAGCCCCTGGGGTTGGTCAACCGAGGCCAGGGTTGGGAAGCACTGCTCTAGGCTAAGCTTATTCCCTACCCCATGCTCATGTCCCCTGGATGCTAGTTAACAAGTGCCAGCTTCACCTGGGTGTCTGTGCTCCTGGGTAACCCTTGACCTCAATAAGAGCCAGGCTCCTCCTGTGCTTTCCTCTCTCGCACTGAACATGGTTCTCCACAGTCAACAGCAATTTAATAATGTATAGTGGATAAAACCAACTAGAAATAACTTAAAATTCAGAACTTTGACCTCAAGAAACTCTATTTTTATATTTAAAAAATTAAGGAGTAGCATATGTGTTTATGTATGTGTTTCATAATTGGAAATCACATTCCTAAAGTTCTTGTATAAATGCTATGGGGTGGAAATCCTACCACCTAGCTTTAACCTTGGACAAGCTAAGTAAACTGAGCCTCAGTTTACTTATCTTCATTCTTTTGTTGTTTGTTTGTTTGTTTTTGTGTGTGTGTGTTGTGTGTACGTATCCACATGTGTGCCTGGGTACTGCATGGAGAGGTTAGGGAACCACCAGCATGCCCCATGAATCTGTTTCTGCTTCCCCAGAACTCGGGTTACACACCAACATCACTGCACCAAGCTTTTTATGTGGTGTTTTTATTGTTTTGTTTTTGTGAGGGAAGGGCATTAGGAAGCAGACTCCAGTCCTCTCGCTTGTGTGGACTGACTTGTAAACCAGGCTGATAGGACCTCCCTTTCAATGTTTTTAATGAAACAGCTTTAGCATTTAACACATTGTTTGACCCACAGTGAGGATTCTGTAACACGTGTTATGATTCTTGTGTTGCAAAGGGTAAACTGAGGGTCCAATCACTGAAGTAAATTGTCCAGGATCCCACAACGCTGGGATTCATGCCAAGAATTTCGGACTCCACCGATATTCTTTCTTTACTGGAGACAAGAGGCGGCAGGCAATCTGGGTTTTCCAGATGGGAAAATTCATAACTAAGGTGATTTCTCTGGAAGCTAGTTACACAGACTGAGGAAGCAAGTGATGGGGCATGGGGTGGGGGTGGGGGACTGTTAGGCGATATCCAAGCTTTCCCAGAACCTTTGCTCTAGTGAGGGCTAACTGTGGACCTTCACCAAGCCACTTCCTCATCTAATACTTCAGTTTCTCCCTCGGGCTGGCTGGCGGACTGGCAGGGTGATCAGCAGGTCCTCACCAGCTCTGGCCAGAGTGTGCCGTCGCCTCCTCTCTCTTGAGCATCCACGCTGAGCACAAGGACAGGAGATAATAAATCATCCCTCCCTACCCAGAATTCCTCACTCTCCAAGGAGCTGGGAAAGATGAGCCCACCCCGGGGACCCAGGCCGGTAAGAGACTCCCAGGCTGCCTGGCTCATTACGCACGTCCTGAGCTGGGAAGCCCTGGGGAGCCCCTTCCAGGAGATGAGGCTCGGCTCTTGGCTCTTCCGTCTGAGCGTTCGTTCGGCCAGGTGGTAAATACACGCTAACGAGTCTCCGGCTTCTCCTAACGCTCCAGTCTCAGTGGTCTGGCCAGCCACGCAGCACCATTCCTCCAAGAAAGGCATCCCTGACCTTCCTCCACAAAGAAACGAGGCAGAGTGTGTTTTTAAAACCAGACGGCATGCAGCTGCGGGAAGGGAGGCGCCCATGACCAAAACTACCCCCAAATGATTTAAATTAACCATCTCTGAGTAGTGGTTTGTTTTTTGTTTGTTTTTAATTTTTTTCCTATGCTGTTCTAGGATGGAGGGGGCGGGTGGAGAAAATGAGAATTAACTACTTTTTCAAATAGAAAATGTACCGAAACTAGACAGGAAACTGCACTGTGGGCATTGGCCAGGTCTTCAAGGGCCGTGTGGTCAGGATGGGACACCGCCCAATGGTTTATGGTCAACAAGAGCATATTCTTTGATAACTTCTTCTCATCCTCAGGAAGTCAGTGTCAGATCTTCAATGGCAGGTCCCACAGCAGTGAGGAAGACTGCCTACCCCTAAAGGATTTCTATGCCTGGCTGTCTGGTTCTCCACATACCTTCAACCATGGGTTCATTCAGTAGATACCTAGAGGCTTTCTCTGTGGGCCAGGCATTTTGCCATGCTGTGCTTGGTGCTGGGTACTTTCGTGCTTGAGTACCTCTGTGGGCCAGGTATTTTGCCATGCTGTGCTTGGTGCTGGGGATAGAGTACTGAATAGTATAGACCAGTGGTTCTCAAGTGGTTCTTCCTAATTCTGCAACCCTTTAATGCTATGGAATATCTTTCTGTACACTGTAAATATGTGTTGTTATGACTGGTTAATAAAGAAGCTGCTCTGACCTATGGCGAGTCAGGTTATAGCCAGGCAGGAAATCCAAGAGAGACAGGAAGAAGAAAAGCAGAGGCAAGAGAAATGCCAGCCTGCCGTCCAAGGAGCAACACGCCAAGAAACTGGTAAAGCCACAGAACACGTGGCAAAACATAGATGAATAGAAATGAGTTAATTTAAGATATAAGAGCTAGCTAGCAAGAAGCCTGCCATAGGCCATACAGTTTATAAATAATATTAAGCCTCTAAATGATTATTTTATAAGCGGGTGCGGGACCACGGGGCTGGGCGCGACTGCAGAAAACTTTCGACTGCACTTTACTACAGTTCCTCAATCGTAACCCCCAACCCTAAGATTATTTTTGTTGCTACTTCATAACTGTAATTTTGCTCCTGTTATGAGTCATAACGTAAATAGCTATGTTTTCCAATGGTCTTAGGTGACCCCTGAAAGGGTTGTTTGACCCTCAAAGGGGTTGTGACCCACGGGTTGATAACTGCTGGCACAGACAAAACCCTTATACCCTGGTGGAGTTAATAGACCTTACCTTCAAGAAATGTAAGTGGTTGACATTATTATTCCCCTTGTAGAGATGAGGAGGCTGAAGCTTACACAGATGAAATAACATGCCCAAGGTCATAACATGCCCAAGGTCATAACATGTCCAAGGTTGTAACATGTCCAAGGTCATAGCATGCCCAAGGTCATAATATGCCCAAGGTCATACAGCCAGAAAGGGGCAGACCCAAGATTTGAACCCAGAGCTGTTTAACCTCAATATCTGTGCCCTTTATCCTACACATCATTTCTTAGCACAGGGTCGGTTGACCCTGCATCTCTGGAGTTTTATTGGCTAAACTGGACCCATTGGAAGGATCGTCTAAGTGTCTTTATGTCTAGTGTCTAGAACAGCATCTGAGGATGACTTCACATATTACTCCACTGGGAGCCATTGAACAATTCACCAGTCGTGCCCATCTTCCTCCCCTCCCCGCTCTTGGTCAGAGCTAGATTTTAAAGTGTTGCCTAAAGTCTCTGCCATCAGCCTCCTCACACACCCTATTCCTTAATCCACCAGAAATGCCCCTTGTAAGACACCAACTTCTCCATCATGGTCCAGGGGGCACTTGTCCGTCTAGAACAGTGGTTCTCAACCTCTGGGTCACGACCCCTTTGGCAAACCTCTATCTCCAAAAATATTTACAATACATGGCAGTAGCAAAGTTACACTTATGAAATAGCAACAAAAATAATTTTATGGCTGGGGGTCAGCACAACATGAGGAACTGTATTATAGGGTCCCCACATTAGGAGGGTTGAGAACCACTAGTCTAGATGCACGTAATTCCTTAAAATTCTGTCTCTGTGGCTGCCAGGACCCCAGGTTTGGTTTTGTCTGGTTTGGTTGGTTTTTCTCTGGCTGCCTCCTTTGCTTCCATTTGTTTGTTTGTTTTTGAAAGAGTCTCTCCGCAGTGGGCCAGGCTGTCCTTGAACACCTAATCTTCCTGTCTCCACCTCTTGGGTTCTGGGATTGCAAGCATGTGGCACTGCGCATGACAACATGGTTCCTTTTTAGTCCCTCTGCCTCAGCGAATGCGGGTCCCTCCCCCTCCCCTTCCGGTGTGGGCGTGGCCTCTCTTCTTGACTCCCTCTTTCCTTTCTCCCAGGTAACTCACTCACTCACCCAGTTCTCCCAAAGCTCTGTCTCTGCCTAGACTTGCAGTGAAAGGCCAGTGGTCCCCCTTGCCAATCTGTCCCCCTTCTTGGGTAACAAACAAAAGCCAATGGCCCCTTTGTCGCCCAGACATGGAAGGCGCCTTCAATCTCAGCTTCATAAAGTCTGACCTCGCACGCACTGCCATCACTTCTGCTCCTCAGTAGTGTGCTTGCTCCCTTATCTGTCTCTCTGTCACAGTCACCCCTTGATTTCAGGTCTCCGATGTGGTCCCCGGTTGCTCTCTTCCATCACGGAGTCTTGCCTCCCTCAGATCGGCTTCTCCCCCAAGGCTGGAAGAAGCTGTCAAACCCTGCATGTCTGATCGCCCCTCTTCTGCTTTAAGCACCCTGAGTAGGTCTCCCCGAAAACTCATGGCCATGACTAACAGGACTCTCCATCACACAGTCCCTCCGTTTGGCACCATTTCCTTCCACTCTCTGCCCCCTCCTGTGTTCTATGCTCCAAACCCATTAAAGCAGGCAGATTGCAGCTCCACAGCCTGCCAAATTCTCTACCCTGAAACGGCTTTGTACTCGATGTTCCTCTGCTCGGAAAGCTCTTCCCCAACCCCTTTACAGTTCAGGCTTCCGTTCCAATATGTTAGCTTATAGGAAGAATTCCCTCTGCCTCGGTCCTGGGTACAGAGTGTCCTCTTGGCAGCCATCTTTACCACACCTTTTGTACTTATGGCACCCAGAGCTCTGCTCTACGATACCATATGTACCAGGCCTCAGGAGACCGAATACAGGATTTTTATCGTCTTTATACTTGTGCTGTACCTCATACTTCCGTGAAACTCAGCCTATAGCAGATGCTCAATAGATCTCAGTCGGGCAGTCCCAGCACTGTGGGAAGTGTAAGCATGAGTATGAAGAGGTTACCCTTGACACCAGCTTGGGCAACTTAAGACTCTGTCTCCAAACACAAAGCTTAATGAAAGAATGGGTGGGGAAGAGTGAATGGATAGGTGGACGCAAATGAATATGCAAATAATTGAAACTGGGTTGCAGTTGGAGTTAAGGAAGTTGTCTGATCACTCCCCTTCCCCCATCTCTCAATCCTACAGGGAAGGAACTATGTTGTAGAATATTAATTGAACATGTGTTGCATTCATTGATGCTGTGGAACATTTGTTTAATGGTGCAAAGATGTGCTGTATACTTTTATGTTGCGTTTGTTTTTAACTCTGTGAAGCTGTGTTACTTTGCCTGCCTAAAATACCTGATTGGTCTAATAAAGAGATGAATGGCCAATAGCTAGGCAGGAGAGGGATAGGCAGAGGTGCCAGGCAGAGAGAATAAATAGAAGAAAAGAATAAGAAGAGGGAGAATCGAGAAAAGGGGGAGAGGAGGATGCAAGGGGCCAGCCACCTAGCCACACAGCCAGTCACAGAATAAGAAGGAAAGAAAAGATAGACAGAAATAGAAAAAGGTAAAATCACAGAGGCAAAAGGTAGAAGGGATAATTTAAGTTAAGAAAAGCTGGCTAGAAATAAGCCAAGCTAAGGCTGGGCACTTATAAATAATAATAAGTCTCCATGTGATTATTTGGGAGCTGGGTGGCAGGGGCCTCCATAGAGCAAAGAGTAAGAAAAAAACAATTATAATAATATTCAATGCAAAATGGTTCCAAAGAAACTTAGCTAAGCAAAATTCTGCACTAGATCAGGGAGAACATACTGCACAGACAGTAGGTGTGTCCAGATTGGCAGGAGAAATTCAGAAAACGGTGGCTTCTGGTCAAAGCTGTTTCCATACTCATATTCTAAAGAGATGCAGAGGGTAGAGTTGTCACCCAGTGGCCTAAATGTTCCACCGAATGCAGCTCATACTCCATACCCAGGCACAGAATCCTTGGCAAGAATCTTCTAAAAATATCTAAGCATCTGTTTGGTTTGTTTGGTTAGTTGGTTAGTTTTGTTTTGAGACAGGCTATGGTAGTTTGAATGTAACTGGCCCCCATAATCTCATAGGAAATGGCACTATTAGGGGGTGTGGCATTGTTGGAGTGGGTATGGCCTTGTTGGAGGAAGTGTGCCACTGTGGGGGTGGTCTTTGAGGGTTCCTATGCTCATGATACTGCCCAGTGTCTCAGTGGACTTCCTGTTGCCTGCAAGATGTGGACTCTTAGCTACCTCTTCAGTACCATGTCTGCCTGTACAATGCCATGCTCCCCACCATGATGACAATGAACTGAACCTCTGAAACTGTAAGGGAGCCACCCCTATGAAACATTTTCTTTATAAGAGTTGCTGTGGTCAAGGTGTCTCTTCACAGCAATAAAAACCCTAACTAAGATACAGGCTCTCATGTAGCCCAGGCTGGCCTCCAACTGGCTATGTTGCCAAGATTGACCTTGACCTGATTTTCCAAGTACAAGGATCATGGGTGTGTTGCTATGCCCAGCTTTAAGCACCTGCTTCGATGAAAACAAACAAAGCTGTGGTTAATCAGTATTTTGAGAAACAGAAAATTGTTCAAAATTATAGTCAAGATCTGTACTGGGGCCTGGACATTAAGGAAACCAGCTGCAACTATAACCATGGAGATGATAGTCCGGAATCCTACTGGCCCTGACATTCCAGAACTTGACCTTGCATGTAACACACATCCCCATGCCTCCTCTTTCATGTCATCCAGATGACAGCCGTGGAGGAAGGTGGGCAAGGGAGCCTAAGAGGTTTTATCCCATAAGCAGATGAAGAAAATGAGGAGACACAAAGGAGGAGACCATGAAGACAGATTCTTCATTTCCCTGCAGGGCAGAGTGTGAGAGAACCTTCCTCCTCTTCCCCATTTCTTCCACCCGCCTCCTGCTCTCGAGCCCCCTCTCTGCTGAACTATTGGGAACTGCAGGATTCCGGGGGCAGTCAGAGTCTTCAGCTGTGCACCACCCAGGAGCCCACCAGGCTCCAGTGGATATTCCCAGACCCCTGGTCATGCAGATGGTCCTGGTTAAACTCAGTGCTCCCTAAATGAACAACAAAGCAAGCAATGAGTGCAGTAAAGGGATTGTTGAGAGGAGGTGGAAGAGAGAAGGATACTGTAATCAGGATGCGCTTTCTACACTGATGAAATTCTCAGAGAACAAACACAATGAAAGTTACTTAAACAGTAGCTGCGCTGGAGTTGTTCCGAGAACCTTTTGTTTTGTTTCTTCTTTGTTTCTGGGTTTTTTTTTTTTGTTTTTTTTTTTTATTAAAAGGCTACCCTTTCCCAACTCCCTGCTTCTAGAATAGTCACATGACTAAGCATCCGTCAATGGAACACGAATCAAGGGAGGAATGAACCCCCAGATCATATCCTGAAAAGAAAGGGAGAAGCCCCCATGTCCCCTGTCCTTTTCCCTCTCGTCTGAATGTGAAGTCGAGGACATGGTAATCCCTGCCTTTGACCTTGCTGACACCCACAGATCGACAACAGATCAGCAAGGCAGAGGACCCTGGATTCCTGACACTAGAGGCTGCCAACCCAGCCCCAGACTGTTCACCCCCAGATTGTTATATGAGAAAGAAATTAGATTCTCTCTTGTTTAAGCCATGATCATCCGATTCCCTGTTATAGCAGTCAACCCGTAACCTAATAGAATCTGAAATTACCATATTTATTTACTTATTGTATATTGTTTCCTATTGCCTCTGGAACACAGGGTCTAAGAGGGCAGGGGCCGTAGTACACGACACAGATACAGCAGGCAATAATATGAATCAGACAATTAGAATCTGCTGCGTGACTGGATATTTAAAAGCACAAGTGAATTGTTTGTTTTCATTGGCTCGGTTTCTGCCCAGGCTTTGCCTGCTCCCAGCCTCCCCTCCCACGGAGTCCGACCCCATCAACAGCTCTCTAGGTACTCACTCCCTTGACCTGGATGTAGAAAGTAAAGCTTTCCTGACTTTTCCTCGGTGCTTTGAACACTCAGATAAGTTGGGGAAAACCTTTTAACACAAGACCACAGTTCAGAGTCCTCTGGGACATCAGATAGCATCTGGTCCTTCCGTGGGTCACCACCACGGCCTTATTTCTTCCCTTTCATGGTGAAATAGCAAAACATGAAATCCCAGGTTATCAACTACGCAATCTGCCAGGCTTCCCTGTCATCTCCCAGGGGTCTTGAGGCATTCCGACGGCTGACTTGGGGTGGTTATATGTGGCCAAAAGTTTAAAAACACATCTGCCTTGGTTTAGAGTTGTTGCCATCTGATAGAAAT
Organism: Peromyscus californicus insignis; assembly: GCF_007827085.1. Lineage (NCBI taxonomy): Eukaryota > Metazoa > Chordata > Mammalia > Rodentia > Cricetidae > Peromyscus > Peromyscus californicus. The sequence continues at coordinate 53,697,813 of NW_026294480.1, read as the reverse complement.
ATATGCCTGAGCACCGTTATAATTTTAAATTTTATGGCTGCCACATCACATTTAAAAAGCAAATAGATGGAACTGGAAGATTTTATGTTAAATGAAATAAACCGGCCACAGAAAAATAAATATTGCGTTCTTTTCACTCGTATATGGACAGTAGAAAAAAATCTTACAAGATAGAAGACGAAAGTGAAGTGGTAATTGCTAGAAGGTAGGAAAGGGTTAGGGGAAGCGCAGAGGGAGGTTGGGTAAGGGATAGAAAGATGGAGTTAGACTGGCACTCAGTTCAGTGTTCTACGGCACTCGCGGTAACTATGGTTTACAACTGCCGATGTATTTTATAAAGGACTAGAAGAAGGGATTTCACAGGCTCCAAATGCAAAGAAATGGTGAATGTTTAAGAAGCTATAAATGCTAATTATTCCTATTTGGTCATGGCACACATGCATCAACTTACCGTACTGTACTACGTGATTATGAATAATTATCATGTCTCAATTAAAAACTTCAAGATAGATGGAATTTTTAAAAATCGGGATGAAATTATTGAGATTAATTGCAAGAATATATTTATTTTATATTTGGCATCTCATTTAATTGCCCTGAAAATAACAAAATAGTCTACTTTCCTCCTTTTCCATTCTAAGTGTTTTATACTTATAGCACCTTTCAATGCAGAGTGACCACACTTGAAGTTCTTACTGACCAGAAGTAAGTTCTAAGTGTTTGCTAGCCACATGTAAGTTCAATACTTAAGTGTGCTCAAGTTCAAGTGATTGTTGTGTGGCCAATAGCTATCCTATTGGATAGCATAAGTCTAGAGGAAGAGGTGTAACTCAACATTGTCTAATCATAGTCCAATTTAGTACTGTGTTCAAGACCTAGACTAGTCTCCATGACAGCCTGGTCTTCAGCTTCCTCCTCTGCAAAAGGGGGCTGATTACACCAACCTCATGAGATTGGAGACAATTACAGAGCTAACACAAGAGAAAAACGTGTCCACTGTGCTTTGGGGTATATATGCATCCCGCAGAAATATCACACTGTACCCCCCCACACAAATGTGTATAATTATTGTCACTTTCAAAAACTGAAAGCAAGTTCCAGCACACGCCCTCTGCTATTCCTCTCATTTAAGCATGATTATTTTACAAAAGATAGAAAGGAGAAGGCCTCATCGTCTCCACCAACAGACAGGTCCTGTTTGCCTCTTCCCCTGCCCCTGTCATCAGACCTGGCAGGAGTTTGGGTAACGGACACCAGGGTGAGAGTGCTCAGCTGCACAGTGTTCAAATCAGTGAGCAGTGGTGTGGCACCTCTCCTCCTGAAAGATTACACTGAAATCCACACGGCAACAGGGCCGTTATCTTTGTTGATGTTTTCAAACTCCAGGGATGGTTCTCTCTTAAAGAAGGTAGGAGGCCAAAAAGAGCGAACTGGTAGCAGGTCCAGCCTCTCTGAGCAACACACACACCCATCTGCACACACTCATGTCCACACTCACTCGTGTCCGTGTACACACATTTCATGGCTGCTGAATTCAGATCCCCACAGCGCCTTGCTTGCATCCAGACCACTAACCCCAAACTCCTCAAAAATATGGGATGGACCACAGGCTCTCCTTCTCCCACAGACAAAAGAAGCACAGTTGAGCGGCAGCAGCAAATTCCTGCCTGAGGACACATACCTCTGGGCTAATTAAATAAACAAGGCTTAATTAAATTAAAGCGGGATCCGAATCTGCCTATGCTGTACTGGCCGGGCAGAGTCCCTTATGACTCTCTCGTTTCCATAAATGAATGATCATCTGCCAGCTTTGGGGCTTGTCCTACAGGGAAAGGGGCCTCTGCCTAGGATAGGGGCCTCTTGCTAGAAACGGCAGTTAGAGGAGAGCAGTTATGGGGTATTTTTATTCAGAGGACTAAAGGATTCTGAAAGCTTTCATTCATATGGGACTGGGGCATGGGTGGAGTTGAGCATCATGTGCTGCTTCCTAGCACAGAAATGTGATGGGGGCTGTTAGTTTTAGGGTTTATATGTGTTGCAATTATATGTTGAATATAAAATAAATATATTATTAAAATTAATTTCACCAGTTTAATTTTGCTTTTGAAAAACTGCCATTTTGAACTTGTTGAGACCTACTAATTATACATTGTTATGGAGTGCAGTGCTTTAAGATGATATGTGAATAAGATGATATGTGAATACGATGATCAAATGGGAATAATTAGCATTTATAGCAACTTAAAGTTTTATAAGTTCTTTGCATTTAGAGTCCTGGTAGCTCCAAGGCAGCGTGTGGTAGAAATAGGGAGAAAGCGAGACAGAGGCAGACACTGACCAAGACTGAGCCAGAGCAAAAAAACTCAGCCCCAGCTGGGCCCAAGAGCTGGACTTCTCAGAGGAGAGACCGGAAAGAGACCGTGAAAAAAGCAACTGTGTAACCCTACCGAGCAGCTAGGATGCCTCTGCTCAGCAGGGCACAGCTCCCTCTGCCTTCACCAGCCAGGCCTGGAGGCAGGACTCAGCACTGAAGGCCAGCACCTCCCGCTGCACTTCCCCACAGCCCTGTTTGTTACAGCTGTGTGACCACCTGAGCTAAAGACGAGGCCATGGGAGATGGCAAGGTCCCCTCCATCCAAATGTCACATCCGGAACAGAACTATGCCAAAGAGCCTTTGTCTTTGGGTGAGCAGAGACAGTTCGGGCAGAGAACTGGGGTGGGGGAGGGGGAGGGTGTGTCTCTCATCTCCTCTCTTTCCAGAGCATGCAGCTCTGCTTTGTTAGTCTTCCGTTGGAAAGCAAAGGACAAAGAGGTGAACTGCACAGGTTGTAAGTTCCAGTAGAACACCTTCGGGGAAGAAAATCAGAACAAATGGGCAAGCTGTGGCTTTCATTCATCCAAGTTGCTGTCACTTTCACTAGCCCAGAAATGCGACAGGATATGTGCCATCTATCACTGTCCTCTGTGTGTGCCCCGACAGGGCTGTTTTCTGCATTTAAACTTACCCTCATCAGCAGGACGTGTGTTCAAACTTCCTCCAGGTCTCATGCTTATATCACCTTATACACTCCCTGAACCTCACACTGTCATTGAGCTGTCTCTCACACTGTCTTCCCACCGACTTAAGCTTAAAACAGCTGCATGCCTGCTCACATGCTTCCTCCTCCAAGCCCTACCCTGAGGCTGGAATGCCTTCCCATTAGCGCTCTGAGAACAGTGGACACCTGCTCTTGTCACTCTGGTCAAGAACTACCTACTCGATGAAGCCTTCCAGATTACCTCTCCAGTCCCATTCACTCCAAGCCTCCCCACAGTCCCCAGGGTAGTAAAGATGGAATGAGAAAGTACCGTCATTAGACATTGCGGGGACTCTACCTTCTAGAGAACTAGCATATGCCACGGTTTTCTCTACACATTGACTACAGTACAGAGCCACGCAAAGTGGCAGACACCACAGCCAGTTTTATCTCCTCTCCGGAGAATTCTGGCAAAAGACTTCACATTTTTGAAATCTTAAGCAGATGGAAGAGCATTAAGTAGGAGCTGAGCAGAGGAGACGACGGAAAAGGTAAAACCAATAAAGGACAAATAAGGGTGGAAATAGTCACTAACTGGAAATGAGTGTGTAAAGCATTCTCCCCGACGTCGCCCTCCAAAATCCCAGCTTGCCGAACACCTGGTCAGATGTTTACATCCAAGTTTTGAAAAGGGAAAGTCTTAAGGTGAGACTGAAGTGCTGTCTTTACAAGAAATGTGAATGGACTTTGGAAGAGCTGGGTTATCTAGCATGGAGTTATTGCTCACTAGAGTGGACCCTTCTCTAATCATTAAAGACCCTTGGAGGAGGAGCATGTGGCTGCCTCTCACTTACAGCCAAGACCCCCACCACGGTCAACAAACTTACCCACTAACACAGGGCTCCCCAACAGCCTTCCCAGGGTCTCATTTATAAGCATCCAAACCCCTGCCCCACCGGCTGGTGAGAAAACCCCCCAAAAACGAAACAAAGACCAAGAGGAGTAAAAGGTAAAATGGTCTTGGAAGGAAAATAAAGACTAGGGAAGGACAAAATGAAGAGGCTTCATCAGCCCTTCCTGGGAGAGGTGAAAAGCAGCTGCCCCCAGAAATCAAAATTTAGAAAACAGGTCATCAGAGGAAGGGAGAAGGTCTTTGAAAGCAAGACTATTGTTAGACTTCCTAGCCACTCCCCCAGCTCTATGACCGCGCATGCGCTATCCAGTCACCAGACAAGATGCTTAGTCATCCTAGGGCCTCACGTCCTACGTAATCCATGCACTGCATGATCACATGGTCTGCCCACAGCGTGGTCACGCAATCTATACCCATGTGTGATGAGCTACGTAAGCCCATATGCACCTGTGCAAGGGGACCTTTAAAAGTGGGTTCCACCTATTCCTTCCCTCTCTTCCTGCACAGTCACTCCATAGGCCTATGCACACCCCTTCTATTCCCTTCCCTTAATAAACTCTTACAGTGGGTATTGTTGTGCCTCGTGGCTTCTCTCACGTGGTAAACAGCACCGCTTAATAAATAACAACTATCACCACTTGATTTTTAAAAAAAGCAGATAAAAGAGCAGGTCTGTATTCTTAAAAAAATATGCCAAAATGTAGACCCTTAAGACTAAGAAGGAAAAGCGAGAGAAAAGAGAAGAGGTACATGGGAGTGATTTCACGAGTAGAATCCCCAGAAAGAGGCAAAAGAGGACAGGAAAGCAGGCATCAGTGAGGAAGTGAGATCAGGTCCCAGGGTGGAAGAAGGCTCATACCCAGGTAGAAATGTCATGAAAGGCTCAGAGCACTCCATTCAAAGACAGCCTCCATTTAAATGCACCAACCACTGTGACATTTTTAGAAGACAAAGAACAAAAATACAACCCTAAAGAAAAGTGGGGGGAGCATCCTTCATTACTATGATTTCTTAACTTCAGGATGCTATTTACACATGCACTCAGTATAAGTCATGTTTCAAATATCCCATCTGTACCCAGGCACCTGTTCTATTTTTTTTTTTTCCACTTTCAATACATTACTCAACACCTCATTATAAAATAGGTTATTGTTGGATGATTTTGTCCAATTGTAGCTGATGTAAATGTTCTACACACCTTCAAGTAGGCCATGATGTTCAGCAGGTGAAGTGTACCAAACACAATTCCACTTCTGATGGTTTCATTTCATGTTTTTTTCAGGCTATGATCCTAGGTAAGTTGAAGAGCATGTGTCCACTGTACAGAAATGCCCTGGAAGATATTGACTAACCAACTCCTGATGGGAAAGTTCCTTCTAAAAGACTTGAGAAATAGGCAGAGAAAGGGTATGTGAGAAAACAAGAATGAAGTAAGTTAAGGTCACAAGAAACAGCTTGGCTCAGGTACAGCTGTCACTGTTTCTGGGGTGTGCATATAACATCCAACATTACCACTGCTCTGTTACAACTGAACTCTATGGAGAGGGGCAGGCGAGAGTTAATTTTTGAGCTACTTACTCTAGACTCAGAGTTCCACATGAAGCATTCAACTGACTAAACTCAGGCACATACATACCACTACCCAACTCTGTTGCCTTCAGCAAGGGAGTTGGCTCCCTCCCTTCGCCATCACTTAGGAAAAGGTGAATATTTAGGCTCCAGATGCCAAAGTAATAGATGTTCGTTACAGCCCATTCCCCTGACTCTCCATCATCTTTATGTTTACAGTTCTAAAACATACATTTCAATGTTTATACCTATCCTATGTTGTTATCCCCTCAAGAAAATCAATTGACAACTCAAGAATGTCTAGTGATATCTGCTTTTACCCACTTCAGCTTTAGTATAATGCCATACTGATTTTGTAATTTATATGCTAACATACCCTCCACTGTAGACGAATTTCTAAATGGTCTTATTAAATAAAATAGGAGTGAAAGCCTTAGATCAGGGAAATAGTGAGAGCCACCAGCCAACCTTACCTCACCAGCTCTGCAGCTTCCAAAATGCCACCTTCCTGTCCACCCAGGCTTTTATTGCCTTGCTGTTCTGCCCTCTCGTTGGCTGTCTTAGCCCAGCTACCTGACTTCCTCTTCCTATGCAGCTCTGTCACTTTCTGTCTGTCTGAACAGACCTCCAGATCTCTATGGTTGGTCCTGGGATTAAAGGTGTGTGTCACCACGCTTGGCTCTGTTCCCTAGTGTGGCCTTGAACACACAGAGACCCTGCCTGCTAAGTGATCGGATTAAGGGCGTGTGCTGCCACTGCCTAACTTTTGTGTCTTGCTATTTCATCTGATCTCCAGGAAAACTTTATTTATTAACATACAAATAAAATATCACTACATTTCCCCTTTTGTGTCTAATAAAAGTAAAAAAAAAATTTAAAGTTATAAGAAAAACTATATACAATAAGTACAATAACTATATACAATATATACAAGCAATAAATACATCAACAATGTATTTGTCCATTTGCATTTGACAAATTAAGAGAAAATATTCCATTATCTATTCTATTTTGGTGAGTCCAAAATGTACCTAATTCACTTTCTATCCTAACTTATATTACCAACAGAAAACTATCTTATGATGTCTTTCAAACTTATACACTTTACACCTCTTAGTGAGTTTCTTTTCTGAATTTCTTAACAAGGAAAATTGTAATTACAACTATCTAATCTTCACTCCACACAACAATGGGATAGAGTGGAAGGAAAAGTTATGTATTTACATACGTATGTGCACACACATATTCATTCATCACAGCAAGAAACTGCGGAAGCATTTGTCTTTATTTCTGCAGCTGGTCACAAGGCCATGAGTCCTTTTCTCCTTCTCCACTGGAGAGGGTAGCGACCATACAGTAGATAGGAACAGCAAATGTAAACCAGAAATAAGGCTCTATTCCAGTGAGAACAAAGCACCACCCTCCACACACCAGAAAGATTCCAAAGCACTCCCCTGCCACATGGAACCCATCTGGCCCTTTCTAGGCTCCACATTGGAGTTTCAGGACTGTGTTCTCAACTTGGACATGGCAAAGTGGTAGCTTTTATGAATGAAAGTGATTCTGCTTATCTGCCATTAAGAACCCCATACAGCATGGAGTATGTGCATAGCCATCTAAGGATGGCTCTGAAAGTCCACCTTAGTGTAAAGCTTTCTACTAAAATCTCCAAAGCCTTCACTGATCCCACATCACAGTTCTTATTCTCTTTCATCCTAATCCTGTATCCCTTTCCCTCCCAGAAGTGTTGATTCCAAGAGCTTGCTCTAATAGACCTTCTGCTCACTCACATCCATCTCAGAATACACATCTTAAAAATATTCCCAAATTACATGCTTTTCTTTAAAATAACACAATAGATATTTAGGGTCTCTGGCACCTTAAACATCTAGAGTTCCAAACATCTACCTTCTTGGGATATTGTGGCCAGCCGGTTAGCAATATTGTGAGTAGCCTGGAAGGAAAGAATCACCAGGGCAAGGCTGGTGCAGATGAACTCTAAGGTGTTTCCTTGGCTATATAAAATTATATTTGTATCTACAAGAATATATATATATATATATATATATACATATATATACATTTCTATAAAAGGATATCATGTTTCTTGTGACTAGGGACCAGATGAGAAACTGAAAATGGTATAAGTCTTTCTCTGGGGCCCAGAGACCAAGGGGAAGAGCCAAGTGTCGAAACTGAAGACACATCAAGCAGGCAGGACTTGGTATTCTGTGCTGGACACATGTAGGTCAGTCTGAGGGCTGCATCAGAGCTACACAAAGGACACTGGGCCAGTTTTATTGAGGCATCTCATTGTATATTATCATGGGGAGAGAAAACCCAAGGAAGGAAGGCTCACTGCTCCATGGGTGACAGTGCCCGAGGGGCCGAGATTAAAGAAACAGAACAGCAAGACTGGAAGTGTGTGCATGTGTGCATGCTTGTGTGTGGGTGCAGGTGTGTGCACATGTGGAGAGAAGAGTCAGAGGCATTGGCTTCTCAGAACGAGCAAAGTTGGAAGGAATCTTGTGTTCCATGAGGCTGCTCACCTAAGGCTCTCTGCTGCAAAGTCATTCTTAATGGCAAATAAATGGAATCACTTTCATTCATAAAAGCTGCCACTTTGCCATGTCCAAGTTGAGAACACAGTCCTGAAACTCCAATGTGGAGCCTAGAAAGGGCCAGATGGGCTCCATGTGGCAGGGGAGTGCTTTGGAATCTTTCTGGCGTGTGGAGGGTGGTGCTTTGTTCTCACTGGAATAAAGTCTTATTTCCGGCTTGCATTTGCTGTTCCTACCTACTGTATGATTGCTACCACTGGAACCAAGGATGCCTGGCCTTTGTATACAAAATAGTGACTGGAAACACTTGTTCTATGTTTGGATTTCATTAAACTGATTGTTTAAAGTAGATCCTCATAAGATGCATGTCTAAGTGGTTCCAAACATATGTCACAAGTTTTCCAACAATTAAATTATATATCAGTTCTTATAGCTAAATTAAGAAAGATTGAATGAATTTCAATGTTAAGTTCTCCATTCATATCTGTCCCATTTCAAACAAACAATGGCCACATGGGATAAATGGCTGCCATGCTGGATAGTATGGACCTAGACTATAAGAACTGTATGCATATATTCCTTGAGCTAAAAACTATGGCTCTGATCCTTAAGTGACTAGTATCCTTATTTTACTTTGCAAAGCACATATACAGGTCATTGCAAACTAATCAATAGGCAACATATGAAGGTAAATGTGTACAGGTCCCTGCTTCTACCATAAAACTTTTAGAGTCCATGAGAATGAGGGAGAGAGAGGTGCTAAAGAGAGAAACAAGGAATATAAGGGGGTGGAGGAACCAAAAAAATGGGGGCAGGTAACAGGAGCTACACACTGCAGAAACTAAGCAGAGTCACAAGACTGGTTTCTCTGCAGAGGTCTTCTCTAATCAAAAATCTTAACCTTCAATTCCAAAAGGTAAGAATCTACTTCACAAAAAAAAACCAAAAACAAACCCATAGTTCTACCAATTTCAGATTCTATTGCTCTCCTTTAAAAATTCAAACATTAGGGCTGGAGAGTGTTAGGGTCTATGAGAAGTCCTATAAAAGACCACCAGTCATGTATGCAATCATCAAGAGCATTTAACAAAAAATTCCAACACGCAGAGGTCAACCATCTGACACAGTGGCAAATAGGGACCCGGAGAGAAGCTCTCAGGCTCCCTTTAAGCAGGATTAGGGGAATTCCAGCTGTGGTTAAGTGTACTTTGAAGAGATTGGATATAGACCCTTCCTGGTACAGGAATCATTTTAAGATTGACTCACGACATCTGGTCAGCAACTGTGGTTGCAGTGTCAAGGGTCTGTCTGCCTTGTCAGAGATCTGTTTGACTGAAAGTACCAAGAACATTGTGGCAGGGTGGGACCCTGATTGGCTACCAGACTGGACATACTTCCTGAGGGTCTAATTGAAGCCAGACATGAGTCAACATAGGATGGTGGGGTAATATGGAGCAGAGGTCTTAGTAAACTGGCCCCTGGGAGAAAACAAAAAACAAAAGAACTGGTCCTGTTAGGGTTAGTCCTGTTCTAGGAGGGGACAGCCACTTCAGAGAGATGGTTTCGTGGGTAAAGCATCTGACATATAAGTATAAGGATCTGAGTTCAGATACCTGGAACCCACATAAAGCCAAACTTCCTAGCATGCATCTGTAATCCCAACACTCTGACTGCAAGAGACAGGGGAATCCTAGGATGCCAAGAAGGCTGACTTCTGCAGCAGTGAACAAGAGACCCTGTCTCGGTTGAGGTGGAAGGCGAGGACTGACAGCTGAGACTGTCCTTTGATCTCCGCACGCCCTCTGTGGTGCTCCCCACCTGCACTGTTAGTTTTTCATATCTTTTTTTTTTTCTTGGAGGTCTGCAGGTTGTGGGTAGTCTTTGAGGTGTTTGCAGGGATGGAAGGAACTGAGGATGGACCCCAAGGCTTCACATACACAGAGAAGCATCCACTGCTGAACAACATTCCCAGCCCTCCTTTCTTTTTGAAAACAGATTTATTTTTATTTTATGTGTGTGAGAGTTTAACCCCATGTTTGTTCACCACATGCATGCAGTGCCCCTGGAAGCCACAAGGAAGCGTTGGACCTCCTAAAACTGGAGTTACAGATGGTTGTGAGCCTCCACAGTCACTCATACCTTACAGAGCATGTTTTGCTCTCAACATCACCTGAGATCAACAGTGAGTTCAAGACAGTTCAGAAATGAAAGAAAGATGTGAGTTTAGAAATAGCTCCTGCTGGATTTGATAACTCCATTACAGTGAGCAAGCAGTACTCAGGAGCCAGGAAAGCTGTGAGGGGGCATCAGAAAATGGCAGAGCAGGGCAAGGAGGCTCCCTGGAAAATGTGCCTGATCACAGACAACTTTTTCCCCTCTCTCAGCTCTTTGTTACTTTCTTCTTTCCACATCTTTTCCATCTTCTCTTTTCTCCATCTTCCTCCTCCTTCGCCTTCTCCTTTGCCTGTCCTTCTCATTCCCACATCTTCCCCTGCCCTTATGTACCCTGCTCATTTCTACCAATGCTCTGTTCTCCCAGCTTCAGTGAACTGGTACTTAGAGCACCACATACCTAGCAACACACCGAGTTAAATTTCCTCTTCGAGATCTACCGCTGTGTTTAGCACTCTTTTATAATGAGTTTCTAATTCCAGGTCAGTAGATGTGGTTTCTGGGTTGACATGTTCCCAGTAAGGCTTGATAAACATTAGTTTGCCAGAAATAAATGAAGATGTTGACCTTCTTCCATTAAAATATATTCTCTCACCATGAAGCAAACGACAGGCGTTTTGATATGTACGGTGGCCAGGCTTACAGCAGACTGATTAAAACACCCATCCATCAACTCAGAAACCACCTTTGTAACAACAACAAAACCGGCAGTAGCTAGAGGCCATGTGTTAAATAAACCCCGAGAAATATTTTCACCGGAAGTGCTGGCTTTTCACATCCGAGGCTGACGAGACAATGAACTTGACCTCCGGTCATTTTCATATTTACAAATGGAAGGTTGTTTTTATGCTACTGACACATGAAAATCCACAAATGTCACATTCTGATCTGACCACAGTCCCTAGGTAAATTCTCAAAAGACTTAAGAACTGTCTCCATGTAATTTGTGTAAAATGTTACTTAAATGGTTTTCATTGTCCTTTTGTCTGAGTATGCAGTCAATGAAGGGTATTACCTTTAGGGGGTTTGGGGAATAGCTTTGGATTTGTTGATGGTTTCTGAAATAGTGCCTCTTGTATCTCAGGCTATCCTCAAACTTTCTATGTAAGCAAGGACGGTCTTGAACCCCTGATCCTGCTGTGCCTACCTCTTGAGTACTGGAATCACAGGTGTGCACCACCACACCCTGTTTACTCAGTGCTGGCATTGAACTCAGAGCCTCGAGCCCAGTAGGAAAGTGCTTTACCAACTGAGCTACAGCTCTGGCCTGTTGGGATTTTTCTTTTTAAGATTTTTTAAATTTTATTTGTATGAATGTTTTGCCTGCATGAATATATTTTTCACCCCATGTGTGCCTGGTTCCCAAGGAAGTCAAAGAGAATGTCAGGTCCCCTGGAACTGGAGTTACACATGGTTGTGATGGGTTTTGAGAACCAAATCCTGGTCCTCTGCAAAAGCAACACGTACTCTTAACTGCTGAGCCATCTCTCTAGCCCCAGGTTTTTATTTTAATGTTTATTGTTATTACTGATTACATACACAAAAACATTATAATAATAGTCCTTAAAAAGTAAGATTTCTCTCACAATTTTACCGCCTCTACAAATCAAAATGTTTTTATTTCTTAACTTTATAATGATGGAACTTCCATCTGGAACTAGGCAAGGTGCTCGCACACGCTGATGCCATTAACGAATTTAATTATACAATTGAATCCTCCTCAAACACGAACAGGTGGGTTGCCATTTTTCCAGTCCCGGCATTTACAATTAGTAGTTAGTGTATAGCCAGAGCACAGTTCTCTATGAGTTCAGACTTCAACTTGCCTCCTGCTCAGCGTACTGTGGTCCCAGCAGGGTTTTGTTTTTTTTTTTTTCTCTAGCTCCCAATCTACTGCTGCATCCAGATGGCAGAGTCAGATATTGGATGAAGGACAGGCATGCCAGCTTTGGAGCTGAGGCCCGCTCCTGACGGCTGGTGCCCTTCTCTGTGGAAATGTAAATGTGGCACAGCAAAGCTGTAGTGAACTGGGAAGCCCTACAGTGGACTCTGCCAATCAACTGGAAGGACGTCTGGCTCTGGCACAGCTGAGCCCTACTCTGCACTCTTTGGATGGACTTCCCAAACCCCTATTGCATTTGTGGACTGTGCTGACCCTTGAGAAATGAGATCACGGCACCCGTCACCTCTCACATATGCACACTAGACGATTATTAAAAAGGTTACTGCCCCACCTACTTGCAGAGCCCAATAAATTATCTCAAATAAAGATATCCCAGATCAGCAACATTGCCAGCATCCCAGAAGCCTCTCGAGAGCCCTATCCTTCCCCCCTACATCAGCACCACCCTAAGTTCTAACCCTTAACTCACTCTGTTTTATAGTCAGACCATCTCACACACGGGAGACAACACATGTTTAGCCCTAACATTATAATCATGAGTTGCCTCGTTTTGAGCTGTGTTTTATATGGAAGAGTAAAGTACGTGTGTTTGTGAGGTTATCTGTGATGGAGCAGGTCAAAATGGATTCATATTTTTTTAATTCCTGTATGTGATTGCCCACATATATTGTGATTCACCCTAATATTTTTCTTTTGAGAGTTTGGGTTCTCTCCAGTTCTGATCTATTCGTTCAGTGCAGCAATGAGCATTCTCTTTTGCATCTGTTGGTGTTTGTACCTTTGTTAGTTGTATAGGGGTAAATAGTTGGCTCCCAAGTCAAGTGTGTCTTTTAACTTGATTAGAAGTTGTCCGATTTTCCCAAAAGTGGATACAAAAAGGTCCAGTGGCTCCATGCTTGGCACTGTCAATCTTTTTATCATCTTTCTGGCAGTGGGAGGAAGTTGGTGGGGTGTCTCTTGGTGGTGTTAAGCATCCTTGGCCAGTAAACAACCAGAACAGCTCTTCACAGTTTATGGATGCTGAATGTCCGATGAAATTGTCCTATTCCTTTATCATTACTCATTAATTTATTTTTATATGTGTATGAGTGCTTTGCCTGAATGTATGTCTGTGCATCATGTGTATGCTTGGTACCTGATGAGTCCAGAAAAGAGTGTTGGCTCCCCTGGGAATGGAGTTACAATCTGTTGTAAGCTGCCATAGGGGTGCTGGGAACGGAACCTGGGTCCTCTGGACAGTCAGCTAGCACACTTATCTGTTGATCCATCTTTCCAGATATCTCTTATTCATTGCAAACGTCTTTTTATTTGCTGGGTGTGATAGTGCTTTTAGTCCATGCTTTTAGTCCAGCATTTGGGACTCCGAGACAGGTGGACCTCTATGAGTTCCAAGAGCAGCCAGGGCTACATAGAAAGACCCTGTCTCAAAAAAACAAAACAAAACAAAACATGCAAACAAAAAACAATAACAACAAAATTATCTTTCTTCTTGGTACAAGGCTGTTTTCTGGAATGAGGCCCTTGTTGTATGTGCTGAGAGCATCCTCTCACTCTGGGAGCTGTGCCTTCCCATCTTTTTTCCCTCAAGACAATATTTCTCTGTGTAGTCCTGGCTGTCCTGGAACTCACTCTGTAGACCAGACTGGCCTTGAACTCACAGTGATCCACCTGCCTCTGCCTCCCGAGTGCTGAGATTAAAGGTATGTGCCACCACTGCCTGGTGCCTTCCCGATTCTTAACAGCTCCCTTGGGTGAACAAAAGATGCTAACATCCGTACAGTTCAACTTTTCAACCTTTACTACAGTGTGTGCTTCTCAATGTTCTATTTAGCTTTGCTTACCCAGGCCAAAGCAAAACAAACAGATGTTTGTACAACATCTAGAAGAGTCTTTCCCTTTCCACATTCAGGCGACCCTCCACCTGGAATTCATTTCTGGCATGTAGAGATCAAGTTTTTTGTTTTTTGTTTTTTTGTTTTTTCTAAATTCTATGTAATTGGTCCAACATCATTTATTCAATACAGGATCTATTCCTCTTGATCGATAGCAAAGTACCACATTCGCTATTAATCAAGGATCTACATATATCTATACATGAAGATCTGTTTCTGAGCTTTAGTCTATGCCCCCTTTTTTTCAAAGCAAAAGAGTATTATCCTTGCATTAATGTACTAATTATTTTACTGCCAAGACTAAAACTTGTAAGCCAGTAAAATAAGTCCTTCAATATTCTTGTTCAAGATCATACTATTTATTCAGGACCAATTATAATTTCATATAAATTTTATAGTCAGCTTGTCAGTTTCTACTAGACAGCTGCTGAGGTTTTGAATGAGAGTATATTGAATTTATAGATCAATTTACAGGTAATTAACATCTTCACTAAACTGAGTTATTTAGTCCATAAACATCCCCTTTAGGTTTTAATTAATTTCTCTCACAATATTTGTGGTTTTCATTATAGAAGTCTTAGATATCTTTTATTAAGCGTTCACTGGATGTTTGATACACTTTGATGTTATGGTAAATGGTAAATCAAGACTTGTAAAAATTAGCATTCTGGTTTTATAACTCTGAAGTATTTATTTTTATGTGTTGATCATACAGCTTGTGATTTTGCCAGATTCATTTACTAATGTCACTAGTTTGTCTGTTGATGGTTTTGCAGTTGTATTTTGGGGTTCCTGAGTGTCAGGTTCTTACAAATGCAGGTAAAGTCAGATTCACAACTCACACAGTTCACTAATTTTTGTACACTTGTTCAATTTATCAGTGAGAAGGATATTAAAAATTGCCCAGTGTGACTGTGAATTTATCTAGATGTATCATCATCATCATCATCATCAACAACAACAACAACACCATCTAACTGGGAATCAACCCAAGGTTTTGTGCACTCCAGGAAAGTCCTTTCCTACTGAGTTACATACCCAGCCCCTCTCCTACTATTTTTGTTAATTTCTACTGGTGTTCTAGCCAAGAAAGTGTGCATGAGAAAACTTTAATATATAAAAACGCAGAGGGAGAGACAAAACTATTTGCTAATTTTTTGCTGATGATATTATTTACCTAGAAAACCCAAGGAAATTGATGTTTTTAAAGACTACTAAAAACCAAGCTGCCAAATTTACTATCAATAATATGGGAGGGTAGAAAATGAATATAGAGAAGTCAGTAGTTAGAAGCAAGGAGTGTAATAAGATTTCATAGCCGGGCAGTGATGTCACATGCCTTTAATCCCAGCACTTGGGAGGCAGAGGCAGG
This sequence comes from Peromyscus californicus insignis, assembly GCF_007827085.1. NCBI lineage: Eukaryota > Metazoa > Chordata > Mammalia > Rodentia > Cricetidae > Peromyscus > Peromyscus californicus. The sequence continues at coordinate 53,682,413 of NW_026294480.1, read as the reverse complement.
CTGATCTCTGTGAGTTCCAGGCCAGCCTGGTCTACAAAGTAAGTTTTCTAGAACACCCAGAGCTACACAGGGAAACCCTGTCTCTAAAAATAAAAAAAGAAATCATTCACATCAAAAAGAACTACAATTATTAATATACAACACATATACCTTGAAAAACTTTCCTTTCTTGTATCACGAGTGTGCTCATCTTGGAGCTGAGGAAATGGCGTGGTGGGTAAAGTGTCCTGCAATGGGTTCCCCAGCGCCCACGTGAAAACAGGGTATAGCACTATACACCTACACCGCTCCAGACAGGAAGATTTCTGGAGTTCACTGGCCAACCAGTCTAGCCAATCAGTGAGCTCCAGGTTCAGTGAGAGACTGTCTCAGAAAACAAGATGGGACACAATCAAAGACACATGAAGTTGGCCTCTGGCCTCCACAGGCATGTGCACACATACTTGCATGCACATGTATACACACACACACACACACACACACACACACACACACACACACACACACAGAATATGCTTATCTTCCAGCTTTTAAGTTTAGCATAATGCCGATAAACCTTTTTCTTTTCAAGCTAAAGGAATTCTGAAGTTCACACTGATTAATAAGCAAACAAGATTCTTCAAAGGTAAATCAAGGCATACCGTACTGGTTCAGGAACAGCGCAGTCCTAAAATGGAAAGGGAAGGAGACAAATAAAACCCTATGGAGGACAACAAACTTGAATAATGGTAAGTCAAACAGTCGCTACCTCAGAAATATTAATCTTAAGCTCCAGTATCATTCCATTCCTCTTGGTAATTTCTAAATAAATCAAATCTTTAATATAAAAAAATAAATCAAAGATAATAGATGAATAGACTGGAAATATCTCATCATTTCTCAGTACATGAAGTTCACAAAATAAAATTAATAAACACAACTATATATAAAAAGAAAATTTAAAACCTCCACCTAACAAAATTAAGCCCTCATATAATTAAAATAACACAAATGACAAACTAGAAAATATAACTCACCATAGACACAGAATAACCTTATTATTATGTAAAAAGCCCTAGAGATAGGTAAGAAAAGGACCAATAACTCACTAGAAAAACAGATAAATGTTATAAAGACAATGCAAAGAAAAAATAAATTATTCTTAATATGTTTAAAATGCTCTTTTACACTCATAATGAGATGCATGCAAATTAAAACTACTCTCAGAGCCATTTTTTCACCATAAAATTGGCAACCATCCCAAATTTGATAGCGTGTCCCGTTGCCAAGGCTGTGGGAAACAGACACTCTCATACCTTGCTGTGGGAGTATAAATTTGCATGGCCCATATGGATGGCAATTTAGCAATCGCTACCAAAGCTACAGATGTATGTGCTCTTGGATCCAGTAATTCCACTTTGGGGAATTCACTCTACAGACATATTTGCATATGCACAAAATGGTAAGTATACCATTTATTGATTGCAGCCTTGCAATCAAGATGGGAAGGAGCCTGTATCCTCATTAGGAGGAGCTGGTTTAATTCAGTGCAGCAATTTGTTATAGTACTGGAAAAAGAAAGTCATCTTTAAGGATTTATCATTTATTTATGTTTCTCTCTCTCTCTCTCTCTTTCTGTGTGTGTGTGTGTGTGTGTGTGTGTGTGTGTGTGTGTGTGTGTGTGCATATGTGCCCAAGAGTCTGGAAGAGATCATTGATCCTCTGGAGCTGGAGTTACAGGCAGTTGTGAGCTGCCTGATATGGGTTCTGGGAACCAAACTCTTGTTTCCCTACAAGGGCCATAAACGGTCTTTACGGCAGAGCCATTTCCCCATCTTCAAAAGAATGTTCTTTCTATTTTAATCAGGAATGCTCACCAAAATATATTAAGTGAATTAAGCAAGATACAGGATAATGTATAGCTTCCTAAAAAATATTTACATTACCAAGAGTGAAACTAACATATTTTGTATCTTGCTTACATTTATTTTGTGTTTATTTTCAGAAATCTCTGGTATAGCCAATAAAAGACCAAAAGCAATGGTAATCTATCTGTCGGGGGCCTGAGAACTGGGGATGTGAATGCCCATTTTTTCACTGTAAGCTTTTTCATACTTAGAATATTTTTTATTTGTGGATGTAACAGTATTAGTGTTTTTAGAAAATTTTAAAGCAAAATATTATGCAAACAATACTAATATATATATGTATATATATATATGCCATGTGTGACTTAAATGCACTGTTATTCTATGCTATCCCTAGATATACCATTTAGAATGGTTTTGACAATGGATACTAAGAGGCTTAAACAGTAAAGGCAACTCATTATCCCAGGAAACAAAGCATCCCCAAATCAAATTGCTCTGGGCTGGAACTGCCCCTGAAACTTCAGGTATCACACAGAGACCAGACTTTGAGCAGTGGAGATGGACAGCATCCATGTCTTCCTGTGAATTACCCAGAAGCTCCCCAACAAACTTCTTCCCTAGTCTGAGGGTCAATAACATGTGACATGTCCATATCTGAGCCGCAGTAGAGACTGGCATGTGATAGCAGTAGAACAAGAACGATGCCTAATGAGTAATATGGACCAGAGAATGGTCGTAAAGACCTTACGTACATTATTTAACTCACACTTCAAAGCCACCTAGCAGGAAGCATTATGTCCAATCACAGATGAGGAAGAAGGGTAGAGAAAAGTTAAAAGACTTGCCAGAGGTCACAGTTAGTCAAGAGCTGGGACTGAGATTCACAGTTAGTCATCCCAGGAAGCATGTATATTCCTTCTAATCCAACTTCAATGACTATGGCAGGAGGTTGATTCCATCTGCAGAGAAGAAGAACTAAGTTTCCTGTTTCATTTCATTTGTTTGTTTGTTTTTTGTCAATTGGACACAACGAAGAATCAACTGGGAAAAGGAAGTCTCAATGGAAGGATTTGCCCAGACCAGAATGACCTGTGGCCATGTCTGTAGGGAACTGTCTTAATTGTTGATTGGTTCAGGAATAGTGCCTACTTACCACTCTAAGTAGTGCCAATTAGGGGCAGGTGGTCCTGACTGGATACAAGTCAGAGGAAGTGGGCCAGTGAGCAATGGTTCTGCAAGGCTTCTACTTCAGTTCCTGCTGAAGTTCATGTCGTGACTTCTTCCCTCACTGATGGACTGCGACCTGGAACGTAAGCTAAATAAACCCCTTTCTCCCCTCAGTTGCTTTAGTGATGGCGTTCATCACAACTGTGAAGCTAAGGATGGTAAGGTTGGCTATTGGATGTGTAATCAGAAGTATCTGTCTTAGGAGTCAACGGTCCAAACAACAGCTCTGGACTGGCACACATCAAACTGTCAGTGATGGATACTGACCGTTTGTACACACTCCCCCATGCCCTTTCTAGACCTGTGTCTCAGTTGTCAGGCATAAGAAAACCTGAGCAACGCCTGAGATCTTTCTAGAAGCGATGACCAGAATAGCTCTACCTAGAGAAAGCTAAACTGGTAGTGACCACACCTATCAGGGGACATTGCCATGAATGACAAGATATGAATGTGCTTCCTCCCAGGGGCAATATGACAACAAGAAGCTAGAGGTCACTGGTGGAAGACCTCAGGGGCCATGGTTCAACCATAGGCCATGTTTTAGTGTTTCTTTCTGCTCAGGATGAAATGGTGCTGGAGTACAGGTCTTAGCATTCACTATCTTAGCAGATGCATGCTCTGGGAATCAGAGGGAGTTTTTGATGTGTGAGAAAACCAGCCAACCCCCAACAGCTGCACAGACAAGTCCCACGGTCAGCCTGCACCACTGCTGATAAGATTATGCTGGCATTTCCTGTTTCAGCCTCCCATCCTGTCTATGTCTCACTCACTACTTGAAAACCTCCCCTGCTAAAGATGTCTAAGGCATTCAAGAAAGGGAGCTTAAATAAAAGGACTACCCTCTGGGACTTCTTAGCAGCTAGCTCTGCCTTCCTGTGCTAAAAATACTGGGTCCCAAACCCCCAACATTAATCCAGTAGTTTCTTCATACATTTGTCTCTTCATTGAGTCAGAGATACAGTGAGTCAGTTTCTTCACCCCCTAGGCACATCACCCAGAGATAGGGGGTGGATATATTCTTAGCTGGAGAGCACTTTGCTCCAGCTTATGTAAATCCCAGCGAGGTAGGTGTCTCTAGACTGTGATAAAGAGGAGACCCGAGTGAGAAGACTTGGCAGGAGAAGGAGGGCCCTGAACAGTGAGCCAGTCTCCCTGTGGACCAAGCTCACTGCCTGCAGATCTGAATGGAGCCATAGAAAATGCCTTCCTTAGCTTGGAGCAGAGGAGGCACAGGGGTGGAATTCCATGCCAAGTTTCTTCCCTTGGAGCTCCGGAACAGTTGGTTGGAAGACGAAGAAGCTCCACGTCTTCGTATGACCCCAAGGGAGGGATTGTGGTCACGAAAAGGAAAGACAATGAGCTGTGATTATGAGGCCACTCCGACACTGTCCGGATAAGGTGGAGTGTGTCTTGCTGGCCACCATGAGGGATTTATCTCCGGCTATGGAAAGACCATAGTCATATTCAACACATAACGCCATTAACAGGCATTTCTAGAGCCAAGAAAACCACAGTTATTTATTTCTTCAATGCAAACAAGGACAATAGTCTGAGGATGTGCTCACATTCTGTAAACCCCCTAAAGGCTTCACAGAAGCTACCTTCTGAACACTTTGCTCTGGTGCCCACTGATCTTGGCCAATTCATGTCATCTTTCCAGATCGCCACGGCCATTTTGAGTGAAAAAGTAGATTCTGAAGTTCTGAGTTTCAAAAGAGGACATTGCTTCTCTGAGGGTGAAAGTTTTCTCAGGCCCACCCTTCCCTTACCAATGACTTCAGACTCCCTGCTTCCTTCTCGAACTGGCCCTGCCCAGCGATGAGTGGAAAGATAAGGCTCCCCCAACAAAGACTGCAGCAAATGTCCCACCTCTGGGCTTCCACACAGTTGAACTATTTATAAGGTCTTGAATGAAAAATAATTCCCCCTCCCAGATGTCCACACCTGAATCCATGGGACTGTAAATATGCGACACTAATAAGAGGGATTTTTAAGGTGGAATGCAATTATCAATGAGTGCCTTAAAATAGGAAACTTACCCTAGCTTCCCTAATCACAAGAGTTTTTCACAGTAGAGAACTTTCTCTATAGCTAGAGGCCTGAGAGATTCTGCAGAAAGGTGAAATCAGAGGTTGGAAGCATGAGGGGGGCATTGTTGCAGCTGGAGGGGCCACATAGAAGGCATGAGCTGGAAGGGGGCGGGCTTTCAGACCAAGCAGCAAGCCCCTTGTCTGTGGCCACCAAGGAACTGGAGACCCAAGTCTTAGAATCACAAGGAAATGAACTCAGCCAAGAGCCTGGCTGCTCTGGGAAACAGACCCACTCCAGAGCCCCCGGAAAGAAAGCGCCCTACCCACATCAGAGAGACTCCACAGAGGACCCAACTGTAGAGTGCCGTGCCCAGACTTCTGACTTACAGAATGGGGAGGAAATTACTTGGAGCTGGTTTAAGTCACTAAATTTGTGGTGATTAATTTGCTAGAGCAGCCTGAGAAAATGGATGCACAGATGTCCCTCCCTGACGACCACATTACATTAGCACGAGAAGCTCATCATTCAGGAACATCTCCTGCATCTGGCCACAGAACGGCAGAGTCTGGCCCGGGGATGTGCACTGAGTCTGGTCACTGGGCTCTGTTTCTCTTCCGGCAGTCAGTATATACGAAAAGCACAACAGAAGGAAGACATCAACAAAGACAGTCGGGAAATAGGAAGAAAGAAAGGAAAATTGGGCAGAAAAAGCAGGGAAGGGAAGGAGGAATGGAGCCGGTATTTCCTAGTGTTGTTACCACGCTTTCACAGGTATCTGACCCCGCCCCCCATGGAACCCTCTTCACAATGAAGAAATGTTAGGCTTCTGCCTGGCCATATGGAAGAATAGGGGCCAGGAATGCCCTGGGGCATTTTTTAATGCGACAATTTAAATATCTGCAGAGAACATCCTGTGAGCTGCCCCTGGGCTGTGAAAATGCCAATGAGCCAAGCTGGCTGCCGAGTGCCTCTTGGGAGCCCCAGGTGGTGCAGGAGAGGGCTGAGCTCCTCCTTAGTAGCTCTTCACTTCCACACAGAAGAGCCCGGAGCTGGGGGTGGGAGAGATGGCTCAGTGGTTGGGAGCACTGGCTGTTCTTCCGGAGGACCTGGGTTCAATTCCCAGCAACCACATGGCTACTCACAACTGTCTGTAACTTCAGTTATAGGGGACCCGAAACTCTCACACATACATGTAGGCAAAACACCAATGCATATAAAATAAATAAATTTAAAAAAAAAAGAAGAACCCAGAGCTTCGGATGCCTCCTCTCTCCTCCCCCTTCCTCTTGTCCCACCAACTTTCAAATTCCAATGTGCATCCTGACAACAAACTCTCCTCTCTCCATCTCCTTTTAACCTTGTGTAGTAAGAGTACACCATTACTTTTTATTCCTCATGAATACAAAAAAGAATGTGGTGGTATTGTGTTCCCCAAAATATTGTGCACCCTAATAAACTTATCTGGGGTCAGAGAACAGAACAGCCACTAGATAAAGAGGCTAGAAAATGGTGGCATTCACGCCTTTAATCCTAGCACTCCAGAGGTAGAAATCCGCCTGGATTTCTGTGAGTTCAAGGCCACATTGGAAACTGCCAGGCATGGTGACACACACCTTTAATCCCAGAAAGTGAGCCTTTAATCCCAGGGAGTGATGACAGAAAGTAGAAAGATATATAAGGCGTGAAGACCAGAAACTAGCAGCATTTGGCTGGTTAAGCTTTCAGGCTTTGGAGCAGCACAGTTCAGCTGAGATTCATTCTGGATGAGGACTGAGAGACTTCCAGTCTGAGGAAACAGGATCAGCTGAGGAATTGGCTTGTTCTGCTTCTCTGACCTTCCAGCATTCACCCCAATAACTGGCATCAGGTTTGTTTTTATTAATAAGACCTTTTAAGATGCATGTTACAAAAGAATGAAGAGAGAATTTAAAGGTTCACCCAAAAGTTGTCTTCCTCCAGTTCTGAAGATCTCTCAAGTGTCCGCCGAACCACTTGCCTCACCCTTCTACATCCCCCCAACACCTTCTAGCAAGCTCTGGGGGAGCAGAGGTGACCAGGATGATCACCACCACGAGGAAGCACATTTTCTGGTCAAGAGAGTCTTTGGGCTCCCGAAGAGGGTTCTTCCAACTGGGAAAATAACGTTCTCTAAATGACACAAGCACCCAGCAGGGACCTGCCCTGCAGTTTAAACTCAGAAATGGAAAGCGTGGGCACAGTAACCCTTGTCTGAGCATCTGTGGATGACTTGCTCACGTCCCAGAGGAGAGAGTAATGCAGAAGGGATCTGAGAGCTTAAAAAAAAAGTTCGTTTTTCTAGCTGCTACCCTGTCCACATCATCCATCCACTTTACAACTAGCATCGTATCCCTCTAACACACATCCTTCTTCACTCCTACAAGCCTACACTCTGTCTCAGCACCAACTCCAGCATCTGGGGAATGCCGTCTAAAGTACAGCCCTGTTTAAAGGCTCTGCGTTCTCAGAATCAGCTAGAGAAGGAGAAAGTCACCTACCTCCAAGACTCCAGCACTAGGCTAAAAGCAGAGGTTTGAGAAAGGGAAGGAATCAGGAAACTAAACCTGGGCTCTGCCAGCCAGTCCCATCGGCGGGAAGCATACCCTTTAGCTTCAATGTATTCTTCAGGATCCGTGGAGTCCCATCCCTGCCCCACAGAGAGGCTGCAACCCAGCCCGGCTGATCCTTGGTCTCAACCTTCCAATGAGATTTTACTCCTGACCTTGGAGGGAGGAACCTCACGGAGCACAGGGAAAAGCCTGTCCCTTAATGAAATCATTTTTCTATCTCCAATACCATCTGTCGAAAATTACTATTTTGCAGAACACAATCTGTGATGGTATTAATTTCTTTTTCTCTCTTTCTTCCAAGCCTTATTATATGTATGTGTAAAATTCTTCAAAAAGAGAATTTAGCAACTGCATCCTTGCTTCACCCAAATCAGCAGTATACTGGAAGTGAATATTTAGCATCATCATTTGTCAAGGGTCTTTAAACACTTGGCATGAGTGAATCCATCCAATCCTCCCATCAAACCTCTGAGAAAGATTCTCTTATTGTCTTGGTCTTACATGGAGGCAAGGGCCATTAAAGGACCTATCCAGGGCCTTATTTTTTTATGTAACAAATCTCAATTTCAAATCCTGAGTACATAGGCTTGCTTAAGACTCAACCACTGTGTTATAATATAATCCAGGAATTCCTTAGATTTCTTAGATAAATATCAAAGAGAACAACAACAACAAAAAACCCCACACACATCAACTCAAAATTTGGCCGTAGATGTTCATAGCAGCATCACCACTACTGACAGAAATAGAAGTTCCCCAAATGTCCACATTGAGTAAACAAACAAAATCTGACTTATTCGTACCATGAAGTACTGTTCAGTCACAGAAAAAAAAAAATGTAGTGCTAATGTACATGACAATGTAGATGGATCCCAGAAACAGAAAGCTAAGTTAAAGAAGCCGGTTACAAAAGATTGTATTGGGAAAGAGGTTGTATTGTACAATTTTGTTTACATGAAGTTTTTAGACGAGGAAAATGTACAGGCAGGGTATAAATATGTGGCTTCCTGGGGTTTGGACAGCTTTCAGAGGATGAGAGAGGACTGCTAATGGGTAGAGGGTTTCTGTGGGGAGTGATGAAAATGGTTTAGATCCAGTTGTAGGTATGATTACACAACTGTGAATATCGTAAAAACACAGAATTGTACATTTTTTTTAAAAGGCAAAGAGGAGGAACAAATGAAAGAGAGATCAGGAGTGAGTTGCATAGTATATGAAATGTACTTCATCAAAGTCATAAAGACAGTAAAATAACAATGCTTCCGATATAACAAAGCTGTTAAAAAAAAAAAAAGATCAGCAATACATCAACATATAACTGCTAAAGGGAGTTCTTACAAAAAAAAACTGTAAATATCTATGGAATGGAATGGACATCATCAGAAATGTAGCAATTTAGGTAATTGTAAGGCTTTTTACTTATTACCTAGGCCATTTCAAAAGATGATTTACTGTAATTTTTATATTTACTTATTTTGAGAGAGAGGGGGGAGAGAGAGAGAAAGGGAGAGAGAGAGAGAGAGAGAGAGAGAGAGAGAGAGAGAGAGAGAGAGAGAGAGGCAGGAACAGATGGAGGAGAGCTTTTCCTGTCTGAGACTTTCCTACAAATAATTTTTGCACAATGTAGTCTCTTTTTTCCAATATGAAAAAGTGGCCTCTTTGGTTTATCTTTCTGCTTCTGAGATTCATCATGTTACACTGCAGATTCGAACTCTATTTCCTCTGTAACCAAGTAGTTCTTCATGGTGTGGGTGCACATTTCAGAGTGCAGGCGTGGCTGGGGGGGGGGGTGGTGTTAGAGAACTGCTTGCGGGAGCTGGTTCTCTCCTTCCACCAGGTGGGTCCCACAAATACTCAGGTTGTGGAACTTCGTGATACGTGCCTTTCCCGACCGAGCCATCTCACCAGCCCATGATTCACTACTTAGAAATCAGACAGTAGACAAATTGGAGATGTTTACCAAAAGAGTCCCACAATAGCATGGAGGCCAGAGGGTGAGAAGCCAGAGTGTGTTGTGGTGAGGTTGGTACGTGTACGGAAGTGTCATGCTGTCACCGGAAGGTCATGTTCAGGTGAGGGACCCTGTGTAGTATAAAAACTAAAATAATTACATACGCACATTCATGTGTACCCATACACACATGGGGTGGGGGGATTTTGACTAATAGACAACAAAAAGAATAGACGAGAATTAAAAAAAGAAAGAAAGAAAGAAAAGGCGGGAAAAAGAAGAGACCTATAAAAAGTAAATAAAACAGGTAAGACCAGTGCAGTACTGCATGCTTATAACCCTAACACTTAGCGGAGAAGGATCATCACTGGTTTAAGTGGAACCTGGAATGCATAGTGGAACCCTATATCAAAAAAACATGAGGGAGGAGGAGGGGGAGGGAGAGAGGGAGAGACGGAGAAGGAGAGAGAGAGGAGGTGGAAGTGGAGGAAGGGAGGGCCAAAGGGGAAGGTGAAAGAAAAGAAGAAAATTTTCAAACAAGAAAACAAGGAACAAATAAAAGCTTAAAATCCAACTGTATAAATAACCCCATTAAATATAAAAAAAAGATGCAGATATACTAACTAAAGGCCAGGATTGGCTGGTCGGAGAAGGGAGGGAGGAAGCAGGAAGGCGGTGAAAGAAAGGAAAGAAGGAAAGAGGAAGAGGAAGGAGACACACACAGAGATCCACTGTAAGTACGAAAACAAACCATCCGTAAAAAGATACCATGAATATACGCTATGCTCAAAAAGAAAACCAGAGAGTCTGCTCTTGTCATCAAAGTAATTCGGGGCGAACAGCCCTGGGAGGCAGGGGGGTAAAGCTCAGACAGAGAGCTGTTTTGTTCTTTACATAAAGGTTACCATATTTGGGGATCCCTTACAAGCCAGAAAGGGAGGGACCAGACTGTTTGCAGTGAGTCTAGTTGGAAAAGAACGGTAACTTTCTTGAAGACCAAATGTAGGTGGTGTGGCTGGTCCCACTGAGGTTCCAGCCAACAGCCACTGTCATCTGCAGCACACAAGCGTGAACATGACCAGTCCTTGGCCTGTGGAGTGCCTGACACTGAGGGTGTCATAAACACCACCATCCCTAGCAAATGAATGTGCTGTTACCCCCTGTGCTGACTAGTGGCATCATTTGGGAGCAGAGAGTCTCAACTGAGAAAATGCCCCCACCAGATTGAACTGCACTGCATTTTCTTGACGGCTGGTTGATCTGGGTTGGCCCAGCTAACTGTGGGTGGTGCCACCCCTGGGCTGCTGGTCCCAGGTGCTGTAAGAAAGCAGATTGAGCAAGCAAGGAGGAAGGAGCCAGTAAGCAACATTCCTTGGGGCCTCTGCATGGCTCCTGCCTCCAGGCTTCTGCCATTGAGTTCCTGCCTTGGTTTCCTTTGATAATGAACTGTGATGTGGAACAAAATAAACCCTTTCCAGGGTGTTTTATCACAGCAGTAGAAACCCTAACTAAGACACCTACTGCTGTGGAATAATCAATCCTTCTGTACACTGTGAAAATGTATTACTCTCATTGGTTAAAAAAGCTGACCAGCCAGTGACTGGGCAGGAAGTTATGCCAGAAAGCCAAACTGAGAATGATGGGAAGAAGGAGGGCAGAGTCAGGAGACCCCAGCCAGCCACCGAGCAAGCAGGATACCTAGAAAATGAAGTAACAAGCCATGAGCCATGTGGCAAAACATAAATAGAAATATTGGTTAATTTAAATGTAAGGGTTAGCTAATAACAAGCCAGAGCTATTGGCCAAGCATTTATAATTAATATAAGCCTCTGTGTGTTTATTTTGGAGCAGGCAGTGAGGACAGGAAAACTCTTCCTACAACCTACTATGCCCTGTCCACACCACAGATTCACAATGGTATTGCTTTAAGCCACTGAGCTTTGAGGTGGTTTGTGATATATAATAGTTAGGTACATGTCTATGTGTTCCTTAAGAGAGCAAAACGGATATTTTCCAGCAAAAGCATTTGAACTTATAACAGGCTATTTGCAGCTTAAATTTTATTTCAAAATAATAATAGGTAAGTCCAGCAATGGCTTGTACTCCCATCCCCAATAATTCATACTACATAGATTTATAGCACACAGCCCAAAATATGGTAAGGAAATGAACAATTAAATGGGAAGATGAAGGTAAATAAAGCTTAAGTAGCTGTCCCTCAATATTTCCCCACCAAATCCCTTATATAATTAAAATTGGAATTTTTTTGTGTGTGATGTTCTCTAATTACCTTCTTTAAACATCAGGCTACAGGCTATAGTGTGGTAAGACTGCCTGAGTTTAAATCCCAGGAGTGGCTTCTTGTTCTGGGGGAAAAGCAACTTTCTCCTGATACCAAACAGTGGGTACATTAAAGGATAATAAATGCACAAGTTATTGTCACAGTTCCTGGTACCTAGTAAATAAGTGTTACATGTAGTGGTAACACAGTCATCATTGTACTTTAGACACCAGAGCCAGTGTCCTGGGCTTGTGACCTGTGTCTTCATTTACTCTAATGATTCTGCCATGCATGTCTGTCATACAAGTCTGTCACCACTCCTTGCCACCCCATTCACACATGTCACAGCTGACACAGTTTTAACACAGAAACCATAGTAAAGCTAAAGACAGGTGCATTCAGCAAGACTTACAGTGAGTTCAAGATGAGCGTGTCACCCGGGCAGCACAGTGCCGGAAGGAACTTAGAGCCCCATGGGTCATCTGTCCTTTTAAATGGGAACTTGCTGCAATGTAGAAAGCAAGTGATGGCGTTCTAAATAACACACGTCACCAGACAACCCCATCACCCCCTTCCTCACTGAGGGTTACTTCCTTGTACTTGTCAATTTGATACTCTACAAATGACTGTGGGTATGAGAACTTTTCAAAGATAAGGCGATCTGATCTGTGGTGGCATACATTGTTAATCCCAGCATTGGGAGGCAGAGGCAGATGGATTTTTGCGAGAGTAAAGTTGGCCTTCTCTATGTCGAGAATTCCAGACCAGCCAGGACTACATAGCCAGAAAACAAAACGAAGATGAGTCCATGATCATTTTTATTCCTTCCAAACCTTTCTTGCTCACTGATCAACCCAAAGGGCTTGGAAGCAGGATGTATGCATGCCAGGAAAGAAAAATGATAGGTTTTGTATTGTGGTACAGCTCCAATGTTTCAGAAAGCACAAAGTATACACATACATTTAGATAAAGTAGAAAATATAATCCGTGTGATTTTAGTGCCTCTGCATGTGGAGCAAACGCTTTTGTATTTGCGTTTATAACTAGCATAGCACCACATGAAGATGAGCTGCAGAACTCATGCTAATAACTGAAGGTCTTAAATCTTTCTCCACTTAGAACGGAATCAAACAGCATTTTTCAAAGCACTATGACAAGCCAAAGGAAAGGCTGGGAACAAAGGAGAAAAACACACTTTAGTATCTCCCTTTGAAGATGTGGTTCTTCTGCTTTCTGAACAAGGAGTCCCACATTTTGTCCTGGCTCCCACGCATTATATACAGCTGACCCTGGGAAATGAAGTCTATTCTGTAATGATGAAATAATTTGCCATAACTGTAATTCTTAAGAAACCACACATTCGAGGCCAGCCTGGTCTACAAAGTGACTTCCGGGAAAGGCGCAAAGCTACACAGAGAAATGCTTCACAGAGAAACCCTGTCTTGAAAAAAAAAAAAAAAAAAGAATAAAAAAAGAAACCACACATTCAAAGAATGCATTAGGGGCTGGAGAGGTGGCTCAGAGGTTAGAGCACTGGCTGCTCTTCCAGAGGTCCTGAGTTCAATTCCCAGCAACCACATGGTGGTTCACAACCATCTGTAATGAGATCTGGTGCCCTCTTCTGGTGTGCAGGCATACATGTAGGCAGAACGTTATATACATAATAAATAATTAAATCTTTAAAAAAAAGAATGCATTATAGAAATAGTTGCTCCAACTGAAGTGAAAAGTTACAGACTAGAGAACTTCAGACCTACCTAAGACAGTTTCCTGTGAGATTTCCTCTAAGGTGGAGGGGATTTAAGGAGATAAGTGTGTGATGACACACACCTTTAATCCCAGCACTCAGGAGGCAGAGGCAGTCAGGTCTCTGTGAGGCCAGCCTGGCCCACATAGCAAGGTCCAGGCCAGCCAGAGTTACATAAGGAGACCAGTCTCAAACCTTAATTAATTAATTAATTTTAAAAATTTAAAGCTACAAGTATATGACAATAGTGCCTGGATGTCATCCAGCAAGCCATGCATTACGGCACACACAAGTTAGCCCAGTGCTTCGAAGGCAGAGACAAGCAGAGCCTTGCACTTGGTGGCCAGGTAGCCCACCCTAATCAGTGAGCTTTGGGTCTCAGCAAGAGACCCCTTGTCAAAATAAAAAATATATGAAGAACACCGGAGTGGATAACTACCAGGGAATTGTACAGAAGGTTGACCACACAGGTACACAACACACATGCATCTGCACACACACACACACACACACACACACACCATGTAGCAAATCCAGTGTCTGAATGTGAAGGAGACTCCTGCCCAGCCGGGACTCCCTCCCCCACCCCAGATTAGGCACACACCACACCCAAACACCTGCTTTCCCGGAGAGATCCTTTATCAAGGAGGAAGTAAAGTTAAGGTGGCTGCTTTCTGACTCAGGCAGAAAAACAGCAGCCAATGACGTTGCAGGTGCAACTTTTAAGAGGAGAAAGGGGGGAGGGCTGTGTTAGAAGGGACTAGGATGCGGTGGCATATTTTGATTGGGTGTGTTAATTAGGTGAACCAAAGGGAGCTTTTGATCGCTGGACTTTGGTAGCTGGACCTTGGTGGTCAGCCTCAGGAGGAGGAAGTGGCCAAATAAGGGAATAGACCTTGGGGGCTAGCTTTAGGAATGTAATCTAATGGTTTAGCAAGGCTGAGGGAATGGGGAGAAGGGCAAGGTCTTCCAGAGCCGTGCTCGCCACATTCTGGCCCGCCAGAGTCCCTTCAGAATGCACCTGACTTTTACTCAGAAGTAGTAGGTTTTCTACTGCCCAGGCACCATCTGCAGCCGGATGAACCTTATTAGCGTTTCATCTGTTGTCAGATGAAGCAAAGCAGGAAAAGATTCCAACGCAGCAACGTCTCCTTCGTGCCTTGCTTCCTCACTCTGTGGGTGCCGCTTGCTCTTCGCTGTGTGTTCCCTCTCCTGACAGCTTTGTCATCTGCCTCTCTGTGGAATGCACTCCATGCTCCCAAAATAACGTACCACTTCCCTCCAGTTCTTATCATACAACACTGAAGGAAGTGTCTATAATTATGAGACTGTGCCTCAAAATCTTGACAGATTGAAATCAAGAACCGAGAACCTAGAAATCAAGGTGCTATATGAAGAACAGCACCCTCCAAACTCAAAGGAGCTATAATCTGCTTCCCCCAAGTTAAAAATCAGAAGGGATTTTGCTAAGTCAAGTAAACACACCCAGCAGTTTAGCTGTGGGGCCTGGAGCCTGGGGTTCTGATCAATTCCTACAAGACTCTGAGCTCGTGGGGGAAGAATTGAGCCATGCATATAAATACCTTGATTCCTGATGGAGAGCCCTGCTACCACCACCACCACCACCACCCATAAAACACTACTTGTGAAAGAAAGGGTTCCTTAGCTTAACATTTCCAAAGGAGAGTCCGAGTCACTGAAAGGAAAGTTCTGGAGTCTTCCTCTTACTAACAGAATTTGAAACAAAGCAGATCTTTGCATCAGAAGAAGATCAAACTTGTATGGCCAGCCACAGAAAGTGTCAGTGAAGAAGAACCAGGCATGGTAGCACACACCTAATGTAATCCCAGCCTAGGAAGTGGAGATCAGGAATTCAAGGTCATCCTTGGCTACATAGCAATTTGTAGACTACACATAATAAACAAACAAACAAATAAATATTGGAGTCAGAGAGATGGCTCAGCAGTTAAGAATACCAGGTGCTCTTCCAGAGGACCCAAATTCAATTTCTAACACTAACACACCCACATGTCAGCTCACAAACATCTATAACTCCAGTTCTAGGGGTCCTAATGCCCTCTTTTGACCTCTGTAGGCACCAGACACTTATATGGTACCCAGACATACACATCAGCCAAACACCCATACCCATAAAATAACAATAAATAAATCATCACTTTGAGTCTTTGTTCATGCTCTGACTCCTAAGCAAACCTCTCAGCTATCTTTCCTACAGTCATGACATCTCAATTGCCCTCAGAGAACCTGTGACTACCCACAGGGCCAACGTTAGACCAAGCATATTGACATTCTCTCCCAGGTGTGGGGGATGGCCATCATCCCCTCATCTGGGCTTCTAACCACTCACTTGCTCCTGACGCCTCCTCCTCAAGTTGTCTGTAATCTTGCTCCAGATGCAGGCGTCCCTGAGGGTGCTGGAATCCACAGGGTGACCAGGATAGGGACTCCAAGACTTGGTTCTTGTGAGCTGTTACCATGCTGAGGTGGAACACTTTGGTAACACAGTTGCCTGAGAGTCATCCATGCTCTCATAAGTAACCCCAGGAAACTCTCGCCGGACTTGGATGGAATCCTTTCTTTGGTGTGTTAGTGCCCTATCTGAGGTGAATAGGCATTGCTGAGCATCACCCAGGAAAAGCAGCCTGTTCCGGCATTACAATAATGTGGAATAACCTTCATTTTCAGCTTTCTAAAATTGACAAATTATACCAAAACTAGCAAGTCCCTTTCTTTGTGGGACTCCTGACATCTTACATTCAATTAAGTGGTAAGTAACAAACCCTAACGCAGGCACGTGGGTTCAATCTTCTGGATGAAAAATTGTCCTTTGCTGAGTCGGCTCCACAATGACTATTTGCAGTATGGCTAGCCATGTGCTAAACACCATCCAACCTCTAAGCTAAGAAGAGCAAAGGTCCTGCCTGTGTATTTACACCAAAGCCAGGAAGATATGCATAGGGTAGCCAATCACTAGCCTTGCTCCTCGGTGACCAAAACCTGACACAGACAAATCAGTGTGTGGGCGAGGATGTTTATTCGTTTTGTGTCACAGCTTTAGAGGTGTCCGTCCACTGTGGCAGGTAGGATGTGATGGGGCAGAGCACTCTACAAAACTCAAGCCAGGAAACAGAAAAGGAGAATGCCAGCGTATTTCCTTTCTAGTCCCTTTCATTTGATCTGGACCTCACAGCCGATGGGATAGTGCCATCCACATCCAGGGTAGATGGTTCCTACTCAGTTAATCCTTGTGGAAACACCATGGCAGACACTTCCAAAGGTGTCCCTCACAATCTCCTAGGCAGCTCTAAATCTGGCTTCATTGACTCTGAAATCAATTTAGCAAAACTTCCGCTCTGATATGTCTGCTTAGATACTTCCCGACTCTTTTTTTTTTTTTTTTTGGTTTTTCGAGACAGGGTTTCTCTGTGTAGCTTTGCGCCTTTCCTGGGACTCACTTGGTTGCCCAGGCTGGCCTCGAACTCATAGAGATCCGCCTGGCTCTGCCTCCCGAGTGCTGGGATTAAAGGCGTGCGCCACCACCGCCCGGCACTTCCCGACTCTTGATAGCCTCCCCTGCCCCTTGGGTATAAATCCCCAGCCATCTGTGATGCATTTAGCCCTCTCTCATTCATCTCCACTTCCACCATATGAAACCTTTACAGCAATCCTGAACAAAATCTCCTTTATTATTTGAACAGGTGTCAAAAATTTGTCCTTCTTTTTCTAAAATATTAATTGGTATGGGTATTTCTTTTTAATTTAAAAAATTTTACTTTTGTAGAATTTTATACTATGGTTAGGTCATTCCCACCTTGTCCTCTCCATCTCTCTCCAGAACCGTCTCTATCCAGTGCACCCCCACTAGTCTTTCTAAAGTTCATGACCTCTTCTTTCGAAATTATTATTGCTTAATATATATGTGGGGGTGGGGGTGGATGTTGGTGTTTGTGTAACATAAATACAACCTGCTGGGACAACTTAATGTTGCTCAAAGGTATGTGTTTGGGGATTGTGTAACCTACCAGGTCACTCTCCCCTGGAGAAGGCTGAGTCTCCTTCTATTCATAGCCACTAATGGCCTGGCACTCTCATCTCCCACCTCTCATCAACAGTGTTCCCTGAGCCTTAGGTTCAGGGTTGTGCTGTAAGGTACCAACCAGGCATGGGTGATGGGTGAGATCATGGACTCAGAAGGAAAACCTACTACTCCCAGTTTCCTAAACCACATCATTCCCAACCGCATCCTAAATTCTTTTTTCTTTAACATTACTTTCAAAATCAACTCCAGGGAATCCTTTTACCTCTTAACCAAGATTTAGAGTAGCAGTTTTTCAACTAAAGTAATATGTTACATTATCTTGATCAGTTGTGAATTAAGAGGCAAATGATTTCAAACAAATAATTTCTAATGTTTTGTACTTTGTGAATGGTTTGCCTTAAAAGCTGAATTGGCCGGGCGGTGGTGGCGCACGCCTTTAATCCCAGCACTCGGGAGGCAGAGGCCGGCGGATCTCTGTGAGTTCGAGGCCAGCCTGGGCTACCAAGTGAGTTCCAGGAAAGGCGCAAAGCTACACAGAGAAACCCTGTCTCGAAAAACCAAAAAAAAAAAAAAAAGCTGAATTGGTATGGATTCAAAATCATCCTTCCAATGCCATATTGAGTCGGATGATTTGGCGTGCTCACTTGAGCAATTAAGAAACACACAGGCATGTCCTCTGTGCTCTGGTTCTGTGTGCAAGTGTGGATTGGAAATATCCCTTTGAAAAAACTGTGTCTGTACTGAACATACACGGGTTTTTTCTTGCACTGTTCACTAAACACTATAGGTCGGTAACTAGTTAGTGTTTACATTGGAGTGGCTATTAGAAGTAATCTAGCAATGATTTCAGTATCCAAGAAGATGTATAGAGACTATATGTAAATACTGCTCCAGTTTAGACAAAGGAGTTGAGTGTTGAGATTTTGGTATCCATGGGGGGTAGCAGGTTTCAGATATGAAGAGATTGTTGTAGTTATGAAAGATAGTACCACCAGACGGTGGTGGTGCACGCCTTTAATCCCAGCATCTGGGAGGCAGAGGCAGGAGGATTTCGAGGCTAGCCTGGTCTACAGAGTGAGTTCTGGAACAGCCAAAGCTACATAGAGAAACACTGTCTCAAAGAAGAAAAACTAGCACCACAGGCAGAGAGCATCCTATGTCAATGCACTGTTAATCGAAAGACTACAAAATTCTTTCCACGCCGGTTGTGGTGGCGCACGTCGGTAGGATTTGCTGAAGGAGTTGGAGGCAGGAGGATCACGAGTTCAAGGCCAGCCTAGGCTATACAGTTTAGTCTTTTAATCAAATTTAAAAAAAAAGAAAAAAGAAGAAACAAAATTCTTTCCACAAAGCACACACCCCTTGGGATTAAACATTTCAGTGATTCCCAATAGCTGGTTCTTCTTTCCTGGTCCTAGTGGAAAAGGCATCATTTGGCCTCCTTGACATAATGGGTCCCATAACCAGGTCTGGCCAATGAAATGTGAGCTGAAGAAATCAGTGCTCTGTCTGATTAAAGGCAATGAAAATAAACAGGCTCTCCATCTCACTCTTCTCTTCCAGGTAGCCAAGGAGTGCACAGGTTTCAGTCATACTCAACACTAGCTAACTGCACCTAAAAATATCCACAAAAGCCAGGCGGTGGTGGCACAAGCCTTTAGTCCTAGCACTCAGGAAGCAGAGGCCGGCACATGTCTGTGAGTTCAAGGCCAACCTGGTCTACAGAGTCAGTTCCAGGACAGGCTACACAGTGAAATTCTGTCTCAAAAAAACCCCAAATATATATATATATATATATATATATATATATATATATATATATATATATATATACACACACACACACACACACACACACACACACACACACACACACACAATGGTAAAATTTATATTGTGTGCTTTTAGAAATTCAAACATTATTTTAAAATAGTAAGTTGCTGATATGAGTCTGTTGTTACTCACTAGGAAGGGTGGGTGTAATTTAAAGACTAATTTTAATAGTTTACAGATGTTCTCAGGTCAAATATGAATAGCACGTGATTCCTATAAGCTGCTTGTTTGGGTTCCACACACACACACACACACACACACACACACCCTACTCTGGTCCCCAGAGCGCCTATGAACTGGGAGTCCCTAGCTATATGAGATTCTTGAACCCTCGAAACCACACACAAAATATCATAAAATGTGCATTTGGGGCATGGGGTGGTTCAGAAAGATCATCAGATGATTGATTTGCTTAAATAAAGCTAAAAAGGATTACCTAACTTGGAGCTCACTGGTCACAGCCTGGGACTACAAGCGGACCTTCAGAACTGAAATTGCTGGGTCAGAACCACAGAGAAAGGCAGAGGGCGCTGTCTGGGCGGGGGAGGGGAGTGGGGGGAGGGGAGTGGGGGGGCGGGGGCGGGGCGAGTAGGAGAGAAGGCCTGAGAAGAAAATGGACAGACACAGATAGGACTTTGCATCACTGTAATATGAATGTTGTAAAAGGCCAGGGGACATGCAGGTGGCTCTGCTGTCCCCCTCACTCGTGCTTCCCAGCAACAATCCAGTCTGACAAATTCCTGGGGATTCGCTTAAATTACTGCCCTCCCCAGGAGTATGCCCCTCCCCCATTTTAAATAAAAGCCACAGAATTGCAGGCACCAGGTCAACTGGGAGACTATTTGAGACTCGGGGCTTTGTGTAGACCGTCAGATATGCACCCTCAAAATGCAGCCAGGTTCAGCACTACACCCCGCTCCTCCTCCAGTTTCCTTAGCTTTTGCCTGGGGTAAGAATTCCCAGGAACAGTTGCAGAAGATCCCAGGCTCCAGGGCTTACTAAGGGGCTTTGCTAGGATGAATCCCTCCCTGGAGTGAGGTCTGGGCCCACATCTGCTCTGAGGTCCGGCCTGCTAGCCAGCTTGGGGAGTGCCATTTAAAATCTGTCCATCTCTGAAGACAGCAGCATCTCCTCGCTGGACAGCTGAGCCTGAGGAAGCAGGACGTTAGAGAGAGAAGTGTCCTTTCTCCTGACACATGCAGAGCAGCGGGAGAGGCTTGCCTTGGGGAAGAGGCCATGGAAGTGAGCAGTGAATAAAGCGGTGGCCTGGAGAGCACCAGCTTGGCGACACGTGTCTCCAAGAACACCCTGTCTAGGTGTCGCTCAGAACTGCAACTAACACTGTTATTGCATCGACTCGGACCTCATTTTCCCCAGTGCTTTCTTCCACAATTTGTTCAAACTTTTTTTTTTTTTTTTTTTTTTTTTTTACAAAAGGAAAGTAATTCCTCATTCAGGAAGCACTATCGATCCAGGCTAATTTGGTCCATAAGGGGCAGTTTCAACAGACTGTCAGGTTGCCATGGTAACATCCTGTTTTATTTATAGTAACAAATTCAAGGTATGGCTAGGAGACAACACATCTCAGTGCTGTGGTTTATGAGCTGTGTTCTGAGAGGATACGTGTTTGGGGGGAACCTTGGAAGGTGGGAGGTGAACTGGGGGGCTCTGGCTTCAACATGCATTACAATTGAACAGCTTTGCTTTGATCTCTTACATTTCAGGATTCTGCTGCACTAAAATAAACACAAAAAATAAACAAGACCAGAGAACTGTCTCTAAAAACAACATATCAGGAATGAGAAAACTGGGTCCTGGTACACCCTCCTATCCCAAACAGGCAGAGTCTAATGTTCACAGAGGTTCCTGGGCTTCGTAGGATCCTATTACCTTCACATTCGGGCCTAGGGAAGGCCTCTGCAGCATCCTAAACATCAGCTCTGGGCTGGCCTTGGCCACATGGTTGATCTCCTCTTGCATCTAGACCTGGTTTCTGCCCTAACCTGATCCCTAGCCTTCTCCCAGTAGGATAGATAGATGGTGAATCACAAGACCCCTCACGGCCAGTGCCCTCACTTTGGCGAGACCCTGGGAAACTTTTCCTGCCATCTCTGTCTATTGTGGAGTTTCCTGAAACTACACGGTTAGCTGATACAAAACTTTGCTTCAGTCGTGTATGATAGCTCATGCCTATGGTCCCTGTTTCTTGGGATGATGAGGCAAGGGAGAATTGCTTCTAGGAATGGAAGGTCTGCCTGGGAAATGGAGCAAGATTCTACCGCTTAAAAACAAGAAAAGCTGGGCTGGAGAGGTGGCTCAGCCGCTCTTCCAGAGGTCCTGAGTTCAATTCCCAGTACCCACCTAGTGGGTCAACAATGGGATCTGATGCCCTCTTCTGTCAGGCAGGTGCACACTCAGACAGAGCACTCATATGCAAAAAGAAATAAATCTTTAAAACAACAACAGCAACAAATGCTGTGATACGGAGGGGTTCTTCACGTGTCCTTGATGCCAGAAAAGAAGAGGAAAGGGAGAAAAGCAAGGTAATGAAAAGTGGGGGGAAGAGGGGTACAGAGGATAAGGCACAAAGGGGAAATGCAGCTGTGTGGACTTTGATGTGACCACAGGCCACACCCACGCCTGTGCAGAAGGGACAACCCATTGGCTTCTTGTCTCCTCTGTTTCTCCTCTATACACTACCTGACATTACAGACCCAGAGGAAATGGAGAGGAATGTCAGGAAGACAGGAGAATACATGGGACCTCTCTGGACTAGCCATTCGATTTCACTACTGACCTAAAGTAAGGTCCCCTAAAGTAAGGTTATTAACTTTTCTTAAAGCATACTTACGAGCCCAAAGCAAGGAGCGAGTCCACCCAGTAGAGAGTGAAAGCCAGGAAATGATTCATGAAGAGAATAGTTTATGAGATAGTCCTTAAAGGACAGGATTTTCACAAGAAAGAAGTGATAGGAGAGGTGGTCAAAAAGAGAGGCAATGTGGACAAATGTGTATGGGAAGCCACCGATAGATAGCTGGAATGGATAAGCAGCTAACTTCACAGCAGTGTAGAGACAGACACTCATTCAATTGCTAATAAGTATTAAAACTTGCCAGGGGCCAGGCACAGTAACAAGGATGGGGCAATGAAAGCCTTTGTCAACACAGACATCATATTCTAGTGACTGTAACACAAGAGTCTTGAATACTAGCTGAGGTGCTGGTACTTAATTCATCGGGCAACAGGGAGCCAGAGACGGTTTTGAACCAAAGAACTGATCTTTGCAGTTTCCATGGCAACCTAAGAGCAACAGCATTTATTTATTCTACTGTAACCTAACCTCATGTGTATGGTCCCCTGAAGATTGTGAGCTTTTCCAGAGAAACCTCATCTTGACTCGTGGTTGAGCATATTATGATAGCCACAAGTCATTCTGTGGTTCTCAACTGTCATTGAGGGGCAAGGCATTTCCCCACTGCTCAATAATCTGAGAGAGGTCTCCTGCAGGTTGGATTTTAAACTTTATGCCTTTAAAAGTTCTCAGATATCACTCTAGGAGGGCATGGCAATTCCTACTTAGAGAAACAGGCACCACTCAAGGGTTTTCAAAGGAGGAATTTATACCGGAGGCTGTTAAAATGGTTAGAAAGACCGAGGAAAGATGCCGTATGCATCCAAGAATTCTAGAATTGCAAAATGACAGCTGATGGTCTCAGCTTCCTTCAACAGCGGAAGAGGCAATTTGCAGAAGGACACATAGAAGTTATTGCAGTGGTCTCACATCTGTCGTTGATCAACGCCTGTGTGTGTGATGCCGCTCCCGTGGGAGCAAGGTCTTCTCTTTTCTTCTTCCTTTGTTGCATGAGTTTCTTTCGCTGGGAAACTGTAAAGCAGAGCTCTGATGCCAAGGGATTCTGGAGAATGTAATTCCAAGGTTTCCCGTCTCTATAGTGCGGGAGAAAAAAACAGATGGAACTTGAGGAGAAATGGCTGACAAAACAATAATTCCTATTTTAAGATGGATTATGTGCGCCTAGAGGATGTGTTCAACTTCTAAGCACCTGTGAATTCGATATTATTTGGAAATAAGCATTCTGAAGGTATGATCAAGTTTAAATGAAGTCATAATGATTTGGGGTGGATTCAAATCCAGTGATTGGTGGTGTTCTATGAATAAAGAAGTCCAAACATATACCCAGAAGACAATGAGAAGTGCTTACAGAGGCAAGGTTTAGGTAACGACTAACCTACAAGGCCCCAGATGCTAAAGATCAGAAGCAAACACCAGAAAGTAGAAAATCAAGGAAGGATTCTCTTTTAGAGCCTTCAGTGGGAGCATGGCCCTGTTGACAACTTGATTATAGATGCCCAGCCTCCAGAACTGTGAAACAGCAACTTCCTGTTGTTTTCAGCCACCAGGATATGGTAGATTGTCCTAACAGTCCTGGGCAATTGCTATAGCACCACCATATTCATGCACAAATGTATGCATGCACATGGGCATACACACACATATCATATCTTTTTGTAGCCTAATACCCTGGTAAGCCACTGTTTCGAATATGAGTGTGTTTGGGAACAGGGGTTGGCGGTTGGAAAGCGACAAGATGAATAACTATGGGTTTGGATGGAGTATCTCTACATGTAGAAGAAAGGTGGTTTTGTATGAACAGGTCAGCACAGGATTAAAAACTCTTCCAGCACAGCTACTGCCCAAGCCAGACGCCACTACCAAAAAGTAAACCTGGATTCACCAGGTGTGGAGCGTGTGTGACCTTCTTAGCCTTGGTAATTTGCTTAAGGAGCTGCGGCTCTCCAGGACAAATTGGCACCCAGGATTTTTCATTGATTTGCTTGGTGAATAGCTATGCTGATTTTACACAGCAGCTACAACATCCATTTCTAAAGTAGCAAGACTGGCTTCTAAAAGCATATCCAATTACCAAGTTCACAGTGTTCTTGGCTCAAAACGGCATTGGTGGGGGAAGAAGAGCCTGTATCTTCTTTCTCACCTTTTCTGCAAGTTATGGGGCTGTGAGCTATTTGCACCCCCTCAGACAGCTCCTACCCAGAATATTTGGGCCTATTATTTGCTTCAGGAGTTATCCTTTTCTTCGACAAGGTTCCTAAAATCCAACAGAAAGGCTTGGGAGTAGGCAAGTGGGCAAAAAGAGAGGGCGTTTGTCTGGGCGCATGGAAGGATGTAAGAGCTCAAGTGATGCTCCAAACCTACAAGTGCTGTGGGCTTTGCTGTAGGGCTGAGAACCGAGCTCATGGTCTGATGCTTGCAGAGTAACTGTTCGAGCCCTGAGCTGTGCCCCCAGCCAAAGCACTAGGACTCTTAAAACTCTGATGCTAAACAAACCCACGTTCCTGAGCTGCACTCAAGAAACTAGAGTCTCTTCGTTTCCCTAAGCAGCATTTCTCCAATAAAGTGAACTTCAGAAATGACAAAGTACAGTAAGAACAGCTACCGTCCCGGTTGTCAGAGGCTAAACTAGAGCCATTTTGATTTGGCCATCAGAAAGGGCACCAAGCCGTCAGTCTGGCCTGGCCTGGTCCCAAAGGTAAACCTACTTTGGGACCAGGTAGGGGACTCGAACTACTGATGCAAGACTCCTTTCATGCTGAATGGGAGGTGTGTTGGGTAATGATAATCATTTCTTTTTGGCTTTAGCAGCACTCTCTCCCAAGTCACATGGCTTGTCCAGGCAAAGGCATTATTATGTCACGGCAGAAAATTTCACTGCCTCTTCCAATGATATAACCTCATGTCAGAAGACTGTCAGAGGTAAGGCTTTTAAATGCAGAATTTCTCTACTAAAGTCTTGCAAGGCCAAGCACATACTTATTTTTTTATTTACTTCAACCTGTCTCCAGAGGCCTGGCCGAAAAAGGCTGAGTGACCATGAGTTCAATGTCACTGACGGTTGGCCCTAGGCCTGCCTCTCAGATGGTACAGCTTCAGGGCTCATCCTTGCATTTCTGTCTCTGGATCTCCTTTCTGACACCAGCCCAGGAAAAGGCATAACTAGGCAGCAACTGCACATTTGCGGGTTCTGCCAGAGGTAATTTCTTCTCCCTCATCAAAATTCATTACCATGAAGAGGGTAGCTTTTCTCATTAATAACTGCGGCAGTGACCAGCCTTCCTCGTTTATCAACTTATGGCTCGTGCAAAAATGTCAAGTGATCTAATACGATTAGGAGCTGTATGCAAGCATCCCCTATCTCAGCCGCCTTCCAGACAATCCAGGCGACAGCGTGGCTTTGCCTTTACATGAAACTGAGTAACTGTTGCAGAATCTTCACAGACGTGAGGAATCAGAAGGCACAAGGGGATCTCAAGATGCCAGTTGGCTCATTCTGACTCTATACACAGGCAAACACAAGCCACTTAGGATGTCCATCATATCTACCCCACACCCACTGCTGTGGGGGCTTACAGACATGACTAACTGATCTGCGATATGTTACCTTAAGTGCTGTAGGGGTATAATATCTACTCAAGGAGGAAGTAGTACCCCTAACTCACAGACGGATAAATCAAGGTCAGAGACGTTGAAAATTGTACTCAAATAAGTGGCAATGGTGAGATTTAACCAAGCATTGTTGTTGCTACAGAGTCTTAGAGACACTGTAGGGATGGGGTGTTGTTTTTTATTATTTGTTTCTTGAGACAGAGTCTCTCGCTGCAGCTCAGACAGGTCTCCAACTTACTATGTAGCCTAGGATGGCCTTAAACTCACCATCCTCCTGAGTGCTAGGATTGTAGGTATGCTCCCCCACACCCAAGAAGCATAATTCATATTGTTCTGTCCACATGAATCCATGCCATGCTTCTTGCAACATACCAAATATTTTGAGTACCTATAAACCATACATTCTGTAGGGGTCCTTACAAAGAACTGCAGCCTACAGGAATATTCAAATGATGAAAAACAAAATTTAAAATCCAGATCTCCCAATAGCGTAATAGCCTCTCGTGGAATCCCAAGTGGACACTGCCCGATTAAGGACTTATTTTGCATTGATAATGCGTTATGTACTAAGTATGCTCTATGTGTGAACTCACTAGCATATTTCATCTTTTTGTTCTCCTTTCTAAATGTTAATGTGAAATTTAGCAATCCAAATAACAGAGTGTGAGGAGTTTTTAGAAGTTGGTTTAAAATAAGAATTTTGAGATCTCTGAGAAGTCCTGGGAATACTGATTAATTGTCCCTGAATCTTGAAGAGTAGTTAACTTGCCAGGAATTTGAAAACACTGAGCAACTTGCTTTTTTGCACTGTATAATTCTGAAGTGTATCATTGTTGCAGAATAAATGTGCTTTAAACACTTAACACACACACACACACACACACACACACACACACACACACACACACACACACACACACACTTCTTTCAATCAATTAGATCCTACAAACTCTGTGGTTTTTCCCACCCCTTCCTATGAGGAAGTTCTTCCTCAAAGTCTTGTTGCCTCTCATTGCAGGGCATGCTCATTCTCCCTCATGTGGTCTCCAGAGAAAGATCAGATGCTTCATATGTTTTACACAGTTGAAAATCACTGGCGTGTGTGTGTGTGTGTGTGTGTGTGTGTGTGTGTGTGTGTATGTGTGTGTGTGTGTGTGTGTGTGTGTGTGTGTGTGTGTGTGTGTATGTGTGAGAGAGAGAGGGGGAGGGAGAGAGAGAGAGAGAGAGAGGAGAGAAGAGAGAGAGAAACAGAGAGACAGAGACAAGAGAGGTCTCTAACCACAGAAAGGCAGTTAATCTTTCCGTCAGCAGCCCAGAGGAGATCTGTCAGCTTCTCTCCATATTCAGGTTGCTTTGGTTGCATGAAGCGTCACAGGCAAAACTGGAAGACGTCAAACGACATTTATACCTCCACAAAGTGCCAATGACACCTCTTGCCTTATGAATAAACACTTTCTACTCCTTGTGGCCTGTGATTCATAGCCCAGACTAATCAAAGTAGAGGATTTTAACATAACATCCAAGCACTGAGTAATAAAGACTTAAGGAAACCTCAGAGACCCATTTGTCTCCAAAAACATCTTCCAGGAATTACCTGAACTAACTTCA
Source organism: Peromyscus californicus insignis (assembly GCF_007827085.1). NCBI lineage: Eukaryota > Metazoa > Chordata > Mammalia > Rodentia > Cricetidae > Peromyscus > Peromyscus californicus. Next base: position 53,654,756 of record NW_026294480.1, on the reverse strand, counting down.
TCAGAAGCAGCCACAGATCTGGCTCTGAGGGCAGGTGATTCCTAAATAGAGGACTCACTTCTTAACTGCTGCTTTGAAGTTTATAAGAGGAAAATGGGGCTTTGAATGATGGCGGGGGAGTGTTTTATTTATTTATTTATTTATTTAGGTGTGTGTGTGTGTGTGTGTGTGTGTGTGTGTGTGTGTGTGTGTGCGCACACACGTGCGCGCGTGCCTGCCATTACACCTGAGGTCAGAGGACAGCTTGCCGGACTCAGTTTTTTCCTTCTGCCGTGTAGACCCCAGCTGTCAACCTCTAGTCGTCAGGCTTCTCAGCAAGCGCCTTTACTCACTGAGTTATCTCCCCACCCCTAGAGTTGGGATTGTTTTTGTTGACATATTTTAGGGGACATATATTTACAGGGTGCAGCCCAATGTTTTGATGTATGGATTCATTGTGAATTTATTAAACCAAGCTGGTTAATATGGCCATCACCTCTCATGATTATTTCTTGTAGTATGAACATTTCAAGTCTACACTCAGCCACTTTCAAACACACAGGACATCATTACTAACCGTGGCTACCACACTATACAATAGTACAGAGCATGTTCCTTCTGAGATGACTCTGATCTTCAAAAATTGTTTAAATTATGTGATTAACTACGTATTTTGATAGAGGCCCCTGGAGTACTAGCTAATTAAGTGTTTATGACTTCGAACAACTCTACATCATTAGCAAAGGCAATCCACTAAGTCCTATTACTGGTTCTGATTTTTCTTCCAAACACTGACGCATCAGAGGAGGCCTCCCAGGCCAGGAGTATGTTTGTTTAAGGTCCCGGATACAGGGCATTGGATGCTTTTCCCATCAGTGTACCAAAGTTGTCCCTTTTGAACACCTGCTGTTTTCTCCAGCCCAGAGATTCATGCAGGAGGTAGCCTTTTATCTTCAGGGAGCCACCTTTCAGCCCAGATATTTAAAGGATTTTTCCCTCTTCATAATTGCTAGTACTCATCAGAAGAGTGGCCCCCGAGTCTGGAAATACCAAGACAACTGCTAAGGCATTAGAAGTTACAGGCCTTAGAATTTGTATTCCCACCCCCACACTTTGGTGATTTTGATGACCAACTAGGTGTGGGAAACTTGGGCTAATAGTGGTCTAGACTTTGCGTCTTCTAAATAGATTGCAACCTGGGCTGAGAGAGACAGGTGGTGAACAAGGTTGTCTCACAGAAGAGGGAAATGAATACAGGCAGCACTGGTTGTGGTCTCAACTCAGATAAGAACTAAGCCGAGAGCAGGTGGGGGGTTGGGGGGACGCATGACCCCACAGACGTGGTCAGGAAGCGTTATGTGGTAGTTGAGTTGGTAGGGAGCCACTGGCTGGACTTTCTGGCTCCGCCTCTTGGGAGATGTAGGAATTACCTAATTGAGGCAGCCAGCCTCAATTTCCTTAATTCTCCAAAGGGGATAAAACAGCTGTTGCATTGGATGTTGAGAGGTAGAAAGACCTTCAGCTTAGCACAGTGCCTGGTTTCTTTTGTCTCTTCACTGTGACCCAGGGCGGAATAGGTGTGTATAAGCTGTTAAATGATTGAAGAGAAAAACGTTTCTCTAAGCTCTTGGCTTTAGTGAAAGGAAGCCTGCAAAATTAAGTGTCAAGAGGCAGATTAAAAGGAGAAAGGGACTACAAATATGTTAGCATTCTATGTATTGTATTGTACCCGGATGAGTGTGATTTAGGTCACTTGGGTCCCTGAAGATGAAAAGTCCCCTCCTTCGTGAGTCTCTGGACTGTAGAAAACAGAATGTGTTCCAAAGGACCACATACTTTGACACATTTAATGATATTGTATGAATGTGTGTGTGTGTGTGTGTGTGTGAATGAGTATGTGTGTGTGAGTGTGTGTGAATGAGTGTGTGTGAATGTATGTGTGTGTGTGTGAATGAGTATGTGTGTGTGAGTGTGTGTGAATGAGTATGTGAATGAGTGTGTGTGAATGAATATGTGTGAGTGTGTGAATGAGTGTGTGTGAGTGTGTATGTGAATGAGTGTGTGTGAATGTATGTGTGTGTGTGTGTGTGTGTGTGTGTGTGTGTGTGTGTGTGTGTTTGTGTCTGTGTGTCCTTCGGGTTTCAACAGAGGACAAATGGTCTGGGTTCCAATGCGGATCAATCGTGTGGAAATGCTGAGACAACACGAGGGCAGGAGTGGAAAGGGAACATTATTTCAGTGAAGTTTGCTCACTGCAGACTCATCTCAGTGTGCCCCGAGTGATGAGCCTCCGCTGATTCAGAAGAGCCATGTCATAAGCACTCTGAGTCAGAAACATGGACAATCACATTGCGTCTTTCTGCAATGTCAGAATGTATTGAATGATAAATACATTCAACAGCAGCAATTTGCCAGCTACCTCTGCTTTCGTTGCTAATCCTGACTGAGGAAAACACAGGTTTTTGTTGTTTTGTTTTTTTTTTTATAAAGTTAACGACTAGTATTAACTCTCAGACCATTATACATCACGTGGTAAAAAATATCCATACGCCTATTCATATTCAGACTACCCGATGGCAATAAAGAAAAGAGGCCACAGTAGACTTCAAAAGACTTCAGAAGTAGGTTGACAGAAATGTCAATAGAGTCTGCATAGACACAGTAAAATCCAAACTGAGGTGCCGGGGAAACGCTGGAGAAGCTGTGGTATCATAGGTTTTCCAGTGAAGCTGAGGAATTGAGTCCAGCTCCAGAGGTGATGATGCAGGAGCAGATCTAGGTGAAGGAATATAGACAGATGGATGGCAGGTCCAGACAGGCAAACTGGAGGGCATGCAGATGACGATTCAACTAGACTGAGTTGGGTTCCCTGCCTGTAAGTCCTTAATGCACACTCTGGCTGTTCAGATGACAGGCCAGTTTGGAGGCCTTCACCCCACTGTGCTATATGTCCACCTCTTTATAGGCTCCACATGAGGGATTTTATAAGATTTTAATACGCCATGTGCCTTTATAGTCTCACTTTATAGAGCGACATCCTTTCTACTCTGAATTACAAGTCATTTATTAGTCTGTGCTGCCTAGCTGTTTCCAGACGGATGCTGCCATTCATGTGTCCACCCTCCATCCTTAAAATGGAGTCAAAGGCTGTTTGTTTTACACTATATGAAGTGGCCTCCGCCTGACCTCAATGAAGGGGAATTGATGTCACCTTCCCAAAGGGAAATCATGCCCAGGCAGGCAAAAGGACTCTTCCTGTCTCTCCATTCTTGAGTACCTTCACCTCAAAATTCTTATTATGCTAAAGTGGCACATTTGGGGTTGCAAAACCCAACACCTTTCAACATGAGTGACCTGGACCTCAAAGTCAACTCTCAATGACCCAGTAGGCCAAGCAGTCACCTGGATATGAAGTGGCTGGGTCATAATGAAGGATATTTTGAAAATAGCTGTGTTCTGAAGGAACTAGGACAAGTTCTCTATAAACACTTCAGCATCTACCTTGCATGAGTACCAAATACGGGAGGGAGGTCTGCAACTGTATATTACTGTGAACTGAAGTTTCTAGAAAATAAAAAGCCACGAGATTCTACAAGGCTGATTAACTGGCTGATTAGAACTTAGTGATTACAGAGAGTTGGAATGCTACAAACTGTGGTAGTTTGAATGTAATTGGCCCCATAATCTCATAGGAAGTGGCACCATTAGGAGATGTGGCTTTGTTGGAGTGGGTATGGCCTTGTTGGAGGAAGTGTGCCACTGTGGAGGCAGGCTTTGAGGTTTCCTATGCTCAGGATATCACCCAGTTGTCTTAGTCGACTTCCTGTTGCCTGAAGGATGTAGGATCCTTCTCCAGCACCATGTCTACCTGCATGCTGCCATGCTCCCCATCACGACGACAATGGACTGAACCTCTGAAACTATAAGCAACCCCAATTAAATGTTTTCCTTTATAAGAGTTGCCATGGTCATGGTGTCTCTTCACAGCAATAGAAACCCTAACAAAGACTCAGACACAGAGCCAAATCCTCTTGGGCTACCTTTAGCCCCCTTAGCAGCCATCCATCACCCACCTCAGTGTCTGACCTAGCTTACCGTGACTGTCATATAAAAGCGTTTAGGATGTATTAACTCAACAGGTCACAAGCTTCCACCAACCCACAAGCTGAGGTTGCAGTCAGGTCATCAGAGGCCCAGAGCAGAGAGTTCCCTGCTTGGCTCTAAGCAACCTCCCTGGTATTTCCAACAAAGTGAAAAAGTGCCTTGATTTATGACACTCTTTGTTCTGTAACTACAAATTTCATGAAACAGCTATCACATGATGATGATATGATATTTGGGGTTAAACTGAATCTACCATAATTCATATTTGGCTCCAGAATAAACCCTCTCTTCTAGCATTTGAGGTATAAAAGATGTATTTTGTGTCCATATCACTGACAGACCCCAGCACAGTAGAAGACTCATCTGCATCATGTGACTGGTCTGTAATTATAAGACCTCCACAGTCCTGTGTGTCTGTCACAGAGGCTCCTCAATACCTTCCCAGGAGCACTATGAGGGCCTGATAAAATCCAAGAGAAACACAGGCCGTTCCATGTTTCCACACGCCATTGTTTCATCTCATTGCCTCACATGGATTCCTGAAACAAGAATTTCAGATGCCAGGAAGTAGGTTGTGCATCTCTAGTACCTCATGACTAACACAAGAAAGGGACCAACTGAACTCTGCCTTAGTTACTGCCACACTGGGAATCTTGTCTGTGTGTTGTGTTTCATAGGGAAGAGGAAAGGAAAAGGTGAGAGGAAAATGTCACAAACAGCAAATGGGCTTCTCCTGAGAGGATAGAGTGACCAGGGAGGCAGCAGACAGATGCCCAGATCCCATTCTGCCTCTCGTCTCCCTCCTTGCCCTCCCCAAGGAAGAGCCGAGGCCCTGGGCCAACCTAGCAACCAAAGGGCTTGCTCTGAACTGTTTATAGTGCTGAGCCTTGGGCAGATCTCTTCCGATGTTGATATTTCTAGCTCTTTCTAATTCAAAGCAGCCCTTGACAGCCCTGGGCCATAACAGTGTGTGTTTAAGTGCTTTTCCATATCAATATCCCAGGTCTCAAAGGATGCATAGATTAAAACAGTATTAGTAACCCTGGTTCACGCCACTGAGTGAAATGAATTAGTCTGTGTGCTTTATGATCTCCTTTGTTTTGCAGGATGCCTGGCCTTTCCGATCCTAGGAAATCATAAAATCCCTAGACTTTGACTGGACTTGTTTTAATCATGTTTTTAGATTCCTCTTCTGCCATATATGGATTCCAAGGTCATAGTGTCTCTTCTTCCTCATTTGCTTGGCACTATGAGCGACAGACACCCCATCCACCAAGGCCACCATTCTCTGATCAGGAACACCAAAGTCAGTATCCCAGATCATCGATGAGTCAGATCCAGCAGCTGGACAGTTTCTGCTAAGGAACATCACTTGGTGAGATAGTACAGGCTTGCTACCATATCTGTGGGCTATCACCAAAGACAAAGGAAAAAGTGAGAGCTAATGAGATCAAGAATGTGAGGCCCTTCAATCCTTTAGGGGATGCAGAGGAGATGATACAAATATGTTTTGTACTCATATATACACCTACCAAAATAGAATTACTACTCTATGTTATGATATTAACCTATTATAAAACTGTTCCTAGAAACTATAGGATTCTGTAGAAGCAGAGTAAATTAAAGTTTTACTTAGGTGTGCTGTTTCTGCCCCCTAGTAAAAACCCCTTCCTATTATTTTAGAAAGACAAACCCCAGGAAAAAACTACCTTAAGGAACCATTACCACAGCCCTCAGGTCAAGGGTCATACCGCAAAAATTTTCTTGCTGGAAATGGCAATCAGTAAATGTTTGAATCTAATTGCTACCTACAAATGTTTGTTCCTGTAAACATTGCTTAATTATGGTTACTGGGAGTGGGTGGAGGTTAGGGGGCTGGGAAGGTGGGGGGATGGGGGTAGGGATGAGTGTGGCGGAAGAGGATATTGGGAACAATCTACCCTGTCTTCCTTCATCTTTCTCTCTGTCCTCTTTTACGGCCACCATGAGGTGGACAATTTCTTCTGTCACATTCTTCCTGTCATGATGTTCTGCCTTGACAAAAAGCCAAAAGCAACAGAGCCAACAGACCATGGTATGCAGCCCCTGCAGTCCTGAGCCAAGAAAAAGCTTTTCTCAGGTGTCTCTTCAGAGATGGGAAGCTGGCTGGTGGGATCATGTGCCTACACTCAATGATTGTCCTGCCCAGAACTCACTTGGGAGTGAGGCGTGAAGTGGAGAAGTTCCTTCCTTGTTTACCAGTTAGTTTCCATTTTCCAAACTCACTAGTGGGATTAGCTCTCATTTCCATTGTGATTTGAATTCTGTTACATACTAACTTTTAAATATATATTTAAGGTCCATTTATGAACACTTAAAGCTTTTCTACATTTTATTTCTTTTGTCTATTTTTCCACCAGTAGACGTATTTAAGCTCTGTTGACTTTTTAAATGTGTTTTGACATCTGGTGGCGACAGACAGTCCACTGTAATCATTTCAACAATTTATTTTCTCTATTTTCATTGTTTATTTGCCTGGATAAACCACAGGGTCATTTTTAAACTAAAAATAATGTTTGGGTTTTGATTAAAATGGTGTGATGAAATTTAAATTAATTGAGGAAGAATCACTATCACATCAACAGCAAGACTTACCGCCCGGAGAGGCAGTCTCCCTGTGTGGTGTTCAGAATGCTTTGCAGTCCCCCAGAAGCACTTGGCTCCTCTGGCCTTGCCTCCACCCCCAATTATCATATATTTTGAGCGATTGTTGTAAAATGTTAGGAAAAGTATTGATTGGGAGCATTTGACTGACTTCTCATTTTGATTTTGAAGAGTTTTTTGTTGTTGTGCTTTATGTTTTTTTTTTTTCTATTTCCCCCTGCCAGGTTGCCAATGATATAATCCACAGATAATAATTTTGTCTCTTCTTTCCCAATATTTGGTTAGATTCATCTTTTCATGATTAATCACTTTTTATCATTTTTAAAATGACGTTGAATAATAATAGTTAACTTTCATGCTGGTTTTTTCCATTTTAATAGAAATGCTAACAGCATTTAAAGTCTTAAAGGCTTTTTGATGTGTGAGGCCCCATTCCCAGCAGATTAGAATTTCAGCCCTTTGAATCTACATAGTGTTTCTCTGAGGTAGATACTAGTATTCTCTCTGTTTTATAGAGAAAGAAACTGAGACACGAAGTTAGTGAGTAATCACACCCAGGCTGGGCTGGAAGTAACTGGTGGCGTCAAGGTTTGAATCCAATCCATCTTCGTGGCCTGATGACTTGCTCCAGTCATGACTTTAGCTAGGATATGGGTTGAAGAGTTTTAATAGCCTCAGCAGTCTCACTAGCATCTCACACTGTGGATGCTAGCCAACAGATGATGGCCACTGCAGGGTTCTCCAGTATCCATGGAGATGGTGACTTTCCAGTTCGAACAGAAGCCAGGGGTCAATACATAACCATTAGTGGCGAGAGGGAGAGGAATAATTGCCATAAAGGGAAACCAGGTTACCCTACATGCTGGGGCTGGCTCTCTATTCCCAAGGACAAGATGGACGAACAACCAATATGTATATTGCTTGGGACATATGATCACAGACATTAAAAGTGAGCGAGCAGAATGTTGGCATCAGCTACCACAGTGGACAGTCATAATTACCCTCCCAGCTTCTGCCTCAGTGGGCTACCAGATTCAGAACCAATCAAGTGAAGGAGTGGCTGGGTCCCATGGTAGAGAACTCTGTAAGACCACAGCAAACTACCCCCAAGTGGAAATTCCACCAATCCTTCCCAAAGTGGGCAGAGCTGATGACCTGAGTAATCGCACACAAAATGAAAAGACTGTTCGTGGGATTTTTCAAGGACTACTGGACCTGAGTCAACACAGACATTCCTAATATAAAGAGAACATTGGGCCAGGCAGTGGTGGTGCACGCCTTTAATCCCAACACTTGAGAGGCAGAGACAGGTGGATCTCTGTGACTTCGAAGCCAGCCTGGTCTACAGAGCAAGTTCCATCATAGCCAAGGCTACACAGAGGAACCCTGCCTCAAAAAAAAAAACCAAAACCAACCAACAAACAAAAAAGGGACTTTGGAAGCATGTGACCAGTGGAGTCTGGACTCAAGTTTGTGACAGATTTAATATGACAGTAGATGCACCCTGTGCTCATTCCCCAGCTCTCAGAGTATAATCCGGAGAAATGCAGGCTAATAGGATTTCATACTGGTTGCCTGGCTTCTGGAATCAGAGCTCCGTGCTGGCCATTAAGCTGTTGTGTCTCCGCTTCAACTTGTCCTGCCTGTGACTCCACCCCACCTCACCCCCATCTCCCCACCCCCATCATCACCACCCCCCTCCCTCACAGTGATGCTCTGCCCTGTGATGCTGGAGATCTGCCAACCACATCTCTGCTCCATCGTATGACTCCATATTTGAGTGCAACAAGAAGAAAAGCTGGAGGGACACAGGGCCCTGCGCTTCCTCTGTGCTTTGTGATGCTGTGAGCCTTGCCTGGGCCTCGCTTCTCACCCGGCCGGGCAATGTGTTGCAGTCATGGTATCAGCTCTTGTAAGATCCATCTCAAAATAACTCTGGAAACACCAACATGGTCACAATCCCATGGTCCCACCGTTCTGCTGAGAGTCACCAGAATAAGTTGAGGAGTGACCGCCTTCCAGAAGTTCGAGATTTGGCTCCTATTCAAAGCTCCTACCCACCAGTTGTTCCAACTGCTCCCTGTTCTTTCACACACACCCCCATACCTGTGGCAGTCACTCTGTCTTCAGTTCCCATCTCTGAGGTACCTTAGCATTCTCTCCCTGCTTTTCCAATTTAGGAACAAAGAATTCTTTGTGTTAAGTTTTCTCTTTAGATAACATGTGCAGCATTTACCTCCAATTATACATGTTAGAGGAAAAGCCAGAGGACACCAGAATGAAAGAAAACCAGAAATTAGGAAGAAAGGCAGAAGTTATAGTCAAATCAGTGACCTTAAGGAGGTCAGATGGTAGTCCCTACCATGTTGGTATTGGGTCACTGAAGGCAAGTATGCTCTGTCCTGTGGGTACAAAGCCTGGTGTCTGCCTACAGAGCAAAGAACGGAAGGTACATTGTCACCCCACATCTTTCACATGCACTTTTACATAATCTAAAAGCTGGGTGTGCCATAAAGTAATCCTCATATCAGCTTCTTAGCATTCGAGCAGCGGTTCTGCCAGGATTTACATTTGTGGTCCATTAGTCTTCCTCATGTATCATCATGAACTCCACATCGACTCTGCCTTTGTCTTTCCTGTCATCAGACTCATTTTAATGACAGCTGAATGGGGCTGCTTGGCGGAGGCTGCCAGCCATAGGATACTTTGATCTGAACTCTGCAGTATTCCATCTCAAGCACTGGAAGGAAGGGCGCCCGGGGTTCCCAGGGGCTCTCTCTGGGAATAAGGCAATCTCCCCATGTAGAGAGCCACAGCGGAAGTGATGGGCAAGCAGTAATGAACTTCACCACTGAAAGACGTCCTCATTAGCGCAGCCCTTCCAATGATCCTAGGAAAGAGAGAGGAGGGATGGATAGGAGGATGGGAAGGGGCCAGAGAGGTGAGAGAGGAAGAGGAGGAGGTGAGAGAGATTTCAGAGGCCTTAAGTCATAATTATTTCTCCAGAGACCTAATAAACTGGCCATTCAATAATGCTTGGAATATTTTGAGAAGACTTTAAAAAACGATTTCCTTTTATGGTCAGCATTACAAGCTATTTCATTCTATAAGTGACATCTTAATGGCCAAACAATCGCTGGGCTGCAGTAAATCCTGGAAGGCTAGGGGGTGATTTTCCTTTTGGGCTAGGTCATGATTTAAGTGATTTTTCACAGGTTAAATTCCATTATGATCTGGGTGACACTTCTTGTAATAATAACCTCATGGTGCGCCCCCTTCTTGTCAGATTTATCTTCCCGGACCAGCTGCCATTCACGCCGTGACCCTGGGATGGTGACAGTCTGCTCTGACCTTTGCAGTTGGTAAACCAGAAGGCATTAATGAGCTACCAAGCCACCCTAGCCCTAATTAGCTGGCTCCTGCAGCTGCTGCCGAGGGACTCTTTCTCCCGTGAGATCTGAGAGGAAGTTAGTCTCTGCCAAGAAAAGACAAGACAGACAAACAAGAATGGTGGAAAGCCCGAGGAGCTTCCCAGCCACGCTGACCCTGGAACACCTCCAGTGCCTCCCGAGAGTCCCAACACTTACCGTGGGGATGGTGGCACTGGTTAAAATGGTCAAGCACACATTCAGCGCAACACACCCCAAAAGTGCTCCACAGCGTGGAGTTATGAGACCAGACGAAAGAGCCTGCCTAGCAAGTCATGGGTAGCACATGTGTGAAGATAAAACAGTTGGGTCACCCAGCTATCTAACACTGAGTCTTCCTTTGTGCTGTCTGGGACTGTGCCTTGAAAACATGTCATCGTTGGGCCAGCAAGATGGCTCAACCAGCGAAGGCACTGACATCCAAGCCTAAATACATGAGTTCGATCCTCAGGTCCACATGATGAAAATAATTCATTCCTGCAAATTTTCCCTCTGAATTCCACATGTGTACGCCATGATATACACACAGATGCACACACCTGAGTACACACACACACACACACACACACACACACACACACACACCTGAGCACACAAACAAATGTAATGAAAACATGTCATACTCAACAATAAAAAAAATCCTATGGAACTCTCTCTCTCTCTCTCTCTCTCTCTCTCTCTGTGTGTGTGTGTGTGTGTGTGTGTGTGTGTGTGTGTGTCTGTCTGTCTGTCTGTCTGTGTGTGTCTGTGTGTCTGTGAATGCTCACATGTGTGTGCTTGCATGTGGAGGTTAAATAAGACCTGGTCTTTCACTGAACCTGACCCCAGTACTGGGGTCATAGACACACTCTGCTGCACCCAGCTTTTTACGTAGGTATTGGTGATCAAAACTCAAGCTTCCATAACTGCAAAGCAGGCACATTACCCATGGAGCCTTCTCCCCAGGCAAACTATAATGAGCACTAACACGAGAGACGTCATCTCAAACCCCAGACTGAGATCCTTACCCAGAGACTGTGGTCAAGACCTGAGATCTACACTGTGAACAAATGCAGACCAAGTTTATCCTGGCTGCTGACTTCTAAAAAGTCCAAATGGATAGAGGTCGAAACTAAGAATTGTGGCAAAAACCCGAAGTACACCCTGACTTGCCTCGATGATGATCCAAGTTCAGCACGTTCTACATGCCATGCGGATGAGGCAGGTTATGCAGCCCGGAAGCCCTGCGGCTGCTGTGATTTTGATGGTATTTTCCAACCAGCCTTTTCATATTTAAGTGGCTTGTGATCCCTAGTCTTAAAAAAGGCCAGCCTCCTCAGGAGGACCCAATTTGCTTAGAAATGGCCTAGTAATTATAGAGATGTCAGAAGTAAGAGCCATAGCCTCTATTCTCAGAGAAATAAGAGAGATTATTTACATCAGCTCTGTGGGATCAGAAGCAAACGCACTCTAAATTGGTCTCTGACCTTGAGAAGAGAGAGATCTTAGCAAGTTGCAGTGCCTAGAGATGACTGCATGGGGGAATATGGGCATTACACTGAAACTTGGCTTGGAAACCATTTGGACTGGACTGGGAAAAAAGAAAAATCATTGGAACCATGACATGTTATCTGGAAGGAACATGCATGTGAGAAGTCAGAGCCAAGGGCTTTCAGTCCACCAGAATATTAGATTTCTATGTGGACCTTGGGTTTCCCTTGGAACTCACAAGAGTTGGGAAATGGGCCTGGACTGCAACCTTCTGGGTGGTTTTTGTAGGAGAAGCAAACATGGGTTGATGAAAGACTGGATCAGTGTAGTCCTGGGTTCCACGCTTGGTTCTACTGTCTCCTGCCATGATATGAGGGTCCTGTTAATGCCTTCTGTGCCTCGATGTCATCTCCCTTTCCCTCCAAGATGGGACCAACACCACCCACCTCAGCAGGGTCTCCTGGAGCCAAACAAGAAAAATATAGGACCCACCAATGAAAAGCAAGTTTGAGAATTTACAAAAACAAATTCAAACAGTGAAAGCAGGCAGTAACCAGAGGACAGGGAAGAAACGTAAAGCCTCATTCTGTACTAACCAGAGAAAGAAAGCACCCAGGAGACCCAGGCCACGACTCCAGTGTTCACAGAAGAGATCAAGCCTTGCTTGATCATAAGAAGCCCGAAGCTCACCTTCAGTTAAACCAAGAGGAGATGGGATGTGCTTGGTTGCAGGTAACTAAGAAAACCTTCACTCTGCTGTCAGCTTCCAGTTTCCCACAGGGCAAACCCAGAGAGGAGGCTCATGTGACACTCCACCAGTGTCAGGTAGGCTTTGTCCCTTCTTCACTCCCTCCCTTGGAGGGGGTGGAGAGACCGAGCCCAAAGGAGGGCGTGTGGATGGAAGGACAACGCAAATCGTACTAGACTACAGCAGAGAAAAGTGGGCTTCCCCTCTGTACATCTCAAAAGAGACGTTTCAGAGATCGTCTCTTTTCCTTTTAATTTAAAAACCTCATTATTTCAGAGATGGTCTCTTCTCCATTGAGTTTAAAACCTCACGTTCGATTTTTCCTTTGAGTTTAAAAACCTCGTTTTAAAACCTTTTTGTTTTTCATTTTTAAAAACGTGGGCGGGAACATCACAGGCATTGAGTAACACAGTGTGACATTTGCATTACTCCAAAGCTGCTGGCTTCTTTGAATCGCTACGCTTGCAACTGAGTGATTGTTCACCAGGTGAACTATAGCACCTGAGCTAATGCTTATTTCATGGCCCAGAAAAGACTCAATAGATGTAGACATGGGCCTTCACTAATGCCTAAATCTTACCTTTATGGCGCGCCATCGGTGGTAGCTTGACAGGCTCTTATGATGTGTGGACCCCCAACTGTCTATCTGTTGGAGCATGGAGCCAGAGCCTCAGGCTGCCACCAGTGAACCACTCACAGACAGACTGTCAATTAGCTAGCTGCTAAACCCGAACTCAGAGTGCTTGAAGCTTTTGAACTTTCACCCACCAGTGGTCAAGCAGTCTGTCCATTTCAGGGTCTAGAGGAGAGGTCTCCACACTGATGACACTTGACAACTCAGTCATTTCCTTCATCATTTATTTGAGCATGCATGGGCAGGGGCTTGGTGTCTGGTGTTAAGCTACAGTAATAAGTCCACTATGGTAGACCAGATATTCTAAAAACTTCCCAGGTATGAGGGATCATGAAAGGACTTCAGTCTGAGGGTCCATTTCCTACGTCCAATTTCATTTTACTTTTGAGATGGGGTTTCATATGTCCTAGGCTGGCTTCAAACTCACTTTATGGCAGAGGATGGCCTTGAATTTCTGATCCTCCTGCCTCTGCCTCTAGAATGTTAGGACTTTAGGCATGATATACCATGACCAGTACTGAAGATTGAACCCAGGAATTCCCACAAGCTAGGCAAATTACCAACTGAGCTACATTCCCAGCCTCTGGATCTGCATTTAAAATTTTCATGCGAATGTCGTGCGGATACAGGATGGCAGGAGGGAGCTGCCCTCCATACTTAGCACATGGGCACAGGTGAGGTCTAGGAGTGTAGAAAGTTTCCAGCCACTGTTGCTATTAAACCTTCATATCCTTCCCAGAGTTCCTCGATTTTACAATGCATACTGCAGCCAAATCCACTAACATGTCAGTGAGCAGCAACCATAGTTCTAAATCACAACAATATGCAAAATCAAATAGAATCAAAATAGTGTGTGTTCGAGTAAATTGCATCATCTACAAATTCCTACATTGAGATCCCAACTGCCAATACAATGTCCATAGAGAGATGTAATGTAAACACACACACACACACACACACACACACACACACACACACACACACACACACAAACAAAAACCCTAAAAACTAAAAACAGACAACAGTAGGGTCTTAATCTGGTGTGACCTGTGTGCTTGTAGGAAGTAGGGGCTGGAGAGATGGCTCAGCAGTTAAGAGTACTTACTCTCTTGTAGATGATCTGGGTTCAGTTCCCAGAACCCACAGGGTGGCTCACAATCACCTGTAACTCCAATTCTGGGGAACCTGACACCCTCTTTTAGCCTCTGTGGGCTCTTGCATCCACATAGTGCACATAAACAAAACATATACAAAACAAATAAACCTTTTTTAAGGAAAATAGGGGATATTCAAGAAGCCTCCCTCGATCCTTCCATGCACAGAAGAAAAGCCTTGTGAGAACACAGAAAAGGCAGCCATATGTGAGCCAAGATGACCCATGGAGCACCAACCCATCCCACGTCCTGATCTTGAATTTCAGTCTCTAGAACTGTGAGAAAATGTGTTTGTTATTTAAGTCATCCAGACTGGGTTACAGTTCTCCCCGGGTATCCATGGGCATTGGTTCTGGGATCTTCTCAGATCCCAAAGCCCTCGGAAGCTCAAATTTAACTGTCACCTATTTGCCTGTGACAACGCACATCCTCCTGAATGCAATTAGTCATCTCTAGATCACTTGTAATGCCTTGATGTGATGTAAACACCGGGCAAATAGTTTTTTACTTGTACTGTTCAGGGAATCATGGCAAGAGAAAAGCCCATGCATGTGCAGCACAGATGCAATCCTTTAAAAAGTATATATTTTCAATGTGCAGTGGGGTGAACTGTTGTCTGCCAAACTGATGGAGAATAGCAACTGCATTTGCCTTCTATTATCCATTTCCCATAGTTATAAATACAGTCCCTGAGTTCCCCTTATGATAAAAGGGCTAGACAGGCTAGAGGTTGTTTACTTTTCAAGAGCTGTGGGGTCCTTTCTAAAGATTGCCATGGTGATTTTGGTCATTGAAATCCTTTATGATCCACAGAAGCTGAATCCTCCCTGTGATGGAGAACTTCAGATACTGTTATATTAAGTCTGAGTTAAGAAAATTCAGCCATTTTCATAGAATTGGACAGATATGTTTGAAACAAATATGTTTCCTTTTATTTTCTATTTACTTTTGTTGTTCTAGGCAGCTGTCTTAGTTTGCTTTTCATTTCTGTGTCTAAAAACTGTTTACCAAAGCACCTTGGAGAAAAAAGGGTTTATTTCACCTTACAACTCCCAGGTTACAGTCCATCATGAAGGGAAGTCGGGGCAGGAATATAGGCAGAAACTGAAGCAGAGCCCATGGAGAAATGCTCCATGGCTTGCTTTCAGAGTTTATATAACACAGGACCATCTGCCAAGGGATGGCGCCACCCATAGTGGACTGGGTCCTCCCACATCAATCATTAATTAAGAAATATCCCCACGGACTTGCCAACAGGCCAGTATGATGAAGGCATTTTCTGAATTGAAGTTCCCTCTTCCCAAATGACCCTGGCTTGTGTCAAGTTTACAAAACCTTAACCAGAATAGCAATAGAACATTTACTTCCATCCATTTGGTTTCTAAAAGTCCAGGGATAAAAGGAATCAGCAAGAAGCAACAAGAAAGAGGTTGAAGCATCATAACTTCCGGCTGTGGAAGTCTTAGCTGTGGACCAGTGAGGTGACTCCGCAGGTAAAGGCCCTTGCTGCCAACCCTGATGACCTGAATTTGATCCCCAGACCTACAGGTAGAAGGAGAGAATGGACCATACTGATGATACAGTGCAAGTGCGTGTACATGCACACACACACACACGAAATAAAAGTTATAGAAAGAAGTCCTTGTTGTGAAAAGCAGTAGGAGCCATGACCATAGAAAGCAGGAGGTAATACTGACACATACGATTTCTGTATTTGTCAGAACGAGTTAGATTATGATGCAGTAACAAAAATCTCAGTGACGTATCCTGAATGTATTGGTTACTTTTCTTGTTGCTATGATCAAAGAATTGACAAAAGCAATTTCCAGAAGGAAGGATCTGTTTGTTTGTTTGTTTGCTTGTTTGTTTGCTTGTTTGTGTTTTGGGGAAAATAAGTGTTTAAGAAGATATACCGCCAATCACAGTGGGCAAAGCATAGCATTGGGCTCATGAGCTGGTCATGCTGCATCCACAGCCAGGAAGCAGATATCAGACAGGAAGTGGGGCCATGCTATAAAACCTCAAGACCTACCCCCACGGAGCCATTTTCTCCAGCAAGGCTCCATGTCCTCAAGGTTCCACAACATTCCAAAGCAGCAGTATCAGCAGGAGACCAAGTATTCAAACCCAGGAGTCTATGGGAGGCACGTCACACTCAGATCACAATACCAGCCACAGTTTAATTCTCACTCACAGAGTCCTCTGTAGCTAATCAGTTCTCAGTGAAGCCCTTCCAAGACCAACTAGAGGTCCATCACCTGGAAAGGTCTACACGGTCACTAAAACAAAGAAAGAGAAACATGTGAATCAGAATGGATTTCCTCACCACCTCAGGCAGGCTGGGATGCTCCAGTCTACCTGACCAGCACTAGCCATGGGCCACCAGGTTTCACTAGAGTTGGGAAATATAGTTTCCCATGTGCCCAGGCTGCCTGAAAATAGACTTCATGAAAACATCACCTTTTCTCTGCCACAGTCACCCAACAATGAAAACTATCAGATGAAAAAATAAACATTCCTGGTTATCTGACCCCAAAGTTGAGTCTCAAGTGGAACCCTTTTTCAGTGTGTGGTTACTGAAATGGAGTACAACCTGCCCTCCTCCCCTGGCAATGTGGCAGATGGATGGCCTCCACAGAAACCACTAGATGAGCAAAAATACAAGCCACGGAACTCCGTAAGATTTGAGAAAACACACGTTAGGCTGAAATGGCCTTCCATCTTCCTGACCTTTCTTTCTTTATGCTAGATCTTGGTAAAGACAGAACAGTCCAACCCAAGAGCAGCATGCACAGCGATGGCAGACCTGACCCACCCACTTGGATGAAGGCCCAACAGAAAGAACTGGGAAGATGGCCAATCTCTACAGGAGGGAACACCACAGGGCGGGAATGGAGGGGGGTGTCCTGCGCTGAGCCCAGATGGCAGCAAGGCAGTGTGGGATGGGATCATGCCTTAAGGCACGCTGACCCTGCCCATAGGTAAATACAGCTCAGAGAAAAGACCCGGGCACTGACCAGTCAGGTTGGTAGCTAGGAGGGCCAACTAGCATCCCCTTTAGGGGAGATGATCCCAGAAGCATCCTCTACATCACTTCTGTAAGGAAAGGGGCAGAAATGTACGCTTCTGTGAGAAAAGGTCGGCACAAAGGGGGGGGGGGGCAGGGGAGAGAATGAGTTAGATTGTGTCCCCGACAGTCTCCCTACTTAAATGGCAGCAGGGTCCCCATGCTCATTGTGATAGACCAAGGCTCCTCAGTGCTCCGCCTCCCTACGCCATCAGTGTGGCAGGCTTGGTTACAAAAGTCTGGCCCTGCAGAGACCAACACTGTTGTCTCCATCTGCCATCCAAGGACTCCACACTTGGGTGTCCAAAGCAAGAAGACGAAGATTGCTTCTCCAGCCTTTTCGTCTCTCTGTCTCCGGCACTTGGCGACCAGGGTGCATGTTGGGTGTTCAGTAACACACCATCTGAATGAATGAAGGCTCAAAGATGGAATTCGCTCTCTCGCAGCCGAGGAAGCAGCCACAAAGGAAGGCAGCACCATCTGTAGGGACATGAGTCATCCCATGTGTCGCTGACAGCTGGGCCAACAGCAAAGTAACCTGAGAATTACATCCTAAGATTACCTACCCTCCTGGACTGTACTTATGATCTTCCATGGTCCCTCTCAGCTAACCTTTGTGATCAGGGTGTTTAGGGTTGGGGACATGATGGCTAGAGGAGAATTCTAAATCCCCATATCATCTCATCACATCTTATGCCTCCCTCTTCCAGGAAGCCTTTTGTGACTAATGGCGTCTCAGTGACCTTTGAACTCTTAGTCATCCACTGCTCTCTCCTTCGGGTTCTAATTATATTTTGCCTATGACCATTGACATGAGTGAGATACACTCACGTTGCTATGTTCCTAATTTTCTCACAAACTGCTTTTAGTATTTTGGGGGGTGTCCTTCACAATACGTAATACATGGCAGACATTTAATACATGTTAGTTGGCTAATACTACCAGCATTAACCTATGCTGTTTATTGCTTGTCAAGCCCAGGAAAACATACATTTATCCTACAATTTTATTTCCACAAAAAGGTTGGTATGGTTGCCCCATTTTAAAGGTAAGAAAACTGAGGATCAAAGACCAGTCTCACCAGGGTGAGGCTAAGATGTAAGTCACACCTCTGGGACCGGAGCTCACAGTGTTAGCCAATCTTTGATGGGTGGTTGGAAGGAAAGATGGCCTCCCTAACATATTCTTACATGTTTTGCTTTTTCTCGGAAGGTGAGCATCAGTTTTTGTGGTTCTATAAGAGGTCATTGTCGGTACCATATGTTATGAGGGGATGCCCACAGACACAAGAAGAGCCATGCTGAGTGACAGTTAATACAACAGCCGCTGGGCTCCATTTGGGGCATAAGCCCACTTTGGTACTCGGACCACCCAAAGGTCATCCTGAGGCAGTAACCCCCAGTAGGGTGGCTTCTCATTCCCAACCTAGCAGTCAAGGATAATTAATTCCAAAGCCCTAAATCTTTGTCATCAGCTGAACCGTTATCTGACAGGAACTGTGAAACAAAATACCATCAGAAGAGAAGCATCAGTTTGATCTCCCTTCAAAGCTAATTTTAGCCTGTTTTCTGCCCTCCTGATTTACTCAGCCCTCCACCTCCAGAGTTAATTGGCAGGAGGCTGGAGACTGAGGTAGCCATTGCCCACATCTCTTCTACAATGACAAGCACTCGCTCCATGGTGATGGATGGGTCTGTCCCTTCAGTGAACAGGAAGGGCCATCTCAGGGTTTTCTTTCTCAAGGACAAATGAAATCACCAAAGAAGCAAGAGCTTCCAGCTGAGGGAGCTGGCTACACTGCCTGATCTCCCCCTGAGCATCCTCTGTCACAAACAAAGGCTCAGTCTCTTCCTACAGTGGCCTCTTGGTAAGGTGGCACTGTTTCTGCACTAAAATGCCTGTTTACATGGGGACAGCTTCTCATCGACATTCACCTGGTTCAAAACCAACCAGGCCCTAACCTGTATAGGAAAATCTGCAAGAATTCAGAAGCCAGAGTAAAAGAATCCTCAAGTCACACTGGCCCACCTCTGAGCTGCTTTTCAAAGAGATTCCTAGCAAAATCAAATTAGCCCAGGATTCGTCATCCACACAGCTAGACACATCTATTCAGCCTGAGAAGAGAGGGGATTCTTTTTTAAAAATGGCAAAAGAGGTGGGCTGTTTTGGTTTTCTGAGCAATTATTCTTTAAAGAGAAAACTCTCTGTCTGTACCCTGAAATATAACAGGCTTCCCCAGGGCAGCAGGTCTGATGACTCATCGGATCCAGGCAGACCAGAGGTGACTAATGACGTGTGTAATTCTTCCTTAGAGACACTGAGTGCTGGTCCAAATGTGATTCCATCACAGAAAAAAACACGATTAGAGGAGCTTAGGCATTTATTACATGATTGCAAAAAGAATAAGGTTTTGTTTTTTTTTTTTTTTTTAGAAATAGCTTTTGGCAAAGCTCATACCATTACCTACCTTTTATTCCAAATTTGAAAGGTCTGCTAAGCTTTTGATACAATTAGGGAACAGTTGCTATTTATCATGATAAGAAGCTAGTATCAAAACTCCATTTTTTTTTTTTTTAAATAAGAATTTGAGTTCAAGGATGTGGCCAAGGTCAAATGAAAAAGAATGATTCAGTGGAGGTCAGGGGCCTTTCCAATTTCTTCAAGTCTTTTGTATTTGAAATGCTCTGGGTAGCTACCCTCTCTTATCTCTGCTGGCCCCTCAAACAGCTTTTCACCTGCTTGGTCCTATGTATCCCTTTGAACTTAGTTTAAGCATCATCCCCTTTATTATATGCTTTTACACAACTGCATGCCTGTTTTTCATAGCATTTGCTGAACTTTAAAACTCTGTGTATTGTTGTTGTATTTGATCAGCATATGTCACTGTAACTAGAGTTTTCCTGCCTTGCCCATAGTCAGGACAAATCTTTGTCACCCGCCAGTCCCCCAGCCGCTCAGACCCAACCAAGTAAACACAGAGACTTATATTGGTTACAAACTGTATGGCCGTGGCAGGCTTCTTGCTAACTGTTCTTACAGCTTAAATTAATCCATTTCTATAAATCTATACCTTGCCACATGGCTCATGGCTTACCGGCATCTTCACATGCTGCTTGTCATGGTGGTGACTGGCAGT
This sequence comes from Peromyscus californicus insignis, assembly GCF_007827085.1. Lineage (NCBI taxonomy): Eukaryota > Metazoa > Chordata > Mammalia > Rodentia > Cricetidae > Peromyscus > Peromyscus californicus. The sequence goes on along the minus strand of NW_026294480.1, from coordinate 53,634,393 downwards.
GACTCCTTCTGCCTTCCTGTTCTTTCTTTTCTCCTCTCTGTTAGTCCTGCCTATACTTCCTGCCTGGCCACTGGCCAAACAGTGTTTTATTTATTGACCAATCAGAGCAACACATTTGCCATAAAGAACATCCCTAGCATGTCACTTCCGTGGGCTGTGAGCTGTGGCACGGCTGAGACTGTGTCTGCTCTTGCTCATCCCTGCATCCCAAATTCCCAGCATGCTGTGCACCTGTCTCTTGAAAGGCTCAATGAGTATGTGTTGAATGGACGGATGATGGACTGGTTCTCTGTTTTGCGTGCAAAGCCACCGTATTTAACACTGCTGTAATGCTTATCAGAAAGTTAAGCTCAGTTGTCTAACCTTGATGTAAAAGTGAAAATAATGATCCCAGAAATAAAAGCCAAGACCACCTGCCACCTTGTCACCACGAAAGAGCCTTTTGTTAAAGGGAAAGGATTGCTTTTTATCCAAACAGGAACACATGGTGTTTATCCACACAGAGTGTCACTAACATCAAATCATAAAAGTTAATTGGCCAAGTTTCCGATTCTTCGGCACGATCTACAAAAACAATCTCTAGTGGCAGAACAGCCACGCTGTGCCAAGATGTGACAGGTTCCCCCATGTGACTTCTTAAATAAGTGAACATCTCCGAGGCTGTCTGGTTCCTTACAGACGTTAAGCATGCCCTTACACTGCCGCTTTTAATTACAAAGTCCAAAATATCGCCAGTGACAATGTATGTCCGCCAGGTAAACAAGGCCTCAGTGGGAAATTCCCATGAAGAATTGGCAATGAAAGCAGAAATACGAATTCATATATTACTGTGTTTGCGTTCCCCATCGATGCAGAATTTCCTACACAAATTCTGAGCATGCAGGAGAAGCACATGGAATTTGCCATACACTGTCTCTCATCCTTTTCAGCACTGTTTTCTTTCTTTTTTAATTTTTTAGATTTATTTACTTTATTATTTTTATGTATATGACTATTTGCCTTCATGCATGGGTGTGCATCATGTAGGCACTTGGTGCCTTGGGGTGTCAGATTCCCTACAACTGAAATTACAGACAGTTGTGAGCCACCATGTGGGTGCTGGGAATTGAACCTGGGTCCTCTTCAAGAGCAACAAGTGCTCTTAATTGCTTAGTCAAATCTCTAGCCCTGCAACTGTGCTCTGTATTATCTTATTTCTCTGGCTCCATGCATAGCCTCTCACTGCCTTGCCCATCTCACTCACCCTCCCATCTGGCTCCCACCCATGGCCACTGAGTAAAGCATCCTCTCTCCATCAACATCCATGAGTATTTTAATCAAGAACAGTATCACCCCCAAAGAGTGATTTTATGAATGGTGGGATATCAGGCATCCACTTTGAGATGTAACATATCCCAAAATTAGAACAAGGGCTATGGAGATTGCTGGTGGTAAAGTGTTTGCTACATAAACATAAAAACCTGCATTCATATCTCTGGCATCCATGTAAACCCTGGTATAGCAGAATTCCAGCAATGGGGAGGCAGAGACAGGCAGATCCCCAGGTCTTAAGACCAGCCAACCCAGCCAGTTTATAAGCCCCAGATATAGTGAGAGATCCTGGCTCAAAAATACAAGATGAAGAATGACCGAAGAAGACACTTGACTTCAACCTTAGATGTCCAAATGCATATGTACATACTCACACAAATACCACACACACACACACACACACACGCACGCACACACACACACACACACACGCACGCACGCACACACACACAAAGATGTGACCCCATCTTCCTACTCATAAGACAACTTCATTTCCCAGGGAAAATTCAGTCTGGCTCAGCAAAGGACCCAGGAGGCTAGAATTGCATCATTGTTTTACTTCTGCATTCCCAAGTGTCTCTTTATAGCTCTGGATATCCTAAGACGACCTTGCCAAAAAATAAGGAAAAGGAACAATAAACTCTGTCTGTGTCCCCAGTAACCCCGGGACATTGGCATTTATCAGCTTGCACTATTCAACATCTAAGTGGGGCTTTTCATTTTTATCACCTTAATATACCCCTGGGCCGCAAGGGTACAACACAGCATAATAAATGCAGCCAATAATTCAGTGTGCAACCGGTCGGCAGTCAGCATTATGCCTTCTGGGAAGGCGAGTTGCTGCTGCTGGCTGCCGAGTGCAGTTCTTCATCAGCTTGTGACATCTTTGAGGGTGAAGGTCATTCCAGACAACAGCTAACAGGTTCACACAAGGTCAGACAAACATCTTCCCCTCAAGCCCGCCACTGGTGGCAGAACAGAGTCCCAACTGTCTCCAACAGAAGGGCAGCTAGAAAGGCTGTTGTTCCTCCTGTCCTCTGTTCTCTTGGTCAAATTGACTGCATTACAACAACCACATCCGCATGGATGGGAAGCATGGAAACTGTGTTAGCACCACTGCTAGAAATGCCACGCCAAGCTGAGAATCATCCCAACAGCTAACCGCCAGCACGAGCCCTCTACATACCAAGGAGATCATGGCCAGCAAAGGAGCCAGAACAGTAAAGCAAATATCTACTTGCCAGTTGAATGGATACATGAGAGTGTAGACATTCTTGTACCAAACCCTCAGAGCTTCCTCAGTGTAGAGACTTAGTTTTATTTCTCACATCTCTGTTGAGATGGTCCTGGGGGGAGAGGGGATGGGTTGGGATGGCATTTTTGAACTACCTATTCATAATAACTGCATAATTTTTTTGGTTTTTTTGTTTGTTTGGTTGGTTGGTTTGGTTTGTTTTTTTTGTTTTTTGTTTTGTTTTATTTTGTTTTGGAGATAGGGTTTCTATGTGTAACAGCCCTGGCTGTGCTGGAACTCACTCTGTAGACCAGGCTAGCCCCAAACTCACAGAGATCTGCCTGCCTCTGCCTCCCAAGTGCTGGGATTAAACCGGCTGTGTGTGTGTGTGTGTGTGTGTGTGTGTGTGTGTGTGTGTGTGTATGTGTGTGTGTGTGTGCACGTGCACACTCAAACTCACTCACGTGTTCACTCGAGTTCATGTATGTTCTCCTCTTTTATAGTCTCATGGTATTTTGGGCAGACTGTGTGGCTAGCTCTGTATTAACTCGTGTGTTACTCAAATCTCCCCATGTTACAACGGTTCTGCAGTGAACGAGCTTATACAAAATTCTCTTTGCACCTGGGCAAGTGTTTCTAAAGGATGTGTGTCACAGAAGTGCGAGAGCTGTGTCCTTGTTTATGATATAAGATGAAACATTTAGTCGACGCGGAAACATCCCTGAGTCAAGATGGTTACATCAAAACAATGTCACCAACACTGATGAGAGACTGGGAAAGTACTGACCAGGGTTGGACATGAGACTGGCCACCTTATAACTCCTACACCAACCATTTCTGAAATGTTACAGACGTTGACTGGGTTTGGGCCACTCAAAATTAAAACTCTTTTCAATAAAATAAAATATAACAAACAAACAAATAAATAAATGAACAAGGGCCTAGATGCCAAACTTTAAATAGTGCCTCCCCTGTTTACATTTTCCAGAAATAGATGTCCTTAGGCAAAAACCAACAGTGACTCACAGACAGTACTTAATGGCTTCACAGAGCAGGCAGGGACTTGGCAGGAAGGAGCGGGGACTGTGCCGAAGAAGGACTGAGTGTGTTTGGGATGAAGGGCCAGATAAATGCTTCAGACTCTGCTCCAGAAATGAGGCTGTGTGAGTGTGTCTCACCAGAGGCAGGGAGTGTGAGGTGGGGGGGCTCTAATAACCCAGGCGTTCTGTGCATGCTACAAAAGTCAATGCAAGCATATAAAAGAACAAATCAGTGGAGACGCCGAGGCTCTACTAAACAGAATCAACATTACCAAGATGCCAACTACCCCAGAGGAGTCCAGAAAGAGTAGCACCTTTAAAAATCCCACTGTGGGGGCCATTTGGAACATTTTGGTCTGGGTTTGTTTTGGCTGGTTTTTGAAGGATGTACATGGGTTAGAACTACAAAGAAAAATAAAGGAATATTTAACTCAGAACTTAACCTAGTGATGTCCTCAGGTGGGGACTTTGGGGAGAGACCCTCAAAGGTACTGGTGACCCTAGATCCATTGGTGGCTGAGGGGAACATGGGCAGGCAGCGCTAGACTGCATGTTTGTGTGTAGGCACTATTTCACAACTTTTTAAAATGTAAAAGGAGCCAAAGAAGTCAAAAAAAGGAATAATGAGCAGTCACTTGACTTCCTAGATAGGATCTATGACTTATAAAAATGTTTTGATAATGATATAAGAAGAAAGAGTCAGAACAGTAAAACATAGAACCTAGATAAAGACTCCAAAAATGAACTCAAAAGTGGAATTGGGACGTAATAAAGATGGCATTTCGGATCACTAAGGAAAATACAGAGTATTCAATGATGTGTTAGAAGACAGGCTAGAAAACAAATAATTGGACCTCTGACTCATCCTTATGCCAAAGGAAATTCTAAATGAATCACAGACTTAGCTACAATCAAATGATTGCATAAAAAAACAAAGATATAACCATCCTAGCATAATGCAGAAAGGGAGTAGGAGAGAAAGCCTTTGCATAAAAGAATCAAACGAGACTATAAAGAAAAATAACGGCTAATTGATTACACTATCAAAACGAAGAATTGTTGGGGGAGTTCTGGAGCAGTTAAGAATGCATACGGACTGCTCTTCCAGAGGAACCTAGTTCCTAGCACCCATGCTGGGTGGCTCACAACAGCCTGTATCTCCAGGAAGAACATAGTCTCTTTTTTAAGTTAATGTGGAGAGAGAGAGAGAGAGAGAGAGAGAGAGAGAGAGAGAGAGAGAGAGAAACTACCTTGATAGAAATATAAGCATCACAAACAATTTGCAAACAAAGAAATATCAATTGGCACTTACACATGTAAGGAAGGATTTGTCTTTACAGATCAATTATTCATCGATTGACACAGAGAAAAAGAAATGCTAACACTCCATTTGCAAGAGTGTGATGGGAAATGGGTACTAGTGTGCTCTGTAGGTGGGAACAGATGCTCATACCACATCTGTGAATAACATTTACTCAAAATATTTCAATATTTACGCCTTTTACACTCTGACTTACACTTACGCCTTACACTTGGACTCTACTTTCAGAGACTGATCCTGAGCTGAAACTCACAAAAATTGTTCAAAGATATAAATATAAAAATGTTCATTTCAGTATTACTTGTAGAAATGCAAAGTCATAAAAAATCAAAATGTCCATAAATAGGATATTCATTAAATAAGGTATTGCATGTCCATACAGTAGAATCTATTGCAGGCATTAAAACATATAGACATATACACATGAAAAATATACAATGTATCTTGAGTAAATTGGTGTGTAAAACAGTGTACACAGTATCTATCGTACCATTATCCAAATCTATCCTGTAGATAAAAATCTAGGTTTTGAATTTTGTAATGATATATTGTTTATATTGGCTCCTACTGTAGTTTTCCACTTACCCTTGCCATGTGACCTTGCAGTACACTGAGGTAGGAAGAGTATTCTGCCCATAACCACTAATCGTGGGTTTGGCCATTGGACGTGTTGGGTCAAGCATAGGCAAAAGTGACAATCTGTCAGTTCCAAACCAAGCCCTTCAGAGGCATTACGTGGGTCTGCTTACACACTTGCGTTCCTGCCAACACCGCAAGAAAAACATGTCCTTGGAAGCTGCTGACCCGAGAGGAATGTAAAGACAAATGGAGTGAAACGAGACCAAGGGAGACCTTCAACCAAGCCAGGCAAACCACAACGTAAGAGAAGATATTCCAGCCAAGTCACAGCCCCGCGAGAAAGAAAGGCAAATGTGTGTTAGATGCCACCGGATGCTAATAGGCTTATTATGAAGCATTATCGTGTCAGAAACTAAGACACGTGTTACTTAATTATATACTAACAAGCGAAATCTGAAGAAGAAATGATTAAAATGTTAACCTTGGCTGACTCTTGGTGGTAGGGTTTGGTGGTGTTTATTATTCTCTGAATAACTCCATCAAGTCCTTGTCCACACGCAACAGCTCAACTCAGCCTCACTCCCACATTCCAGCTCCACACATCCAACTATCTACCCAACATCTGTGTTTCAAGGTCTTGATCTCAACATGCCCACCACTGAACCACTGATACCTCCCTCCCTGACACTCTGTCGTCCCCCTCACAGTTGATGGCAAATTCATTCTACCAGTTATTCCATCTAGAAGACTTGGGGTCATCTTTTTTCTCTCCTCTTTATATCCACATCAAGTCTAGCAGCAATCCTGCCAGCTCCGATTGAGATGTTCCAAGATGCTAGCACTCTTTCCCACTCTCCATACTGCTACCCACCTGGTCCAAACCACCATCTTCTCTCACTGGGGAAGCTAGTGGAGCTTTGAGCAGTAAAGCTACTTGTGCTGGCTAGTTTTTTATGTCAGCTTGACACAAGCTAGAGTTATTTTGGAAGAGGGAATTTCAATTGAGAAAATGCCCCCACCAGACTTGTCTGTGGGCAAGCAGATATGGTGCTTGCCTCCTTTCTGGTCTCACTACATTTCCCCTTTCCTCCAACAATTTAATCTTGATATTAATCTTCAAAGTGCTAGAATAAGCATTTTAAAATGTGAAGTTGGATTCCCTGGTATCCCTGCTGGAAGCCCTCCAGCAGGGGAGCCTTGTTTCCTGCATGCTCTCACCCTCATTGCTTCTCTGACCCCACCATTGTGTGCTGTCTCCCTGGCTTACCTGATCCTTGGGTATGGGAGAGTTTTCTCACCCTGGAGCTGCTCTCCCTGTTCAGGCACCATCTTTCTGAAGAGATCGGTGCTTACCACCCTTTCCAGTCAGGCCTCAGCCCCTTCCACATTGCCTCAACTCTCTTACCTCTCTCTGCCACTTTTTCCCACAGTATTTACCATATTCTCACATATTAGTTGTACGCTTCATACAGTCATTATATTATTACTACCTGCCTTGCTGCCAAAACTTAAGCACCTGAAGGGCAGCTGGTTATCTGTCTTGTTCTTGTTGAATCCAAAGTACCTGAACCATATCTGGCACACACTAATCACTTAAACTGTATTTGTGGGATAATGAAGGAATTTATTTGTAAAGTTTTTTTATGTAGCTAACATGTATTATTTTAATAGTTAAATTTTTTTCCAAATGATTGAGTGTTTTTCTCTTTAATCAACTCTTTTCAGAACCTGGTTAATCCAACAACAACAAAAAAAAACCTCTCTTTGAACTTAAGTAGAATTAAATTCCTGTAACTCCTCACTTGGCATTTACCCTCAAAGTCGATCTGCAGCATTGTGCCCACCAGCTGTCCTGACACTGATATCTTGTTAGCTGATTTTCTTTCAGCCATTGATGATTTCTTTCTTTCTTTTTTTTTTAAAAGATTTATTATTTATTTATTATGTATACAGTGTTCTGCTTGCATGTATCCCTTCAGGCCAGGAGAGGGAGCCAGACCTCATTACAGATGGTTGTGAGCCACCATGTGGTTGCTGGGAATTGAACTCAGGACTTCTGGAAGAGCAGCCAGTGCTCTTAACCTCTGAGCCATCTCTCCAGTCTGATGATTTCTTTTCAGGATACAAATAGTCTCTTCAGTCTAGTTAAACTGTTAGGACAAGAAGAAGGATAGTCTTAACTGGCCTTTCTAATATTTCTAAGCAAGAAACTCTTGTGTCCTTTGAATCTTTTATAGGTCTTACTTTGTGACAAAGACAAAGGAAATTGCATAATTATTTACCTACTATAGTCAACACCACAGCATGAACACACTCTCAGCAACCTCTACCCCTGGCTCCCTTGCAGCTAGCCTTCACTATTTTGGTAGACCCGATTTGTTCTATTATTCAAACACTAGACAATAGAGCATAGGCACTTAGCTCTTCTCCCTGCTTTTATTAGCATTCACTCCAGTAAATTCTCCGTGCCCTGGCAGATTTGTTTGGATTCATTCTGTTTCCAGCAACACAGTGAACTCTCTGTAGTAATTACTCAAAGCTAAAAGCTTTATGCAAGTGTCTTAGCTATGGCTTCTATTGCTGTGATAAAATATCATCACAAAATCAACTTAGGAAGGAAAAGGTTTGTTTAAGTTTATTCCTTGTAATCCATCATCCAGGGAAGTCAGGGCATGAACCTGAATGCAGGAAGTGATATAGGCCATGGAGGAATGCTGTTTACTGGCTTGCTCATCATGGGTTGCTCAGGCTGCTTTTTTATAGCACTCAGGAGTGGCACTACCCATGTCAATCATGAGCCAAAAAAATACACCATATCTGCTTGCCCACAGACAAGTCTGGTGGGGGCATTTTCTCAATTGAAATTCCCTCTTCCAAAATAACTCTAGCTTGTGTCAAGCTGACATAAAAAACTAGCCAGCACAAGTAGCTTTACTGCTCAAAGCTCCACTAGCTTCCCCAGAGAGGTACAAAATCTAAGTCACAGACAATATGCTCTCAGCTGAGAGGCAGGGACATCAGTGATCAAGTACACGGATGATGAGTCAGACTATGTTTGTTCCAACTCTATTTCTGCATGACCTGAGCAAAGTGACAGTTTCTGAACTGAAACTCAGACCAGTGAAGTTCAGAGTAGCTAACTACTGCAAGGTTTTTCTGAGGATTAAATGACTCACGCTCAGTACAAACTAAATCTCTAAGAAGTTGATTATGCAAGCTCAGCTGCATAACAAATCCCTTAGCCACTCCCCTTCGAACGAGATTGCCACCCCAATTCCCTTCCACCCAGAAAGTGTGGAAGAGTTCCTGATTTAGACCTGATCTGTAAAGCATTCCCCAGATTTCCATGTCCATCAATTCACCCACTCTAAAAACAGTGTGTTGTAAGAGTGCTTTCCCGGGCACACCATCTGCTCAGTACTCACAGCGACCAGGCAGGCAGCAAAGAACCAAACAAGTGGGAACCCAGGTCACGGTACCCCAAAGGGAATCTGTTTTCCAGCGCTTTCGAAGGGAAAACCTAGTGTTTTCAGAATTCATCTGGTGCCAATTAGAAGTCAGTTGCTTTCAGGTCTAAATGTCCATGACCATTTCCATGCCACACTTCTGCAATCCAAACATGACTCATCATTGTGATTTGATAAAATCTGTCAAAGCATACAATTGTAATTAAGACTTGAAACATCTCCCATTTCCATGAGAGTTAAAGGTACCAGAGCCAAGCAACTTCTTGAAGAAGAAAAAAATCAGTTTCCAGAACTCCATGATCAAAATCCATACCAAGTGCTACAAACTGAAGGAAACCTCAGAAAATCATAACTCCACACAGCCTACTCAGATTTCCAACACGTAACCCAAGTGGTCTCATTTGGACAGAAAGAAAATTCCAGTTCTTGAAGAATTCGATTATGTTCCACATGGATTAAAAGAGAATTGTGACTGGGTTGAAGAGATCCCATTTCATCTGGGCCATGAAGGGTCCTCATTGCCCCATGAGAATTTGTCTTAGGAAGAGAAAGTGGACCATGAGGCTGAGGTTGGGGTTGCTTTGGGAAAGGTCCTGAAGTCACGATGAGCAATTCTATTTAGAAATACACTACAGCTTGCCAGTTTAAAACCATTTCTTGAGATAGGCTCAGAAGATATATTACAAGAAAATTTAGACACCCCTGTGGGTGGTGAGTAGATTCCCTTCATCAACTTAGGGATTGAGGCGACCCTCCTGATGACATTGGGCAGGAGGGAAGATGACTCACCCAGTAAAAGAGCTTGCTGCAGATGTCTGATGCTCTGAGCCCTATTCTCAGAACCCATGTAGAGGTGAGAATGAGATGACTCCTCTGACCTTCACATGTACCGTAGTACTATGCTTGCTCATACACACACACACACACACACACACACACACACAAACTACTACTAGTAGTAGTAGTAATAATAATAATAATAATAATAATAATAATAATAATAAAATTTAATTAAAACAAAACAAAATACTAGGGCTCCCTGGGGAATGAAGAACGTCAATCTAGAATTTAGATTATGACTCCAATTATCTTATGAAATTCTGTTCCTATATCTCTGTGCATCTTCTAAACAGTGAGGGACTCGAACCCAGGCATCTCCAGGTCAGTAGGTCACATCCAGGAAATAGAAGCTGCTCTCTCACAAAGGCAAGTATTCCTTGCCACAGACCCTGTGGACTCCCTGCAAACACAATCTTTAGAAATTAGCATTTTATTGATTTTGACACGTGCTGTCGTTGATGCTCTGTTTTATGTGTTTTAATTTAGTGTTATTAGTTGCTGCCCTGTCCTGCAGCAAGTCCTGGAGGGGAGTGAGGTTTCTTCATAAATCAGACCCGGACGCTCGGGTTAGGAGTCCATCAACCCTTCTCTCCGTGTCACTGTAATGATTTGCCCCAGATCGATAGAGAATCCTTGATGCTACCTTTCCTTCAGAGGAAAGGCGTCTTTCCGTTAATCCCCCACCATGCTGTAAATTCACAAAGCCCTTCTCCAAGTCTCACCCTCCCCGATATAAAATTGAGCAACTCATTGTTGCCACCCTGTCAAAGCCACCTCTCCTGGGGACCTTTGCCGTTTTCATGATGCGCTCTGTCAGAACCCGTTTTTTGCCTGGTTGGCTCCACCCTGCCCCCTTGTTTTGGTTCCTTTTGTTACTTACGCTACTCTACAGCTCTGGATCCCTGTTAATTCTAAACTCCTTCTAGATGCATGTATTGTCAAGGATGCCGTTTTTATTGTCCTCTCTACCCTGCGTGTCTGCTTGATGTACAGTTGATGTTCAGTGCGTTTCAGCTGAAGCTGATGGAAGAATATGAGGAATTTGCACGTTTCTCAACCGGAAACACCCTAGAGCCAACCGAAACTCACCCCAGGGCCTGCATCCCATCTGGGACATCAAAGACCACAGCCAGAGGAAGAAGAGACTGGGGTTTTCAAAGCATCACCCTGCACGTCAAGTCCAACCAGTACTGATGTGTTAAATATGAGTATCTGTTATGTATAGTAAATTCCTAGAATGCTTCAGAGATCAAGATGGAAAAAATCATTTATTAACTATTCTTTGCTCACACTCAATATATATTTTTCTTTAAAATCCTTTATTAATTTTTCATTAGCATACAGAATGATAGGTTGCATAATGACATTGTCATATGTATTGATAAGCATTGGATCCCTGGTTATTGGTTATCCTCTGCTGATGCAATAAACCAATCAAGATGAATTAATAAGACTAGATTTAATAAACAGAGCAAAGCAATTTCTGGGTGACTCTTAGAAAGGCAGGAGAAAAAAAATCACATGGCAGGTCTGGCGACCAGGTCTTAAATACTCTGTAGGCATGGTCTTGAGCGGCCCAGGGGAGGGGCTGACCCTTGGTGGGCTTTCTTTGGATGGGGTCTGGATAGGGCAACTCCAGGGGAGATCCCCAACATGTATCACCCCCATTACCATTCTCTGAATCCCTACTGGTCTCCTTCCTGCCCAAAATTATCCCCTTTCTGCTTTCATGTCTTAAATATAATAAATACACGCACAGAGTTAAATCTGGATTCTGCGTATGAGAGAGATCATGATGGATTTGTCTTTCTCCATTTACCTCTTAGGCTTCCCTTTCCCTTATAGATCCTTTCTTCCCCCTACATGTAGTCTCCCTTCTACTTCCACGGGGTGTGTGTGTGTGTGTGTGTGTGTGTGTGTGTGTGTGTGTGTGTGTGAGAGAGAGAGAGAGAGAGAGAGAGAGAGAGAGAGAGAGAGAGAGAGAGAAAGAGACTGAAAATGATTTGAATCAAGGGGATTTAGTGGTTTGAATAAGAATGGACCCTATAGGTGTGGATTTGTTGGAGGAAGTGTGTCACTGCGGGTGGGCTTTGAGGTTTCAAAAGCCAAGCCAGGCCCAACAGTTCTCTCTCTTCCTGCTGCCTGTGGATCCGAATGTGGAACTCATACATGTCTACCAGTATGCTGCCATGCTCCCCACCATGCTGGTTGTAGTTGGAAGTTTTCTCCAATCCCACCAGGCCACCACAGTCCTGTGGCCCGCTTTTAAAATAATCACTCAAAAGCTTATATTAATTATAACTGCTTGGCCATTAGCTCAGGCTTATTACTGCCTAGCTCTTTTACTTAAATTAACCCATAATTCTTATTTATGTTTAGCCATGTGGCTTGGTACCTTTTCTCAGTTCTACCTTGACATTTTGCTTCCTCTGTGTCTGGCTGGCAACTCCTGACTCAGTCCTTCCTCTTCCCAGAATTCTCCTTGTCTGCTTGGCCCACCTATATTTCCTGTCTGACTGCTGGCCAATTAGCATTTTATTTATCAGTGTACAAAAGCATTATCCCACAGCAGCTGGTAATAGACTAAACCTCTGAAACTATAAGCAAGCCCCAATTAAATGTTTTCCTTTGTAAGAGTTGCCATGGTCATGGTGTCTCTTCACAACAATAGAACACTAATTAAGACAAGGGGTGAACTGCATGTGGTGGTACACACTTCAGCAATCCCAGCACTGGCTACATAGTTAAGCCTTATCTCAAAAGGCAAAAAATGATTTTTAAAAAATAAATAGAAAGCAAGAACTTCTCCCTCACAAAAGAAAGGAAGAGAATGTAAAGGTATAAGTGACAAGAATTTGTCATTATTTACCATTTTATTGCTGTATTACAGGCACTAACACAATAACCAACTGTTGGAAAAATAGATAAGCATTTCTTGAATAAATCCTACAGAGTATTTGGGCCCAGAGCAAAGACAAGTGTGCCCTCTGACTTGCCTGTCACCTTAACCCAAATCCACCTTCCTCTCAGAGGCAGCTTTTGCCTGCTAGCATTTTCATTTTTGGGAATTTTAAGTTTCTGGGGTCTGCTTGATTACTTAGCAAACGTTTGTGGAGCACTGTGAGTCAGGTTTCGTTCTGAACATGCCACACAACTCATCTACTCCTCACAGCAAGCTACTGCTACTGTAGTATCCTCTCCAACTGCTGATGAGGAAATTCTGGTATGAAAGAAATAATGGCCTAGTTCACACAGTGGGGGCCAGAGTCAGTACTTAAAGCCCCAGAGGCGCCCCTACATCCCGCTTTGTTTTTTATTTTTCAAGACAAGTTTCCTCTGTGTAGTCCTGGTTATCCTGGAGCTTAATCTGTAGACCAAGCTGGCCTCGAACTCAGAGATGTGCCTGCCTCTGTCTCTTGAGTTCTGGGATTAGAGCAGTGCACCACAACCACCTAGCCAGAGCCTGTCTCTTTAAGCACTAGACTCAACCTGTAGGTCATACCCCCTATGGGGACAAATGACCCTTTCACAGGGGTTGCCTAAGACCATCAGAAAACACAGCTCTTTACATTAAGATTCATAACAGTAGTAAAATTATACTTATGAAGTAACAATGAGTATGGTTGGGGGTCACCACAATGTGAGGAACTGTATTAAAAGGTTGTAGCATCAGGAAGGTTGAGAACCACTGCCATAGGCAAATCTTTGATGTCTCGAGATAGCCCAAGCTCTAGGTATCTGAGGCTCCAGGTATCCCAGGCTCTAGCATCTAAGGCTCTAGGTTTCCAAGGCTCTCCAAGAGTGCCATAAACCTGACCAGAGCTTTGCACACATGCAGTCATCACACTTAGAAAACATTTGTTAAGCACCAACTGTGTGTCTGGACTAGCCTAACCAGATTTACAGAACCATTGCCTTGTGTAGCTGACATTCTAATGATAAGAAACAGGAAAATATCCAAGCAAACTAACCAGCACAGCAACTGTGAAGCCATCTAAAGTGAGACAAAGGAAATAGAACAGGTTAATGAGCTCCAGGGGAGCAGCTACAGGGTGGAGGGCGGGGCTTAAGTTCTGGGGTGAGTCAAAGCTTAAGAGGGGAAAGTGGGCCGCACAGTGGGGGACTGTGGGAAAGGTACTTGTGTTAGATTCTTTTCTGTCACTGTGATAAAATACCATGACCAAAAGCAACTTAAAGAACCTTGGCTTGCACGTCCAGAGGGCGTAAAGTCTTGCATGGTGGCTGAGGCATTGGCACTATAAAAGGGACCATGGCGAAAGGAAGTTGGCTGGTCATTCCTGTTTTTCTCCACACACAGGAAGCAGAGGGCACAAACAGGAAGTGGGGTGAGGCGATAAACCGTCAAAGCCCACCCCAGTGACATACTTCCTCCAGCAAGGATCCACCTCTTAAGGATCCCGCAACTCCCCAAAGAGCATCACCAATTTCAGACCAAGTGTTCAAATACCTGAGCCTATGAGGGATGCTTCTCACCAAACTACCACAGAACTCCAGTCAGAGATCAACAGGTGCAGAGGCCCTGAGGTAAAAATACAGTTAGCAAGTTCCAAGAGGCGAAAGTGAACAGAGCTCAAGTCTTGCAGAACGGAAGTTTTCCTTCTACATTCTTGACAAGAAGCCACCAGACTTGCCACAGTGCTAATTCCCAGTAAATACTGCATGGGACCTTTGCCTTTGTCCCTGAATGTCTCCGAACAGACCGTTCTATCTGGGGCCGCTGAGCGCTGTCCCCAGGGTGCACGGCTATCTCCCATAATCACTCTTTGTGGTGTGATGGCCAACCATGTGGGCATCTTTCCCAGCTTACAAGTCAAGTGACTTTGGACAAATTATTGATGCTAAGCTTCCATTTTTTGGCCTAAAAAGTGGGATCACCAGATGTGAGTCTCATATCACTGTGACTGATGGTTCAGTTTGATTGTCAACTTGATGGGATCTAGAGTTATGTTAATAACAAATCTCTGGGCATGTTTGTGATGTAGAAAGACCCACCCTAAATTCGAGCAACACCATTCCATGGGCTGTGGTTCTAATAGAAAGGATAAAGTGGGTTGGATTCAAGCCTTTATCTTTCTCTGCTTATTGACTATGGGTACAGTGCAGGCAGACACAGCTTGCTTCTGCCATCATGACTTCCCCATCATGGTGCTCTGTATCCCTCGGGAACTGCAAGTCAACATCAAGCCTTCCTTAAGCTGCTTTTTACAACAAGTAACAAATATGGTGACTTACATGGGATCACATCCCTGTGTCTGGAGGGCAGGGCCCAAAACAGCTTGACCACACAGCTGCCATGACAGGCTTAGAGGCCCAGACACAGCTTCGAGCAGGCACCACCTGGACCCAGGAAAAGCCGTAAGCTGACCCCACCTAGTGGGGCCTGCATCTAAGAGGAAATACCTGACATCCCAAACATGTCAGCCAGTCAGGGTCTTGAACCCTGGAAATCCCCTCACCCCAACCTCTGCTATGATAAAAAAAACCTCACCCTGCCTGGGCTCTGAGCTATCTGCTCTCACCACTGCATCAGACAGGTAGAGAGTCCAAGCTCTGAGCTTGGAAATAAAGGCTCTTTGCTTTTACATATGGGATTCGGTCTCCGTGGTGGTCTTTTGGGGGTCCCTGAGATCTGGGCATAATACCGTCAACACAGCCCAGGGCTGGAGAAAGCAAGAACATGTAGGCAGTTCTTAGGAAATGGTGAGTATTTTTTATTACTTATACAAGGAATTGATCCCTCAGGTTTAAATACTTCCTAGCAGAATGTACCAGAACCTCTGGCATCAGCTGTGTTCTTTTCTAGACTGATAACAATGGATTACTGGAAAGAGTCTGAAAGGCAATAGAAGAGGCATGATCTAAAAGGTCTACTGTTTCCCAAATAATATTATCCCGACCGTTTATTTTTGATGCAGCATACTGGAAATTTCTAATCTTATTCATTCAAAGTCCCTCTCCACTCTGTTCTGTTTCATGTCCGCTTTAAGCAGGAAGCCATCAGCAACATGACCCTTCTGATGGAGAATCAATAAACCAAAGTGTAGGGTACATGACCAGAAACTCAATTCTCGGCCAGATGAAAAGAGAAGAATTATTTAACCCGAGGAATGCCGCAGCAGGATTTCTACCCGACTCCAGAGAAACAGAGACTCTGGAAGGGCTGAGGCGAGGCCTCCACCCTGCTCTCTCTGTGTGTTTAGCTTGCTGCTAAAGGGCTTTGTTAAGGACCAAGCCCTAGCACCATCTCCTGGTGGAACTGTAAACTGGAAAAGAGGCATTTCATGCAAGGACCCTCCCTCGCCTTAACAGAAATTAAAGTTCAGGAGAAAAACCTGGTAATCCGTCAGAACGGCTGTGTGTTTCAACCTCCTGTTAAGCATCTAAATGGAGAAGAGCAGATGGAAGAGTCTCGGCCATTTACAGTCCCCCCAGGGATGGCCCCTGTTATGCCAACCACTTCCTTTGTTTCTGTAAGAGCTCATGGCTCTGCAGAACCACCAGCCACCACAGGCAGCTTGTGATCACCTCACTCCTACTCACATACCCATCCTACCTGCGGATCCTCCTCTGCCCAAATTAGCATCCTCAAACACTTCTGCTTTCTGGAGATTCTTTACACAAAGACATCACACTGGAATCTGTGTCCAGAGTCAGACTTCTGGCCACTGCAAAGCTGCAAGGCCACGGTCACCCCCAGACCCAGAATACCATGGTAAGGAGTCATTTGGTATCTTGCCCTTCGATGAATCCCCTGCCCTCATGGCCCCTCTCACTTTCTACATCCTAGGTGAGATTGGGTGGTCTAGATCAAGCGGCCACCCCATTCAGCTCCTTATATGCCTTCAAGCCGAGTGACTTGACATCATCAGGCAGAGATCCCAAAATAGCTAGAAAAAATGAATCGGCAAACATGTTAACCAAGGAACAAACCACATTCCAAGAAATCCTGAATTCCTCAGGAGAAGTGTGCAGGTCAGTTTATTGCAGGAGGGCCTCTGGCTGGCTAGCTCCTTCAGGCTCTGCTCAGTGTCGTCTGTGTTAGATACGGTGTCCTGAGCCTCTTCCCTTTGCTAGACAATGTGGTCAGCACTCTGCCAGCGGTTCCTCTTCATCTTGCTAATGCCCCGTGCCATTGGTGCGCGTGTGTTTTCACTTAACAGACAAAATAAACAGGGCCAGGGAGAACGTAAGTAACTTGCCCAAGATCTGACTGCAAGTAAATGGAAGAGACAGAACTGAAATTTGTACTTCCTACGCCCTCTCGATCACTAGGAAATAATCTTTCTGAGAGCAAGGATTTGGGTGTTTCCTCCGGCAATGCTGGTAAGAGCACTCCTTACAGTCGCAGGACAAATGAAATGGAGATAATTGCCTATAAATGGAGGGACTCTTCAGGGCCCTGTGAACGCACGCGGAAAGTAACAGCCTGGAGCTGTGGTAACGTCAGGCGCTGCTCATCTCTTCTTGAACAGGATGTGCCCCATCAAATCCTTCTCCCAGTCCTCTCTCACTCAGTACAGCTACTGAACCACGGTCTTTACCGGAAGCCTGTATTTTTTAGGGTCATGCTAGCAGTTTTCTCTCAGTGTCCATGCCTGATGATTGATTTCTCATGGCTATTTGCAAAAGCACAAATACAAATGCTAATAACCGGCAATAAAACCAGCCAGCCGATTCTAAAAGCCAGTGCTGGCAACTGTTCTGTGGTCTTCGGGGACCTTCGGTTTGCCAGGCCCCGCTAACGCAAACATTTCTTTTGATGTCAAGATGCCAAGGGTGGTAACCTTGTCTTTTGCTCAAAATTTATAGAATGCTGATGTCTGACTGGATTGAGAGAAGACACTCTTAAGAATCACAGACAACCTTGGGAGTTCCTAATGCCAGAACCACCCATCCTGGCTCAGCATACAAATTTCTTTCTTTTGTTCAAGTAACGTTACTTTTTTTTATTTTTTATTAAGAAAAATGAAGAAATTTAATCAGCACTCTTTTTTTTTTAAGATTTATTTATTTATTATGTATACAAAAGAGGGTGCCAGATCTCATTGCAGAAGGTTGTGAGCCACCATGTGGGTGCTGGGAATTGAACTCGGGACCTCTGGAAGAGCATTCAGTGCTCTTAACCTCTGAGCCATCTCTCCAGCCCTCTTAATCAGCATTCTTAAACCATCTGTTAGATTCCTACACTGGACACTGGCCGTCAAAGTTGGACAGATACACAGACAAACCTCTTCAAGGCCCTCACAATCTAGGGACAGAACATAGCTTACACATGAAGCGGCCAGAGAAGCAGAGCCAGCAGCCACAGGCAGTGTGAGGTGGAGGCTGCAGACAACAGCAGTTATTCATGCTCAGAAGGGAAAAAAGACCATTTAGGAAATAGAAAGCCCACGGCTATGTGGTTGCTGCGCCTGCTTGCCCTGTACTTTGTGGTGCCTTTTAGCTGATCTGTAAAATGACAAAGCAAAACCCTTCTTCTCTTTTTAAAAATGGCACACATTTCAGTTGCTGTATTTCCATTGTACACAGGACTGGGTTTCAGAGACTATTTCACGCAAGTCCATAACTACTTGAAGCATACCTGCCCCTGATCCTCCAGCTTCTTCCGCCCGCCCTGTCCCCTCATCAGCCCCCTTTCTTCCTCTAGACAGTTGTGATTTATGTGTCTAGATAAAATCTAGGACACAAAAAAGAGAGAGAACACAATGTTTGTCTTCCTGCATCTGACTTAACTCACTTAACATTGTTAAGTGTTGTTGCATCCATTTTCCTAAAATGACATCATTTTATTCCTCAGGGCTGAAAATTTTCCATTATGTGCATATGCATACCACATCTTTATCCTTCTGCTGTAGGTCGTCTAAGTGGGTTCCATAACTTACTTCTTCTTTTTTTAAAGGATTTTTTTTAAGCTTTATTTATTCATTATGTATACAGCATATATGACCGCAGGCCGGAAGAGGGAACCAGATCTCATTACAGATGGTTGTGAGCCACCATGCGGTTGCTGGGAACTGAACTCTGGACCACTGGAAAGGCAGTCAGTGCTCTTAACCTCTGAGCCATCTCTCCAGCCCTATAACTTTCTTCTTCTTCTTCTTCTTCTTCTTCTTCTTCTTCTTCTTCTTCTTCTTCTTCTTCTTCTTCTTCTCCTCCTCCTCCTCCTCCTCCTCCTCCTCCTCCTCCTTCCTCCTCCTCCTCCTCCTCCTCCTTCTTTTTTAAATTTTAATATAATTACATCATCTCTTTCTTCCTCCAAACCTTCCCATGTACCTCACCACTGCTCTCTCAAGTTCATGGCCTCTTTTTCTTTAATTTCTCTCTCTCTCTCTCTCTCTCTCTCTCTCTCTCTCTCTCTCTCTCACACACACACACACACACACACACACACACACACACACACACACACACACCCTGCTCAGTCTATATAATGTTATTTACATGTACATGCTTGCAAGGCTGCCCATTTAACACAAGTTTTTGAGTGCTGACTATGGATCAGGTAATACTGTGGTTGCAAGGATTCAGTGTGGGACCATGCAATGGCAAGATGGTCTGATGGATGTTATAGTGTGGCGGGAAAGGAAAGGGGGACAGACAACAAGAAGTAAATGGGTAAATATACCATGTGTCAGGTAAAGACAAGAGCGGTGAGGAGATGCCAGTCGAGGTAAAGGGATTACAAGTGGTGTGGCGATGGGGCTGTGACAGCGAGGGCAGCTTGAGGAGTGTCAATCGGTCAGACGATATTAAATAGGGGTGTGGAGTAAGTGAAGCCACCCAAACTACAACCTGAAGGAAGGACGTTCCTGGAATGAGGACTAGCAGCATAATGACTGACATAAGAAGACTCAGGATGTTACAGGAGCAGTGAGGAGGTGGGTGTGGGTATTGGAGGGGCTGCAAAGAAGGCAGGAGCCCAAGTTAAGAGATCTATAAAACAAAACTGCCTCTAACCTGTGAGCCCCACTTACCCAAGGACAGATAAATCTGTAAGCCCCACTTGCCCAAGGACAGATAACTTCCTGGAATGTTGGGGGGGCGGGGCTGTTGTTCATGTAAGATGACAAGCCATGTGTTTTCACTTCTATAAACAACATTGGTTGCCCCAACTGCACAGGATGTGTTTGATTACACTTAGGCGGGAGGTACGTAGGCAGGAAGTATGTCAGGATGTATGCTTGCCCCAACTGGATGAAGGTGGGAAGTACATAGCCTTGTGGGGTTTGCCTTTATAAGCACAACTAATGTAATTCGAGGCCATTCTCTGGGAATCCCAGCTATGGAGCTGGCCAGTTCCCATCATCCTGACCAATATGTAATAAAACTCGCTTCAAATGTGGCTAAAAATTGTGGTAGTGCTCTTATTCTTGCCTGGTGGGATTAACAATAAGGAGTGCAGATGGGGAGGCCTTGAAGGCTTAAGAATATTTGCCCGAGTATGTCAGCTGAATGGCCACTGTAAGACTGCAGCAAGATGGTTCCAAGCAACTGGGATCCCGAATGGGTGGACATAAATGCTCAGTCCTCAGATAAGATGTCTCGGGCTCCTCTGCAGTTGGGGAGTAATTTTGGAAATTACTACACTTAGAGGAGGAAAGTGACTAGAAAGAGAAGTTCAGAGACCAAAGGTAGTCTCGGGCACTTCATGACAAACTGAGGAATGGATCCTGCTGTCTTTGGCCTTCCTGAAGCCAGTGAGCAGCTTCTATCCAAAGACTCCTTGTGTGGTTGATTATTGGAGCCATACAAAGGTGCTGTGCCCCTGACCACGAACCTGCCTTTCAAAACTCATTTGTCCAGGTTTGATTGACATTGTTATCTCTACCATTTCTGACATGTGTCTGTTAATCCCATTCACCAAGAATAAGACCACTACCACAGTTTAAAGCAAGCTTTAATTAAATACTGGCCAGGTGGATGGGCTC
Organism: Peromyscus californicus insignis; assembly: GCF_007827085.1. Classification (NCBI taxonomy): domain Eukaryota; kingdom Metazoa; phylum Chordata; class Mammalia; order Rodentia; family Cricetidae; genus Peromyscus; species Peromyscus californicus. Next base: position 53,613,652 of record NW_026294480.1, on the reverse strand, counting down.
TGGCCAGGTCCATACCCAGGTCCCAGGAAATGGCCCCAAGTCACGTTTTTGCAGGGGCTTAAAAAGGCAAAACCCATAACTCACCACACTTCTCATGAGGTCCAATCAGGGGCATACATCCTGATGTACTACTTCCTGCCCACATACCTCCCGCCTACATCCTATCAGGGGCAAGGGTACATACATCCTGACATATTTCCTGCCCATATGTGATCAAGCACATCCGGTGCAGATGGTTCAAACAAACTTGTTTAAGGGAATGAAAACACATGGCTTATTATCTCCCATAAACAACAGCTTCCAGCATTTCAGGAACTATCTGTCCTTGGGTCAAAGGACTTGCAGATCAGAGGCATTTTTGTTTCATGGATCACTTAGGCATAGTAATCAAAACTTAAAATGCAACTTTGGCTGCCAAACTGTCACCAATGTTAAATAATTGAATTTCCTACAAGTCTGCTGAGGTAGAGCGGAGCAAACAGTAGGAGGTGCGAGGTGAGAGACTTAGGTGAAGACTCGTGTTTTGTTATAAAATTCATGTAAACGCTGTTTCTATTCCAGTCCTCTCTGTAAGAACTCAGCAGCAATGGTTTTTCTTATTCAATGGGTGAATATGGTTATCTTGTAAAAACACAAGCCACTGCCAGTATGAACTGGGTTCCTGCCACGGTTTGGAGACCTTTTGCCTCTTAACCATCTCTGAGCATCAGCAGACATGACTGTGAGCAGCATACACAAGATGGAAGACACAAAGCCGTTGCATATGTCTGGGTAAGCTCCCTCAGTGTCACATGCCCATAGAAGGCAATGTTGTCTAAAAGAAGAAAGAACCCACAGGAAATGGATATTTCTGTTCTCCAGACAACATTCCCAGCATCACTGAGCCACCATGTTCCTAATATTCTGTTTGTTTAATGTCTGACAACTCCTTGGCTTGTACCACAGTGGATTTAATAACTTGGGCACACACAGTTATCCACACAGATAAGAGAATGTGTTTGTTTGGGTGAGGATAGAGAGAAATTGAAGGGTCCATTGCATCCAAGACCACTGTGACTACATAATGCTCTATTAAAAATGTTTGAGGGACTTTACTGTTTTTCCTTCCAATTCAGAGTTGGTACAATCACAGGCTTCTTGGCTGATAGGAGGAGGAACGGAGCCATATCTGGAGCGATTGGTACTGAAGGATGAGCAGGCTGCTGCTGCCCTGCAGTGGGGATTGTTGAAACAGCAGCCAGAGAAGAGGATTCACCAGCTGCCAGCCAGGGAGGAAACAGAAAATATTTACTGTCTACAATTCCTGTTTTCCATTCGCCCTCATGAACAACATAACAAATAGTAAGTGTGGGAAGCCTTCTACTATCCCAGCTGTACTGTGCAATATAAAGTGCATGGAAAATATGAAGAAAAGGGAAATATTTCACTTTGTCCTTTTACCTCGCTTCCTGAATTGCTAGCTTTTGTGGGATTTATAATAAGATCAGTCTTTAGAAGCCAAATCTACATATGGCTTCTGTTTGCTTTTCTTGTAGTTTGTTTTTGTAGTCCTAGAGATGGAAGCTCGTACAATGTTAGGTCACATCCACAGACTCGGATATACATTTTTGAACTAGAAACTTAGTATGCCAAATCCCAAGATTTGTTGCTTTGGGGTGGAAAAGCTATCTCAATCTGTGACAACTTCTGTTTTTACAGAATTCTCCCTCCCTTTTTTTCATTAAACTGAGCATAAATTCTAGCCAGAATTCTTCTACCCAAACTTTATTAATAGTTATTATTAATCAAATTCAAGTATTTGTTTAAAGCACAAATTTGGTTTTGTTATTATTAGTTTATGTGTATATGTCTCGTGTGTGTGTGTGTGTGTGTGTGTGTGTGTGTGTGTGTGTGTGTGCATGTTCATGTGGTTGCTCTCAGAGACCAAAAGAGGAGGTCAGACACCCTGGATACTCCAGTTACTTGAGGTTGTGAGCTATATGATTCAGGTTCTGAGAATCAAACCCCCGTCCTCTGCAAGAGCAGCACATGTTCTTAACTATGGAGCCATCTCTCCAGGCCCACAAATTTATTTTTAACCTGAATGTTAAATAATCTAACAGTGGACTTCATAAATTGACACAAGAAAACTCAGTGGGGGACTAGTTGGTCAGCTTTTGGGGGAAACTAGTCAACCAGGGGAGCTGAAATGTTAAGTAAAAATGCAGTGAAAACAGGAAAATCTGAATTTGTAAAGTCTCTATCGTAGTTAGAGTGCTGGATCTAACCTAAGGAAACTTGGCAATTGTTTCAGATGTGGGAAGAGACCATCCAGGTTGAAGGGCAAGACTGACTTATGAAGAGCTTAAAACAGTAAACTAGAGAGAGAAGGAATTTTTCCTTCTAATTCACAAAGAGCATCTGTTTAAAAAAAATCCTTGGCCAGTATCATATTAAATATCAAAAAAAATGATAATGAAAAATTAGGAAAGCTTTACTATTCATCAGAAACTGCATAGATAAAATCTGGTGTGACTATCCGATAAAATACTGAACAGTAGTTAAATTAATGCACCGTGTGGTTCTTCACGGGCAGGGCTTAAAGACACTCTTGTGGATCTACATGGACAGGGCTTAGAGACACTCTTGTGGACCTACATGGTCAGGGCTTAAAGACACTCTTGTGGATCTACATGGGCAGGACTTAAAGACACTTGTGGATCTACATGGGCAGGGTTTAAAGACACTCTTGTAGATCTACATGGACAGAGCTTAGTGACACTCTTAATGAAAAAATGGTCCTGCGCAGTGTGAGTCATTCCTGTAAAACTGCAAAGACACACGGGACATTGAATGCTGCCCATAGATCATGAGGGTATAAATGCATGAACTGGATTTGGGCCTAAACTCGTGATCATGCTGCCTCTGGGGAGAACAGGGGTGGGGTCTAGAGACCTTTCCCTGTGGTGTAATATTTTATTGGGGAGAGAAATACAGAGTAAACATGACCAAATATTAAACATTTATGTGTGTGGCATGTGTGTGTACATGTTTATGTGTGTATGCATGTGTGTGCAGGTTCATGTGTATGTGGAGAACAGAGGCCAACACCAGGTGTCTTCTTCTGTCACTCTTCCTCACGTATTTCTGAGACAGAGTCTCTCGTTGACACTGTAGTTCACCGATTCTGCAAGGCTAACTGGTCAGGAAGCTCTGGGGATCCTCTAGTCCTTGAATCCACTGGACTAGGATTGAAGGATGTGCCAATCCTGGCTGTTTACATGGATTCTGAGATCTAGTCTCTGGTCTTCACACTTACATGAAATCCCTTTGCCAACAGATCCATTCACATAGCTCTTTAAACATCTTATACTTTTGGGCAGTGATGACAACAGTATTTTCCATTTTGTTCTTTTGTCTTTCATTAAAAGACAAAAGAGGCTGGTCTGGCCAATGGCAAGGTCTTTGCAAAACTTACTCTATTTTCTTATGCTCTAACAGAGTGTCAGAGGCTGGGTGTCTTAGTTAGGGTTTCTACTGCTATAAAGAGACACCATGACCATGGCAACTCATAAAGGAAAACATGTAATTGGGGTGGCTTACAGTTCAGAGGTTCAGTCCATTATCATTATGGTGGGAAGCACGGTGGCATGCAGACAGACACGGTGTTGGAGAGGTAGCTGAGAGTTCTGCACCTTGCTCAGCAAACAGGAAGTGAGCAGAACTAGGAGTAACTTGAGCATAGTAGACCTCAAAGCCCAGCCTCCACAGTGACGTACTTCCTCCAACAAGGTCATATTTACTTCAATTAGGTCACATCTCCTAATAGTGCTACTCCCTATGAGTTTATGGGTCCCAATTACATTCAAACTACCACATTTCACTCCCTAGCCCCCGTAAGCTTATAACCATATCATAATGAATATGCATTTAGTCCAACTTCAAAAGTTCCCATAGTTTATCACAGTCTCAACAATGTTTTAAAGTCCAAAGTTCAAAGTCTCTTCTGAGATTCATGTAATCCCCTATAGAATAAAAATTTAAAAAACAACAGATCACATACTTCCAACATATAATGGCACAGGATATACATTACCACTCCAAAATGCAGGGAAGGGAACATAGTGAAGAAATACTGGACTAAAGAAAGACCAAAAACCAGCAGAGCAAACTCCAAACTCTGCATCTTCATGTCTGATATCAAAGTGCTCTTCAGATCTCCAACTCCTTTCATCTTTGCTGACTGCAACACACTTCTGTCTCTTAGGCTGTTTCCACTCCCTGTTAGCAGCTCTCCTCAGCAGGCATCCCAGGGCTCTGGCATCTCCAACATCTTTGGGTCTCCAATGTAGTCCAGGCTTCAACTTCACAGCTTCATGCAATGGCCTCTCTGGGCCCCCATTCAGGGACACTCCTGACAGATGCCTGGCTTCAGTGGCTTTCCTTAGTGATGAAGGAGAAGTCCATAACCCATTTCTTCTGTCCTTGATTCTAAAACCAGAACCACATGGCCAAAGCTGCCAAGTTCTGCTGCTTGTTGAGGCTAGAACATGGCCCCCTTGTTCAATTACATCTTCACTAGCTTTCTGTTTTCCATGATTTCCTTCACTGCCTAAGCTTGGCTGTCCTGGAACTTGCTCTGTAGAACAGACTAATATGGTGATGTATTGTGTCCCAAATATATTGTGCATCCTAATAAAGTTTATCTGAGGATCAGAGGAAAAAGCCAGCCACTGTAGTAAGCATAGAGGTCAGGCAGTGGTAGCACACGCCTTTAATCCTATCACTCAGGAGGTAGGGCTCTGTCTGGATCTCTGTAAGTTCAAGGCCACACTGGGAACAGAGCCGGCATGGTGGTACATACCTTTAATCTGAGCACTAACCATAAAAGTCTGGAGGTCTGTACAGATAGACAGGAAGTGGCAGAGCTGGGCAGGAAGAGGAAGTGATGTAGCTGGGCAGAGAGAGGAAATGAGGTGGCAGAACAGAAAGGCATATAGGTGTGGGTTTAGAGGAAGTAGCTCTCTTTGGAGACTCAGGCAACAGTAAGGTAAGATTGGCTGTGGCTTTTTTTTTTTCCTATTCCTCTGATCTCTCAGGTTTTAACCCCAATATCTGGTTCCAGGTTTTTTTTTTTTTTTTATTAATAAGATGGTTTAGCAAATTGTCCTACAGACTAACCTTACTTGAACTCAGAGATCTGCCAGCCTCTGTCTCCTGAGTTCTAACACTAAAAGCATGGGTCACCGCTGCTCAGCTTTAAGCTTTTCTTTAATTCCTTTTCACAGGCTGGAAATTTAGCTGGGTGGTATCTTGCCCTGAGGTCACCACTCCCTTTATTCCGTTTCTTAATCTGTTTATCTCATTGAACACAGGACTTAGCCCATTCCACTTCCTGTGCCCTTTTTCTCCTCAAATTGTACTTTTTGTATTTTTTCTTTCTCTGCTTGCTCCTTTTCATAATAATTCTATATAAAAGTAACCAGTAATAACAACATAACAGAGTCAAGAGAGGGCTGTTTCAAGATTCCCTCTGCCAATGGAATTAATTCAAATCTCTTTACTTTAGCCTCAGGCAGACTCTTTAGCTAAGGGTAAAAAGAAACCACTTTCTTAACCAAAATATCAAAGATCTCTAGAGAACATACTAAAATTCTTCTCCTCTGACACCTCTTGAGACAGGCCCCCACAATTCAGATCTTCCAGGCTCCTACTAGTATGGCCCATTAAGCAATGCTTAAAGCATTCCACTGCTTTCCTAACACAAAGTACCAAAGTCCAAATTCTTCCAAATGAAAACAAGCTCAGGCCTATCACAGCAATACCCAAGTCCCTGGTACGAACTTATGTCTTAGTTAAGATTTCTATTGCTGTGAAGAGACACCATGACCATGGCAACTCTTACAAAGGAAAACATTTAATTGGAGTGGCTTACAGTTCGAGGTTCAGTCCCTTATCATCATGGTGGGACAAGGCAGCATGCAGGCAGGCACGGTGCTAAAGAGTTAGCTGAGAGTCCTACCCCTTATGCAGATGGCAGAAAGTTAACAGAACTAGGATAACTTGAGCACAGGAGACCTCACAGCCCAACCGACAGTGACACACTTCCTCCAGCAAGGCCACACCCACTCCAACAAGGCCAAATCTAATAGTACCACTCCCTATGAGCTTATGGGGGCCAATTACATTCAAACAACCACACTGAGTAATTGATTAAGGAAAGGTGCTTACTTTAACTAACAGCTATGGAAACCCAAGAGTATGGTGCTGAGATCTGCAGGTGTGGCCTCAGACTGTTCCATACACCGCAGAAAAGCAGAGCAAGCAGACACATACCAGAGAGAGAGAGAGAGAGAACAAAATCCTATGCAAAAAAAAAGAGATGCAAAACCAGCATTAATCCCTTCATAAGAACCCTGGCCCCATAACCCAAATGCCTCCTACTAGACCCTACCTCCCAACAACTCAGCATTGAGTAATGAGCCCCAAGGTGAGTTTTGGTGGGAAACAACCATGTTCAAACCAAGTTCTGTGTTAATTTGTAAGTCTGGGACCAAATCTAAACAAAGGGTCACAGAGCCTTCCTCCACAGAGGGCTCAGTTCTTCCTGAAGATAAATTCAAACAAAGCTTCAACAACACTGCTATGCAGGCATAGTATCATCAGGTCAATACTTGGCCCAGAGCACCTCCATGGCTCCTCCAGCCCCGCCACTGAAGCATTCAGCCTGAAAATGTCACAGGGAAAACCTGCCAGGCCCTTCAGTACAGAGCAGTTCTGCTGGCATCCTGAAACAACTGGAAATGTTTCAATGATACATTAAGGGAAAACATAAAGAATATGATAGTTCCATCCATTTGCCTGCAAATTTCATGCTGTCATTGTTTTTCTCTGCTGAGTAGTACTCCATTGTGTATATGCACCACATTTTCTTAATCCATTCCTCAGTTGACAGGCATCTAGGTTGTTTCTAGGTTCTGGCTAGAAAATATCATCCTGAGTGAGATAACCCAAACCCAGAAGGACAAACATGGTATGTACTCACTCATAAGTGGATACTAGATATAAAGCAAAGAACAATCAGACTGCAACCCACAGAACCAGGGAGGCTATATAGCAGGGGGGGACCCTAGGATGACTGTGGCTTAGAATAAGTTTTGGTTTTACTCAATTACTGGGCAAGCCTCAGTGAAACATTTCACTATTAGGATAAGAATTTATACTGTATCAAGCTGATAATAGAAATTAATTAATAATTAATTAAAAAGAAAGAATACGATAGTACAGGGGCTGGAGAGATGGCTCAGGGGTTAAAGAGAACTGACAGCTCTTCCAGAGGACCTGGGTTCGATTCCCGGCATATACACATGGTGGTTCACAACCATCTGTAACTCTAGATGCCCTCCCTCCCTCTTCTGGCCTCTGAGGGCACCAAGCTTACAAGTGGTGCACAGACGAACAGGTGGGCAGCGTGACCATACACATAAAAATAATTAAAAAATAAGATAGCAGGATGATTATTTTCAGCTAAACAATATTGCCTTCTAATTTCATGTGCATGTACAGGTACATACACATATAATTCACTCAAGTAAATAAAGTATGTGCCATGGGAATTTGGAGGAAAAAATAACTTCATTTTATTTTCCTTAGGTTTAAAAAAAAAAGCATTCCTTGGAAATTCACTAAATGTATAAATTCTCATTCTGACTTTCATGGCTGGTCAAAGAAAAAGATAATAATGTATATGTTTTTTAATCTTAAGAGCAGCAAGGAAATAAGGCAACACGAGGCTTTATAGGGTTTTTTTTAATCATGTGAAGTGTCACTGTGCATTTTAGCAAACAGGAAAATTCCTGTTTTGTGCTCTTTTTCTGTTTCAACTGCAGAAACAGGTTACAGGCTCCTGTCACCCCCCAGACAACAGATCCGCCAGAACAGGAACTCGGCAGACGCTGATAGAGGAAATTTTAATTTAATCCACCGCCATAAATTACACAAATGTGTCCGTGCCTTAGAAGCTCCCTGGAGGGGATGTTTCTTCAGAAATAAAAAGGAAATGTGATTTGGAAGAAACGCATTTTAGTTGATTATCTCTCTGCCTAAGGAAGCTACGGTTGCCCTAAAATAAAATTTTGCGTTCCAGACTGCAGCCAGGGGAGAGACATGCCTGTAATCTCCTCATTGCTTTGGCTGTCACAGTGGAACACTCACAGCCCCCATGAGAATCACCCCAAATCATAAGGCAGGGGCTGCCGTCGCCTTGCGTGGTATTAGTCTATTAGATGGCGCTGCAATTTGCAACCGAGCCCTGTACAGGAAGTGCTGCTTCGGCAAATCCTCCGCTCAGGAGCGAGAGGGGCTCTCGGAAATCGGGGTCGCAAATGTTATTAATGCAGTTCCGGAAAGTACGGCAGGAAAATCTGTCTCCTTTGCCCCATTCCAGATCTTCCAGGCCCAAAGCCGCTCCCAGCCAATGTCGCCGCTGTGCTGTGATTTAATTACAAGCCATTACATTGTTTCAGGGTAGGCGTTTCAAAGGTCCTCAGAGGTTAGAAATTTTGCAAAACACATTCAGCAAAACTTCACTTAATTGAAATTCCTCTAACATAAAATTTAAAAAATACATATTGACAATGGAGGTGCCAAACTCTAAAAATGGGTGATTTGACCGACAACAGCATGATGGCAGATGTTTGGAGATTCATCCTGGAGTGACGATTCCAACTCTTAGGTCTTCCCTGGATAGCCTACAAGTTAGGAGCTCCGGTAAGTCTACAAGTTCAATTCGACAGCCAAAGAAACCCGTCAACTCCTCATTCTTGTATTGAATATTTGGACAGATGGAAATTCAAATCACCCTCACAAAATGATCATCTTCTATTCAATAAACATCTGCTGGAGGCCTATTCTTTGCATGGGGCTCAATGTGAATATATATGGATAAATAAATATATATGTATATTTATGGATAAATCTTTCCACGATTTCATCGTCTCCTCCACGAAGCCTTCTAGTTTCACTCTTCTACCCAATAAAGGCAGAAGCAGAACAAAGCTAGCGTTTCACACAGCATAGGCAGTCAGGCACTACCATAAGAAAAAAAAACCTCACCCCTTCTCTGTCCTTGAATTAAGGGACAGGCAGCTTTACTGTCTACCATGTGCCTCCTGTTAGCATCAACAGACTTCATTAGCTAGATAATGGGTAATTTCCCAGGTGCCTTATCGGGCCTTCTCTTCTGAAGAGACTAGAGCAAGCAAACTTTGAACTCTTTTGAGTCAGAATGGACTTCAGATTCAAGCTGAGTCACTATGGGAAACTGAGTCACTGTGGGCTCCCACAGCTGTACAGACGTAAGAGCCTGAGATTGGATCCCCAGCATCCATGACCACAGAGGTCCGAAACCCTTGCAACTGGAGCATGCAGGGTAGAGGCAGGAGAATGCCAGGGCTCACCAGCAGCCAGTCCGCCCATCAGTAGGCATTTCAGTCTCCGTGAGAGACTGTCAAAACGTAAGGTAGAAAGCAGTAGAGGAGAACATGGCCCCAACACTTCAGATTTTCACTCCCTTACACATACATGCACACTCTCTCTTTCTCTCTTATTTTCTGTGTGGTTTCTCACCCCTGCACCCACATTTTAGCAGGATCTTTTTGTATTGTAGTTTTCAGGTTTGTTATGTTTTTGCTTGTGATTCTCTTTAATTTGTTACTGTAATGTCATTTATATATTTTTTCCCTCTCTGGGCAATCTTTTTTCTTTCTCCTCAGGATGCCTTTTCTTTCCTGCCCATGTGTCTTTTTCTCCTTTTCCTCTTTCTCCATGTAATAGTTCCTTGCTTTCGTCTAACAGATTTCTTTTATATACTCTTATGTTTTTGCTTGTTATTCCTCTTCTTACATTTATCTAATTTTTTTTAACTTTTTAATTACCAGGAAATTTCTTTTTAAGTTTTATTTCATGTGTATGTGTGTGCATGCCTGTGTGAGTGTATGCAACATGTATGCAGTGCCCATGGAGGTCAGGAGAGGGCATCAGACCCCTTGAAGCTGAGGTTACAAGTGGTTGTGATCACCTAATGTGGGGGCCGGGAATCGAACTCCAGTCTTCTGGAAAAGCAGCAAGTGCTCTTAACTGCTTAGCTATCTCACCAGTTTGGAGAAGATTTTATTTTTGTTTTCCTTTTTGTTCTCTTTTTCTTGCTTTTCCCACACCCCACTTACAACATTCTTCACGTCTCTCCTTCCTTCCCTTTTCGTCTCTTTAACCGTGTATTTTCCTGTTTCCTTCTATCTCATTCGTTAGTTCCACATGTTCCCTAAATGATGTTTAGCCCCACAGCACATTCTAGTAGTTTCGCCACGTCCCATTCAATTATGCATCTGGTTTCTGTGACTAATTTGAAGTGTCCTTCTGCCTCTTGTGTGATTTACTGTTGCTGCTGCTACAGTCCTTTGCTTCCTTCTTGCCGAGCAGCATTGGGAGTTGAGGCTTCCAGAGTAGATGTTCGGGTAGAGGGCTACCTCTCCCCAAACCCAGAACAGAACAGCCACCCAAGGCAGCAGATGCACAAATGACCGCATAAAGGCAGGAAATGGAAACGGCAAGGGTCGACAGCGCCTCAACAACGCTACTCAAGATTCTGAAAGAAGTAAAATACCAAAGGAAGTCTTGGGGTTTGGTTTGTTTGTTTGTCCGTTTTTGGTTTTGTTTATGGTAAAAATGATCAGTTGGGGGATGGAGGGGTAGATAGCTCATCAGTTAAGAATTCTTACTGCTTTTGCAGAGGACCTGGGTTCCGTTCCCAGCACGCACTCGGCAGCTCAACACTTCTGTAACTCCAGTTCCAGAGGATCTGGTGCCTTTTCTGACTTCTTGGGGCCCCTGCATGCACATGACACACGTACTCTCAAGCACACATACACACATATTAATTTTAATTAATTTTTTTAAAAGACCAGTGACTGAAAGAGAATACCAACATGAATTCAAACCTTCAGACCCTAGAGAAGAAAGTCAACAACATAAAGGGAAAAGTCAGTAAAATGGGTGAGAAAAACAACAATATGGATGAAAAAGTAAGTGACATGGGAGAAAAAAATGTATTCGATTTGCCTATTGGTGGCATTCAGGTTATTTCATTTTTGCTTTGTTTTATCACTCAGTGTATCTCTCTCTGTTTGTGTATATATGTGTGAACAAAACAATTCTCTTCTTCCCATGGGATAAAATTCTTCGAACCCAACATAAAAGATGCAGCAAAACTTGATTTTGCTTGGCAATAAAGAAAGTCTTTATATTGCATTAAACCTCCTGGTTGGGGAAAAACGTATTTCTTTCTTAGTTCTAAGTTATCGCCCTATGACCATATCTTTGTTTTCAAACATGTAAACAGAATACACATTTCAGGGGCTGGAGAGCTGGCTCGGTGGTTAAGAGCACTTACTGCTCTTGCAGAGGACGTGGGTGTGGTTACTAGCATCCATATCAGGTGGCTCCCAACTGATTGTAACTCCAATTCCAGGGTATCCAAAGCTCGGCGGCCTCCATGGGCATCTACATGCATGTAATGAACGTAAATTCATATAGGCACACATATGTACACATAAGTATAGCTAATAAATATTTTTAAAAAAACTACAAATCTCAAGTGCTCACCAAGCAAAGATTTCTATTACATATAGCCTGAGGTCAATGTATGCACAGACATATTTCCTTCCAGGAAGGGAGCACAGAGAAGCAGGTAGCTGAGGGCATACTGCCTGCCACACTTTACCCTGTGACTACAAAAGTCCTCTGACAAGGGTCCCAGCTGGGATCCTGAGTCAGAGCTCAGACAGGTTGGGGTCAGGCTGAGGTTAGAATCACAATTCCTTTCATTCTCCGCTGATCCTGGTGAGCTGAAACCAGTTTATCTCGGGGGCGGGGGGGGGGGGGGGGGGGTATAAGAAGGGACTTGAATGGAATGATATCTGAATTTTTACCTTGGCTGAGAATAAGTTTGTATTGCTCTCATACCCAACGGATGACTGTGTTTATTTTAAATGTTTGGGTTTCTCTCTCTCTCTCTCTCTCTCTCTCTCTCTCTCTCTCTCTCTCTCTCTGTGTGTGTGTGTGTGTGTGTGTGTGTGTGTGTGTGTGTGTGTCTCTGTCTCTCTCTCTCTGTATATGTGTCTCTGTCTCTGTCTTTCTCTCCCTCCCTCGCTCCAACTCCTGCAGCTACTTCAGTTTTAAATGACGTCTAGATTACTGTAGCACACAGACATTATAAAAATAACCAACTCCGTTCCTCTCCTGGTTTCACAAGCAAGCACAAGAATTTCCCGTCCCGTGTGCAGTGCGCGATGGGGGAAAGGCATGTTTAAGTGTGTTTGCACACGAGCGTGTGGGACACAGATACAGAAAGGTAGAAATGTGCTCCAGCGCCAGCATGGCTGACAGCTACAGTGTCTGATCTTACATGCTCCTGGCTCATCAAAATGAGGAGACGGGAAGAGAGTCCACTGACGTACCCCTTCAGCGATACGAGGCCACCGCAAATTAGCCCGCCCTGATAACTTAAATCAGATTCCTCTCTTGTGCTATCCATCAGAAGCAGTGATGCTGCTCATTATTCCCGAGTGCTGAATGACATGCTGTTTCATTTATTCTTATCATTTTGCCATCCCCCAGTCAGCTTTTCAGACCGGCCCATCCCGGCACACACAGGAAGAACATAGTAATATTTTGTGCTGTTGGGATCCTGACCTGCCGTGTGAAAGGGGACCGAACTGGTCTCCTCATTCTTGCCAGTTTCCTGCTCAACCCTAAAGTCTGCCTTTGTCTGGGAGTCTCTTCCCAGCTAGGGAATCTATGGAAAAACACAAGGGAACTTAGAATCTAAAAGGTTAATCAACAGAATGGAAAAGTAGAGAGACATCACTCTTAAAATTTGCAAGAAGTGAAAATGGGCTTTGGGACCAGGGTGAAGGAGCAGAAGCAACTGAGTTCTGTCCTTTCCATTACTCATCCTGGAAGCATCTAATTCCAGGATGATACCATCCTGTTAACCCCAGGTCACATTTCCGATCCCAACAGGAAATGACAAAATAGCTTGCTGACAGTTCCATTATAATGATTCAGATGAGGAAGTATCAATTTCCCAAAGCAGTGTTAGAGTGTTCTTAGCAGAAAGGACAGAGAGAGAGAGAGACAGAGACAGAGACAGACAGAGACAGAGAGACAGAGACAGAGAGAGACACAGAGAGAGAGAGACAGAGAGAGAGAGAGAGAGAGAGAGAGAGAGAGAGAGAGAGAGAGAGAGAACTGTAAGCACCCGAGTTTACACAGGCGTTTCATTTCTGTTACTGTGATAAACTATCCTTTAAAAAGCAAGGTCACAGTCCACTATTGGGGGATCTCAAGAGCAGAGAGAATAAATACACAGATTTCTTTGCCTGCTGACCCACTCACCCAGCCTGACCATCCACCTGCTCTTCAGCTAGCCTCCTTCATTCTTATATAGTTCAGGGCCCAGCTTGATGAATGGTGCCATCCACCATAGGGTGGGTCTTCCTACATTAATCAACCATCAAGACAGTCCCCTACAGCCAGGATTACAGGACAGCCTAATCTAGAGAATTCCTCATTAAGACTCTTGCCATGTGATTCTTGGTTGCGTCAAGTAGGCAGTGAAAACTAACCAGCACACTGACTTTTCTAGATGGAGTTGTGGCTCTTTAAGCCACATCATTCAGAACTTTCTCTTCTGATATTTCCAGGTGTGGGTCTCTCTGAAGCCTCCCCAGCCTGCACACTGGGTTGGTTTGTTTGTTTTATCATATTTTCTTGCTCCTTTTATCCCAGATGACACCTTCCCCAGGACCACATAAGTTAATCACATGATAGACCTTGTATCTTCTGTCTTCTCTACTGGACTTTTTTTTTTCTGTATCTGAGATGGAAAAGTTTCTCAGATGTGTTCTTGTCCAGACTGCTTTTTATTCACAAGCAGGTGTGCACTGATTCTGGGACCATGCTCTGAGTTTACTTACCACGTCCCCCTCTTCTCTCTTCATGGAGTTCCATTCCTGTTTCACAACTCAGTGTCTCAATGAATTCCTTTACTGCAGACTCTAGACCATGTCCTACTATTTTCTCCTAAATCTTCCTCTAGTAAAAATAGACCTTTCTAGACTCAAAGGTACTGTTCCTTACCTCTTCTTCTGCAGTGTTCATAACTGGGAGCATGCTTAGCGTCTTATTTGTTTATGTTTGCTCCTCCTCAGGTGTGGCGAAATCTATCCAGACTCAGTGATAGCTCATAGGTAGCCAGATCTGTGACAAACACTTGAGAAAGCAGAGGATATATTTTGACTCATGACTACAGAGATTTTAGCCCATGCTCAGCTGAACCCATTGCCTTGGACCTGAGGTGAAGCAGAACACCACAGAAGCAGGAGAGGCTGCTCACCTCCTGGACACTAGAAAGCAGAGATGGAATAGCAAGACATCAGGACCAAGGTATGTCCTCTCAGGACACACCCCCAGGAAACTACTCCCTTCGGCTGCACCTCATCCCCCATGGGATTATGAAGTCATCAAGGAATTAACCCACTGATGAAGGCGGGGAAAGGCTTGGTCCAGTGACCTGTTGATAGCATCACTTCAACTTGGGAGCCTTGGATGCCTCACATCCAAACCACATCAACCAACGTGCTTTGTTTGTTCTTATTTCCTAGATAATCATCCTGAGCAACAACCAGCTGGTGAGGTGTCATCTCTCCTGACCCTATGGTCCAGTCTTCTTCTTTTTTTTTTTTTTTTTTTTTTTTTTTTGAGACAGGGTTTCTCTGTGTAGCTTTGCGCCTTTCCTGGATCTCGCGCTGTAGACCAGGCTGGCCTCGAACTCACAGAGATCCGCCTGCCTCTGCCTCCCGAGTGCTGGGATTAAAGGCGTGCGCCACCACTGCCCGGCAAGGTCCAGTCTTCTTATAGGCCTCACGGAGTCATCAAATCACACTATCCCATAGCACCACCCAGTCCCTAGGTCCTGAAATTTAGAGATCGCCATTCCAACCTTCTCTTGGTCATGCCCCTCATCACCAAGAAAGGAATCTCCAAGACCAAGAAAATGTGCCCACCCAGGTCTCTTCTAGATCGTATACTAGAAGCTCCCTCAATACAGCTTGCAAAGCCGCCCTCAGGTTTCATCCACAGGCCTGTCTTTCCAAGGATTAACCACCCACCAGCATTTACACTCACAGCCAGCAAATGACCAAGGGCGGCTAGCTGCCAAGCTCCCAACATCCCACTGGGACAACCACACACACACACACACACATACACACACACACACACGTACGCCAAACTGCTTGCAATGGACAAGATACAGTGGAAAGAGAAAGGGCCAAGGCAGTGTGGGGACATAGCAGGGCTCTGTCTAAGTTCCAGCTTATTAAATGATGGGTCACAGCACCAGATGGTGGTCACATAACCAAGTGTGGAGGTCTCAAAAGAGCTAGCAACAGTGAAGGGTTTCAGAAAGTCCAACAACCACAATTAATTGAAAAACAAACTCATGGTGAATACAAGGTGTTTCCCCCATACTGTGTCCAGCAACGTCACCACGGTGGTCTGCACATACAACATGTAAATTCTGCACTATGCTTGCGATCTTGCCACACAGCGCCAGTGACCCTGCCCGAAACATCTCTGCTCAGAGTCAGCGCTACTGTCTGTTAGGAACTTCAGTGTTTTTACTGGGCATACAAAGTTTTCGGTTTTTAGAGAAACTTAAAGGTCTAATTATAGGAAACAAAGACCTGCAATATTTCCTACTGTCACTCCTCAGCCTGTAAGCGTGAAGTGGTATGTTTGGGGTTTGTATCACGTTAAAACGTTTGATTTCTTAAAAACTTCTGTTTGAGTTGATTTGAATTTCATTTTAAACAGTCATTAAGTGAATTTCAGCTTGGGATTAAAACAGGATTTCGCCGGGCGGTGGTGGTGCACGCCTTTAATCCCAGCACTCGGGAGGCAGAGCCAGGTGGATCTCTGTGAGTTCAAGGCCAGCCTGGGCTACCAAGTGAGTTCCAGGAAAGGTGCAAAGCTACACAGAGAAACCCTGTCTCGAAAAACCAAAAAAAAAAAAACAAAAAAAAAACAGGATTTCTAGTAATTTCTGAAATAGCTCTAAACATCCTTTGTTGGAACATGGCCAAGGAATGGAGTCGTGTGATGAGAATTCTGAGTGCTTGTGAGAACACTCAAAGAAAACAAGACAATAGTCTTGTGAGCTCAGTTTTTCTGGAAAAAAAAAATGGAATTGTTCTTGGAATGTGGTTTCATGTTCCTTCCAGGTGTAGCAGATAGGAGTGAGTTGACTTCAGGTGACTCATCATTGCTGCTGCTGTTATTCAATTAAATGTTTAAACTATCCTTTACATGCCTCTATGGAAAAACATGTTTTTGCCATGTGTGGCTTGTCCTTGTGATTGTCTACAGTTTGAACTCATGAGCACTTCACTTGGTGACCTTTCTTAACCTTCAGAGTGTAAATTGCCTGGGGCTCTGAATAAAGCTGCCTGTTGCATAAGCCTCATTTATCAGCTCCCTTCTCCCGGGTCCCACCACCTCTAGAGCTGTGACAATGTTCTGACATTTTGTAAAACAAATTTATGAAAAGCTGAATTCTTGGAATTAATGATTATAAAATCAAAATATCAATCAGCTCTCAAAAACATTAAAGATGCTCCACATCTTTCAGTGTCAATATTCAGCTGAGATTTATTCTCCATGTAAGAACAGACAAGTACATCCATCTCATTGTATGTAAATTACCTTTAGCTTAAATTGTAGGGTTGTGTGTACCAAAAACAATTCCAGTAGAAAATAGGCAAAGGACTTGAGAAGACATTGTTTTTTTCCTTTCAAAAGACAACACACACACACACACACACACGCCGGGCGGTGGTGGCGCACGCCTTTAATCCCAGCACTCGGGAGGCAGAGCCAGGCGGATCTCTGTGAGTTCGAGGCCAGCCTGGACTACCAAGTGAGTTCCAGGAAAGGCGCAAAGCTACACAGAGAAACCTTGTCTCGAAAAACCAAAAAAAAAAAAAAAAAGACAACACACAAAGAACCCACAGGGACATGAGAAAGTCCCCAGCTTGACCAACCATCAAAAAACTGCAAATCCACTGGAGAAGCTGTTAACAAAGAGATAAAGGAAATGCAGAGAAAGGGGACCCCTTGGATGCTCTTGTTGGAAATGTAAATCAGCACAGCCATTATGGAAAACAGGTTCTTAAAAATTAAAAGTAGAACTACTGTATGATCCAACAACCCAACTTCTGGGAACAGAGCCAAAGGAAATGACATTGGTATGTTGCAGAAACGTCACTATTCCCATGTCTATTGCTCACAGCAAAGTTATGGGAATCCACCTAAGGGTCCACTGGGGGATAAAATTCACCTGGTTAGGAGGAATGAGTTCATGAGACAGCATGATGGTACCTCTGCCTAGTTAACAATACAACATACGCTTGAAAATTGCTGAAAGAGTGGATATTAAGTGTTCTTGCTATGAAAAAGTTAAGTGTAGTAGGTCATACCTAGGCTAACTAGTTTGATATAGCTATTCCATGATGCCTATCAAAACAGGTTGAGATCATAAATATATACATTTTGACAATTAAAAATAATAAATCAGAGCTGAACTGAAACATCTGTATGTAAATAAAAACTCCCACCAAAACTACTTACTTACATTTTGAGATTCGCTATTGTCCTGATTTGCACATTCTTAAGGGATAAGCCTCCCCACTAGTGCGTGCGCATTCTCTCTCTCTCTCTCTCTCTCTCTCTCTCTCTCTCACACACACACACACACACACACACACACACACACACACACACTCCCAATAACAACTTGCAATGTCATCGTCCAGCAGTAGAGGGTAGTGGAGGACCAAGCTCTGTAGCAGCTAGCTTCAGAGCTTGAAGAGAATCGCTCAGAGCTAGCCAGGGCTTCAAGTTAGTAGTGATGACTCTGTCTTCCACAGGTTCACCATGAGGTTAAAGACTCCTTGTTCCCAAAGACCAGGCCTGTTTCCCGCTCTTCCCATATGCGTCACACATGAAAAGCAAGAGACACTGAGGTCAAGATAACAGAGCCCTACCGAGTCTGTAAGTGGTAAATACGTACAGTAGCAGGGTTCGGCAACTGCTCCTGAGTTTTCCTGTTTAACCTGGGGTACAACTGATCCACACCTGACTGACACCTCACTCATTTCTATATACACCAAGCTTCAACCTCACCGATTCCTTAGAAAATCCCCTTCCCATTCTTCCTGCCCCTTGTGCTAATCAAGGTTTATAATTATCATCTCCTCATGTTCCAGCCAAGAACTGACCAGAAGCCAGGACTGGTCTTTCCTGGAAGAGGGTTAGAACAACTGAGTCACTTGAAAGGGACACTCTCCAACACGTTGAGCTGACCACAGGCTGTATGGTAAGTTCCAGGTTCCTAACTTGTGTGAGCTGTAACCCATCCTAGGGTGGGTTTTGATGATGTGGCTGTCTTTGAGTCATTTCTGCTCCTGGAAATAACCCCTCACCCATACTCCTATAAGTAACCTCAATAAAACTCATGTTCGCCAAGTTGGACTGTGGTGGTATCCATATTTTGGTTTGTCATGGACTCCCTATTCAGGGTGAGTAGATGTATATGTTGCATCTCCCCAGGAAAAGTCTTCTCACACAACACCTGCATAATGACCACACCAGTTGACATGCCAACATGGAGGAAATTTCACAAGGTCCCACTCCTGGAAGAGGCAATCAATGACTGTTGAGACCAGGAGAGGCAGTTTTCCCCATGGACAAGCCCCTGTTAGGTTATCAGATTCTAAGTGGTCAGCCCTAAACACAGGTATATGGGCAACACTAAATGGAATCAATAGTGTGTGTGTGTGTGTGTGTGTGTGTGTGTGTGTGTGTGTGTGTATGTGTAAAACAAAGAAGAAGGGGTCATGAGTGTTGGGGACATGGAAGGAGTTGGAGGGAAAGGTGGACATAATGTAACTATTGAAGGGACACTGGCGTACTCGACCACATGGCTCGGGCAGGCCTTGCCCTTCTCCCCATTCCCTCTGCCCTGCTAAAAACCATCAGATTGCATTCCTAAAGCTAGCCACCAAGGCCTATTCCCTTATTTGGCCACTTCCTCCTCCTGAGGCTGACTACCAAGGTCCAGCTACCAAAGCATTGAAATCCAGCAATCAGAAGCCCCCTTTGGCTCACCTAATTAACACGCCCAATTAAAATTAAACACCTCATCGTAGCATGGGGTTTCCCATTTTACCTTCGTAAACTGCCATTTGCCCGTGTGCCACATCTGTCTCGTCTCCTCTCTCTCTAGAGGCAGTCCTTTGTCCCACGGTGACAAATCCCCCTTCCTCCTCTCCCTTGTCCCCATCTCCTCTACCACCGCATCCTAGTCCCTTCTAACACAGCCCTCCCCTTTTCTCCTCTTAAAAGTTGCACCTGCAAGGTCATTGGCTGCTGTTTTTCTGCCTGAGTCAGAAAGCAGCCACCTTAACTTTACTTCCTCCTTGATAAAGGATCTCTCCGGGAAAGCAGGTGTTTGGGTGTGGTTTGTGCCTGATCCGTGGCCCAGGAGGGAGTCCCAGCTGTACGGGGATACCCTTCAACTATAATACTTACCTGGGAATTCTCAAAAAAAAAAAAATAGAAAATGGTCAAAAATTCTGAATAGTGAAAAAAACTTAATAAATTGTCCTATAGAATATAGTAAAAATTTCTATCAATAGCAATAGATAGATAGATAGATAGATAGATAGATAGATAGATAGATAGATATTTCCCTCATAGCCTTGCCAACATATCAATGTTGAATTGTAATGTAAGAACTTACTTAAGATTCCCCTACTGAAGAATATTTAAGTCGTGTATATGTGTTGTTTCCAGAGAATGAACATCTTTTCATATTTACTGGCCATTTTACATTTCTTACCCCATCTATCAATACCCCTGTCTGTGAAAACAAATCTTAGTATCCTCACATTTCTAATTCCCAGATTTCTAGAGATGGCAGGCTTCTTCCATGTTTACCAAGCATTTTTATTTCACACTCTGCAAATTGCCTATTATGCCCTTTGCCATTTTCCCCATTGAGCTGCTTGTCTTATTGTTGAATTTTGAGATTTATTCCTGTTGAAGGGTCTCAAAGTGCAGCCAGTTTTCGGAACGCAAACATAATCGGACGCCACAATCTAAATTAAACTCTTGTCCAAGCCAGTCCTGGGGTTAGCGTATCGCCCTGTGTCTGTGTTGGACAGCTCCAATAAAGCACAGACAATGGCCAGGTGATGAATTAGTTATCTTGTCCAGCAAAAGCCACATGCCTCCTTTTTCCTCCTCTAAATAAGCTGTTCAAAGAAGGAAAGGAAATTGATCATTAAAAGTAGCTGCTGGTTTTATCAGCAGGAATCAATAACAACCTAAATCAATTTGGAACTGTATTAGTCAGGGTTTTCTAGAACAGAACTGATAGAATAAATATATATTATATATTATAGGATTAGAGTGGCTTCCAGGCTGTGGTCCAGACAGTCCAACAATGGCTGTCTGCCAACAGAAAGTCCAAGAATCCTGTAATTGTTCAGTCCATGAGGCTGGATGTCTCAGCTGGCCTTCAGGATTCGCTGCAATCTGAAGAAATGGACTCCAGTGCCAGTGAAGGAATGGACCTGCCAGTGAGAGCAAGCAGGTCAAGAGCAAGTGCTTCCTTCTTCCATGTCCTTTATACAGGCTGTCACCGAAAGGTGTGGCCCAGATTAAAGGTGGGTCTTCCCACTTCGAATGATTTATTTAAGAAAATTCCCTCATAGGTGCACCCAGTCCCCTGGGTTTTAGTTAATTCCAGACACAGTCAAGTTGACAACCAAGAATAACCCAGCAGCTCAGACAGCGACAGCATGCTTTGGACATCCTTGGGTGTGTGCAGTAATCACAGTGAGTCCTTGAGAAGACAGCAAAGACATTTCCAGATACTCCTAAGGAAGTCAGACCAGACCATCTCACCAAGGGGAGAGCAGAGGTTCCCTCCCGGGGCCACGTGTTAAAGCCCTACCCCGCAATGTGATCACACTTGGAGTTGGGGACTTTGGGAGATAATTCAGTTTAAATGAGATCATAAGGGTGAGGGCCAAATGATGGGATTTGTGCCATCATAAGACACACCAGAGAAATTCTACAAGCCAGAAAGGAGACCGTGACCAGAAATTGACCATGCTAGCACCTTGACCTTAGATTTCAGCCTTTGAACTATCTTTTATGATATTTTGTTATTTGGCCTGAGCCGATACTAACATCAGGCAACAGAAGGAGATGAGATGCGTACCTAGAACAGAGCTTATGGCCACATCTCAGGCAGGAGAGGTAAGGAGGTCGGTCCACAGAGGGTCCGGGAAAGTCATCAGAGCAGCAGAGAACCACTATGTATGCCAAGAGAAAAGACTTTAAAAAAGGTAGTCGGTTGTGGTGGCACACACCAGTACGATTTGTTGAAGGAGGCAGAGGCAGGAGGATCACGAGTTCAAGGCCAGCCTGAGCTACACATTTTAAGCCGGGCAGTGGTGGCGCACACCCTTAATCCCAGCACTCAGGAGGCAAAGGCAGGCAGATCTCTGTGAGTTCGAGGCCAGACTGGGCTACAGAGTGAGTTTTAGGAAAGGCACAAAACTACACAGAGAAACCCTGTCTCGAAAACAAAAAAGAAAAAAAAAGAAAAGAAAGATAAGGATGCTATTGGTGTAGGGTAAAAAAGTCTGAGCTCACTTCCAGTTTTCAAAACCCACCAATCCCTGAGCTCAAAACCCTACCAATCTCTGCACTTGCCCCAAGCTCAGGATTTGAAATCTCACCAATCCCCACCTTGGAAAACTCCACCCTAGTTTTCTTGTTGGTGTGGGGGGACCCTATATAAGCCTGTCTCCTGCTCAGCTCTCACCCAAACAGAGGCAGCCACCCTCTTGCGTCTTTCCCAGTAAATCTCTTGCACGAAGTTTGTTGTGTGGTGTGACTTTGTGGTATTCCTCGGCTCCTGACTGCCAGCATACCTCTCCCTCCAAAGCTGCAACACTTCCATTGGGGAAACCTTTCCTTTCAGAGCTGTAACACAGCTGGGAGACATCCAGCTCAGGGAAGAGAGGGCCAGTGACAAAGAAGTCACTGGACAGTAGATTGCAAGGAGGAGGAACCCTTCCTTCTGTTAGCTGAACCACGCACCCCATCCGAGGCTGTGAATTGGAAGAGACACAAGAGCTCCCCAGTTCATCCTCGGGAAAGGTCTGCAGCCTGTGTTGGAGCCCACAGAAACAGCAAACTGTGTCATCTCCAACACATATAATCATATGATTTGTCACTCATGTCCCCTGTTCCCAGATGTAAATTCACTGCATCTGGAACCCAGCCCCTGCCACATCCTGATGATCTGAAGTCTGGTCTCTCTCATATCTTCTGCTTATGTCCTCTTGAGGTTTTTCTTTCCCTCGCTAAATTGGTTTAGGCAAGTCTCTGAATTGTACCTCAGACACTTAACCGCAACCACAGCCATTTCTGGGGATCCTTGATTCGGGATACCTTACACAAGGCTGACGGCAAGACCAGATGTGTCAAAAGCGTCCCCTTGTCTTGTGGGTTTGATGCTTCCAGCCCATTGGCCCTGACTAGGACCCATTCTCCATCCCAATGCTTCCCTATGTAGTTTAGTCTCTTCTGCCTGCCTGCCCCCCTCTGCTTTGGGAGTCCCAAGCATGCTAGAGGCTTGAAGCCACAGCAGTGACAACTCAGAACTCACCCTTTGCTCCTAGGTACTGTCCCGATCAGCCTTTCTGCATGCCTCGAGACCTCTACCAAAATGGTGTCATCTCATCCCTTTTTAAATGACGAAAACAGACATATCGACCCATCTGTCTCAATTACAAGTCAACAGAGAAAATTCAGACTCATAATAGAGTAAATATGACAGCTGTCTCCAGGCTGCATGGAATCTGATCGCTGGAACTCAGACATAATAAATGTCCTCTCACCTCTCTCCCACCACATCCTCCATACCAAGCCCATCTCCTGCCACTCCTAAGACCCTAATGATCCCACCAATGAATAAACAATAAGCTTGAAGCAAGTTTCCGGGGCTCAGTTAAACCCACGCTGCCTGTGGCCTCATTTGTGATGAATGATCGGGGATCTTAGAAAATGCTGTGTGTCATACATCACCCAGGGAACAACTTCTTGGTGTCAGCTTTTAAAAATAAATGGTTTCCAAGAGGACTCCTTTTGAAAATCCCACAAGACAACACAAGAGTCCAGTGTGTAGACTCTTTTTATAAACTCAGAAAAAAAAAGAAACAGTCCTGTATAGTTAAGCTTGTGGACAATCCCCTAAAGTCTGATGGCTATTGGATCAAGCCTGGTGGATCCAGGGCAAGCAGCATGTGTTAGCCCGGGCATGTTTGCAACGAACTTCGAAATAAGTTAGATGAGCCCCAAGTCCTCTGTCACCATCCTCCCAAACCAGAAACTATGCTGATACCTAGCTGTACAGAAAGAATATAACCTTTGACCTCAGCAAAGCTGCTGAACTACCTCGGTTTCTCCACTGGGATTAATGATGGGTGCGGCTTAGAGAAAATGTCATGTATGACTCTACTGATGCTACTCCACACAGACAAGGACTTACTCAACACCTCAGCTTCTCCCCGAAGCCCTTGGCCTCTCTATTCCAGAAGAATAGACAGCATTGCTCAGACCATCAATTCAAACACTCAAATCACTAAGCACAAGGATGTTAGGACTCGCCCCCCCCCACCCCCCAGCTGGATGTTGGTAAGTCCTTCTATTAGTCAGCTCTGATCTGCTGCTTCAGATACTGGGTACTGATCTTCTATTACTATATCTCTCTTTGCCCCCCCCCCCCCATAACCCCTAAGTGAGTAAAAAGCACTAGCACACAGAGGTAAAGACATCATGGCCCAGGTAGTCTGCCTTGAAAATCACACAAAATTCTATGACAAGCCACCACTGGGAGCTTTGTAACAAGCATCCGGACCAAAGATGTGGTAATTACTTTCCTGAGTTGCTTGAGCCAAGAGATTCATTAGTGAGGAAAGCGATTATTGTGACGCAGGGAACACACCACCCACTACCCACAGACACCAGCTGCCAGCCGTCAGGAAGCACGCTAGAAGGCCAGGCGAACACTCAGTCCCTATCCTGGCTTTGTCCCCGGGTCACTCTGGGACTTCGTTCTTTTTCTGCTTTACCTTTTTTCTTTTGTAGGCGAGAACACTGGCTTCCTCCCAGGGAAGGCCAGGCTGAGGTGTCCCTAACGAGGGGACCTGGTGGTCCTTTATTGCTGTCCTGCATGGAACATCCTGTCCTCATTAGCCCAAGTGGCTTCCTTCCCGCAGAACCAGCAGTAGCTCCCCACAGGCAGCTCAGAGAATGTTGACACCCACAGGCCTGTCAGCTCTGTGGTCACTGCTCATCACAGAACAATGCGAAGCTCTCTTTGTCCCAGTCATAAGTAATCTCCTCAGGACAGTTAATAAAAGCCAGGCATTACCATCTTATTGGCAGATGGCCAAGCACAGTGGCGTTCCTCCATTAACGACGCTGTGGCCATTAATGTTTCGCGGTATTTGTGATTCAGGCATCTACAGAGAGATTCGTGGCCAAAGAATGGAGCAAATGGATGGTGAAGACCTGTGCCTACCCAAAAGGTGGGAAAATTCAGTCTGGGACCCATTTTTTAACTTGGGCTGTGCTACTCGTCATCTGGTCATTGAAGGTAAACTGAGTCTCAGATAACATTACACCACCTTTAAAACACAACACAATATTCTTCAAAGTAATCTACGGAAACTGCGTGAGGAACTCAGCAGGGGGCCACATTTCCAATTCAGAGATCCTCACTCCAGCGGCTCACTCTCCCCTGCCTCCTTCTCCCTGCTCCTTCTCCGGCAGTCACTGCGGCCATCCATGCTAGGAGACAGAAATGCATGAGCTCTCGCTTCACCATGACCCTTAAAAAGAAGGTGAGGGTGTTTGCCACTCTGTTCTTGCTCAGATGGCCAGAGACCCGGAATGGCACGCTGTGCCCTGTCCCCACAGCTGCCCCTCATAGCAAGCGTCCAGAAAAGTGGATGCAATGGCAGAATGAAAATTGGAAACTGTTTTACTAAAGGCTTTCTAATACCTGGCATTCCAAAAAGAGATCTGTCATGAAACGCTGAGTTAGGGGCCTGGAGGGATGGCTCAGGAGCTGAGAGTGCCCATTGCTCTTGCAGAGGACTCAGGTTCAGTTTCCAACACTCATACTGGCAGACTCACAACTGGCTGCCACTCTAGTTCCAGGGGATCTGCTGCCCTCTTCTGACCTCCACAGGTACTGCATTTATGCTCACAAACTCACACACAGACACACATACAACACATAATGAAAATTTAATTATAATTTAATTTTTTTAAGATGCTGAGTTAAAACAAGCAGATTTTGCTGCAGCCCTGACAGGACTGACTCTTTCCTCCAAACCCATGTGCCTGCATGAATGTTAAGGTCAGAAGTTAACTTCCAAGCGTCACTCCTCAGGTGCCAGCCACCTTGTTTATTGAGACAAGGTCTCTCACTGGCCTAGCCTCACCAAGTAGTCCAGGCTGGCTGGCCAGCAAGCCCCAGAGATCCACCTGGCTTCATCTCCCTAGCACTTGGAATACAAGCATATAGCATCATGCCTAGCTTTTTAAAATAAGTTCTGGGGGTTGAATTCAGGTCTACATGCTTACATACTAACTGGTCTACCCTCCCCAGATCTAGGATGCAATGGTTCTTAAGAGAACATGTCATATTATCTTGGAGAATTCTCTCTATTCGATGAGCTTTGATGCTGTAGGGGATCAACATGCCCAGTGCTGAAAGCACATGAGAAACATCAAGTGTAGGATGAATACAGACTGCTTCATCCCTACCTAAAAGCAGGGCACAGATTTATCCATGAGAAAGTTGTCCTTCCTTATTCAAGAAGAGAAACACATTCTTGTCACTGGAAATGAGGTTGAGCCAAGATGAATCCTCACAAAGAAGCCTACAAGCCATACATACCAACTGATGTCCTCCATATCTTCCAGTTCTTCTCCCTCATTTTGCTCTCCCTCCGATGAGCCTCTTTTCCTTTGTCTTGTCAACACCTGTGTGTTTTACCACCTGTGTTGAAATAGTCTACAGAATCTCGGGGTAGCCAATTCTTTGTTTTTTATTTCTTTTCTATAAAGATTCTTGCTGGGCGGTGGTGGCGCACGCCTTTAATCCCAGCACTTGGGAGGCAGAGGCAGGCGGATCTCTGTGAGTTCGAGGCCAGCCTGGGCTACCAAGTGAGTTCCAGGAAAAGGCGCAAAGCTACAAAGAGAAACCCTGTCTCAAAAAACCAAAAAAAAAAAAAAAAAAAAACCAAAAGATTCTTATTCTATGCAAAAATATCAGATAAGCCTTGCAGATTACTTCTCCTCATTTACTCTTGAGTTTTGTCAATTTAACCAAGAACGTAGATGGGTGATAGGTATGTCATAGTATTGCTCAGCCAACAACACATAAAAGCCACATCCCCATTTCAGATATGTCAAAATAAGAAGGTATCATAGAATCATTAAAATATGGAAATAAAGAGTGTGGCAGAAAATAATGGATCAGGAAAGAAAGGTAGATACTGGGGCTGCTCTTTCAGAGGGCCTGGGTTTGGTTACCAGCACCCACATGGTGGCTTACAACTGACTATAGCTCCAGTTCCAGGGGATACGGTGCCCTCTTCTGGCCTCTGTGTGCACTGCACATAAATTGTACACATGCATACATGCAGGCAAGACACTTGCACACATAAAATAAAAATAAATCGTTTTTGCAAGAAAAGAAAGATACAGTAGGAATACAGACAATGACAAAATGAGATTTTGAAAAGATTAATAACCAAGTTAATCTAAAATAAAAATTTTAATAAAATAAGTAAGGCTCAATGTTAGCAATACAAAAACCTTGCATGTATGTATGATGTGTGTATGTATATATCAGGTATTTAAAAGATAATGCTATGATATTATAAAAATATATTTTAAATTTTAGCTAAATATACAGCTCACAAAAAATAAAACTTACCAACATTGAGTCAACTAGAAATATAACCCCTGAATATTTTCATGAGTACTAAAGCAATTAAGAATTAAGAATCCAGCCAGGAGATGGTAGCTCACACCTTTAATCCCAGCACTCAGGAGGCAGAGTCAGGTGGATCTCTGTGAGTCTGAAGCCGGCCTGGTGGTCTACAGAGTGAGTTCCAGGCCAAGCAAGACTACAAAGAGAAATCTTGTCTCAAAGCAGACAAAAAAATAAATAAATAAATAAATAAATAAATAAATAAATAAATAAATAAATAAAAATTCTCACCAAGGGCAAGGGGAAGAATCTCAGAGAAATCACAAAATCCAGACAGCTTATAGGAAAATCATATCAAATTTCCAAGACATAAGCCTTCCCATTGTTTTACAAACCCTTTCCAGATACTAGCTTAAGTGGTTAAATGCCTTAATTTAAATTGGCTTCTCTAATCATAACATAAAAACTACATGAGAACAATACAAGAAGATAAAATTACAAGCCCATCACGTTTATAAGCGCAAGTCCAAAAATACTAAACAGAATGTTAGAAACCAGAGTCTAAAATTTAATAGGGATAATTCTGTAACCCTAAACTGGACATATTCCAGAGTCATAAAAGGGCAATGATGCTAAGATGATATATCATTATTAGTCATATTAATAGGTTAAATTAGAAACTGAAGTCAATCTCATAGTCACATCAATAGATTAAATTAAAAACTAACATCATTTCAGACACAGGAAAATCATTTGACAAAGTTCTACATATATTTACAAATCATCCTAACAAATTAGAAACTAAAAAACAACTTTTTAGTCTCTTAGAGGATCTCTCCCCTAAACTCATTGCAAGCATCAAAAGAAGCATTGTTTTTAAAAAGAAGAATCAGAAATACCTATTTTTTTGTTGTTGAAAATACCTATTTTTGTCATTTCCATTTGGCATGGGCAAGATGTCCTAACCTGGTAATAAGACAATAAAAATAAATTAAAGGTACATTGTTGGAAAGAAAATAAAAACTTGTAATTATTTAAGGTAACACCACTGTATAGAATAACTTAATTACCTCACAGGAAGAATATTAGAAAAAAGGGTCATTCAGTAAAATACTTGATGAAAAAAAAATCAACATGAAAAGTGGATCATATTTATATGCATCAGCAATCAAAATCAGTATATATAACTTTTTTAAAAAACATTCCATTTTCAAGGGTAACAAAATGATACTCAGAAATAAATATGGAAATGATATTTGAGACCTGTGTTGGGAAAATATTTTAATCTCACTGGAATGTGTTGTTAAATTTAAAATGATTGGTAAAGTATACTATGGTCATAAAAACAAATCTCCAGGCAGTGGTGGTACATGCCTTTAATCTCAGCACCTGAGAGGCAGAGGCAGAAGAAGCTCTGTGAGTTCAAGGCCAGCCTGGTCTACAGCATGAGTTCCAGGACAGCCAGGACTACACAGAGAAACCCTGTCTCGAAAAAATAAAACAACAACAGCAAAAAAACTCTTAAAAAGAAACAAGTCTTAATGTCATAAAATGCAACTATACTCAAAACTAATTTGTAGATTTCCTGTAATGATCAAAACATCAGCAAGGTTTTTCTTTTCTCAGAATACTAAAAATGCCAGTTCTAGAACTTACATCCAAGAAAAAGGACTAAGACTACCTGTGTGCAAAAAGACAATAAGATTGGGAGATTCTGACTCTACTAGCCAGATTTTGTATTGCTGAGACCAAAATACATAAAAAGAAAGATTTATTTTGTCTCTCAAAATTTAAGTTTACAGACCCTGGCTCCATTGGTCTGGGCCCACAATACGGTGAAAGAAACATCATGGTTGCCTCATGTGGAGGAAGAATCCACTCATCTCAGGCCAGATGCAAAGAAGTGGAGGATGGGAAAGGAACTGGGGCTGAGGAGAACTTTCAAAAGCTCACTGCCCGCCCTGCCCCCATTGACCTACTTTACCCAGCAAGGCTCCATCGCCTATAGGTTCCAGAACCTTCAAAATAGCACCACAGGCAAGGGACCCAGTGTCCAACACACGGCTTGTTGCAGAATATTTGTTTAACTATGTAAAGATATGTTGCATTTGTTTATGTTGTGGAATATTTGCTTAACTATGTAAAGACGTATTTGTTTATGTTTCAGAATATTTGTTTAACTATGTAAAGATGTGGTGCTGTTTTACCTTGACTGCCTCAGGCACCTGACTGGTTTAATAAAAAGCTGAATGGCCAATAGTGAGGGAGGAGGTATGGGTGGGACTTCTGGGCAGGGAGAGTAAGCAGGAGGAGGAATTTAGGCTCAGGGGAAGAAAGAAAAAGAGACAAGATGCCAGGATATGCCAGAGGCCAGATAGGCAGACATGGAGGAACTAGGAAAGTAGGACATACAGAATGAAAGAAAGGTAAAAAGCTGTGAGGCAAAACATTAATAGAAACAGGTTAAATTAAGTTAAAAGACCTAGTGGGACAAGTCTAAGCTAAGGCCAAGCATGCATACTTAATAATAAGTCTCCATGTCTTTATTTGGGAGCTGGTTTCATGTTTAAAGCTTTACACTGACTTAGTTATGGAAACCGGGGAGTCTATTCCAGTAGACGAAAGACAATTGGATGAAACAGCATAGAACATGGACAGAGATCACATAAACGTGGAATGTTGAATGTATTACAAAGTAACTTTTCAGATCCCAAGGAAAGGGGGAACTGTTCAGTAGACACAATGTTCAATTAGTGGCCATGAATTAAAAGATCAAGTGAGATTTCTATTTCTAGAGTCTCTCAACCCTACAGAAATTTAAGGATTCAGATCTGGAAAGCAAAACTTCAAAACTATCAGAAGAAAATATAGAACATAGAAAAATATCCCAAACAAGATATGAAAAGCAAGATAAAGATTGATAGACACAACTACATTAAAATGAAGCGTTTCTTCTCATCCAAAGACACATTTTTAAAGTAAAAAGATGGGAACAAGAGGGAAGATGTTTCTAATTCATGTTATCAACTAACGATCGGCATCCTAGGTGTATTTTTAATTATTTTTAAGTCTATAAAAAGACCAAAAAATTCAATGAAATAATGGATAAATAGAATGAATAGGAATGCCACAAAAGAGAAAACACAAATGGTATCTGGATGTACTAGAAATATGCTCAAGCTAGTGCATAACACAAGACATGCATATTAAAACACAACGAGATGGCATTTTCATCTACTGAATTCATAAAATTAGGAAGCCTAACAATTCCCAGTGTTAGGACAGGAATATAAAATAGATAAGCACTCTCACATACTGATGGGGGAAGGGTAAACTGAGATAATTAAAAACTAGACTTTATTCCTTGACAGCTCCATACACGTATATAATGTATTTTGGTGATGTTTTAACCCCACCCCACCCCCAGCTCTCATCTCCCACTCCCACTGAACCTCTTCTCAGATTTCTTATTATTTATTTATGTATTTTGGTGAGTCACATGCAAGAGATAGGCAGCAGGTTATTTACTGGATCCTGAGAAACTTGAGAGTGATTACAACACTGAAGAAAAATATTCCTCACCCTCTAACCAATAATTGCTCTTTGGGGAGGCCCAGAGCCTCATGATTCCCTCCCCCACTCACAATGAAATGTTGACAGGTGCCATATTGGACAGGTTCTTGTGTAGAAATCATAGCTTCCTTGTGTTCATGGGTAAAACGGCTGTGTTATGTCCAGCAAACAGCATTTTACAGCATTCCCCCCAATCCTCTGGCCTTTACATTCTTTCTGCACCTGTTTCTACCATGCTCCCATTGGAAGCCTTGGACTGAGCGCGTGGCAGTCACTTATTCTTAGCACTGTGACCATGAAGCGGGGTCTGCACTAACCATTGCCTGGTGCAAAAAGACACTTCCCTTGTTAGATCCTAGTTAGCAGCAGAAACTCTATTTTGTCCCAGTCTGCCTTTCTGCTCTGAGCTGCTGCCCACAATTTCCTGAGACTAGGCTGCAGCCCCCCAAATCCCTGGCACAGGTGTAAGCCACAAATGTTCCACCCCCTTCTGATTGGTTGGCCAGAGCCGGTCTGTATGGTAATATTTTATTTGTGCTGAAATGTGATTTTATTTGTATGTTAATAAATAAAGTTACCTGGGGGTCAGAGCTAATAGCAAGCCATTTAGCAGAAGTCTGGCCATGGTAGCACACGCCCTTAATCTGATCACATGGCAGGCAGAGTCTGTGTGTTCAAGGACACAGCCAGCTTGGTGACATATGCCTTTAATCTCAATACCAACCATAGAGACCTGGAGGTCTGTATAGACAGGCAGTGACGAGGAGGTCATGTGGTTGTGTTGACAACCAATGAGAAGGCAGAACAAAAAGTCAATAAAAAGACAGACACACAGGAAGTAGGTCTCTTTCAGAGGGGAAGGACCACAACGACAGCGAGGGGTAAGAAGATGGTCTTGGTCTTAGCTCTTGACTGCTGCTCTGACCTCTTGGGCTTTTAACTCTGTATTTGGCTCTGTGTTTCTTATTTAATAAAACCATTCAGAATTACATCTACAGGTCTGAACCACCAAACCACAGAACTCCCAGACAGGCTGAACCTGTGTCACTGTGAAAAGTTCCCAACCGCTTCTCTCAGCATCACATTACGATTGGATGGGACTCTGGAGCTGTCTCTGTGGGTTTCCCCTTTTAAACCGGCTGCTGCCCCTGGCCCTTGAATGCAGTTTGGAGCCCAAACCCTACCACCTCCCTGATATTAGTTTTTCTAAATAAATTTTTGGCTTGCCTGAACCCGGTATTTTGTGGTGGATTATTCGCAGATTCTCAGACCCTAACACCCTGCAAGGCTGAGAGAAGCATCGACCTATGCACACAAATATCAACATTCAAAAGACAGTTGGAGAACTTGCCCATTTAGAAAAACGATAGTAGCAGGTTTCTAGCTAGAGCCTATGACCTAGTCATGGGCTTTTGACCAGGCTTACAGTTCCAGGTGTTAACTCCCTCCTGTGGAAAAGGCCTCACATTTGATCATAAAGCAACCAGCCACTCCCATAGCAGTCTCCTGCTGCTGTACCAGTGGGCACATTTTGTTAGGCAGTCAGCATTGGAGCATTTGAGATCCATAGTTGGGTAAGGTCATGGTAGCCTACAGCCGGCAGAGCAGCTCAGCACTACGAGAGCTAGCCAACAGAAAAAGGAACTTTCTGGTTACTTCCAGCTTGATTTCTCTGTGTCTCACAGCAGAAACTTAGGGTCTCTTCAGCAACAGGGTCCTACCATCTGGTTCTGATGGACAACCAAGAGTAAAAACAATAAGCTGTACTGTTTAGGGGAGCCTATGGGGTCTCCCTGACCAACAAGTCACAGAGAGGTGTCCTAAACCTGACACCGGGATTTTCATTGAATAACCTATGGCTTATTCTGGGATTAGCATTTTCTACCCATGCAGCGTACCTCCATCAGTTCAACATTGATGATGATGATGGTGTTTTCAAATTAGCTTGCAAAACAATGGGTTACATATAGCTTATTCAGATGTCCTTAGTTTTTATTAATCCTTTCCCTACCCTCTACTCTCTTCTATATCCCCACCCCCATCCAACATAAACTTTTCTACCTCCAATAATTTCTATCTCCACTTTCAGGTCCCACATGTTCTTCTACTCATCTCTTAATGCCTTCCTGTTTTAACCACCCCTGTGGCTCTTTCTAGCTTCCTGGCCTCTATGGGTGCTCTAAGTTCAATACACAAGTCTAAAAATTTGAAGCTAGCACCCACATATCAGAGAAAACATGTAGCATTTGTCTTTCCAAGAAGCAACAGTTTTTTAAAGTATTTTGGCATTGTCTTGTAAGGAAATATTTAAATTTCCTACTAGCTGCAACATGAAAGAATAAACAAATGAAGTCAATTCTGATAACATTGTATTGTATTTACTATATTTAAAATATCATCATGTCATCTCAATGTGGAATTAATATAACAATTATTGAGGTATCATGCATTCTGTTTTGTTTTTGGGTTTTGGTTTGGGTTGTTTTTTTTTGTTCGTTGTTGTTTTGTTTTGTTTCATTTTTTGATACAGGGTTTCTCTGAGTAGCCTTGGTGGCTGCCCTAGAACTCTCTGTAGACCAGGCTGGCCTTAAACTCACAGAGATCTACCTGCCTCTGCCTCCCGAGTGTAGTGGGCAGCCATTCCAGCTTTGACCTGGAAATACCACCCCCAGTGAGGCTTCGGTAACTGTCATGACTACAAGGCAGAGCCTAGAGAGGACCCCTGAAGACAGGAGATCTGGATGGGCCAGCTCTCTTGGTTCCTGGATCCTGGATGCTGGAGGTAGACCGAGCAGAGTTCTCCAGAGAACACCGCCGGACTGCACTTCACCTTTCCCAGACCCTGTTACCTATCCTTTCACTTGTAAGTTACCCCACATAATAAACCTCCCTTTTAACTATGTGGAGTTGCCTTAATATTTAAACCAATACCCGAGTGCTGGGATTAAAGACGTGTGCCACCAACCCTCAGCATGTATTCTGCTTTTCACAGTAAGCTTCAACATCGTAGATGCATCTTATACATACAGCAAATTTGAACTCAGAAGGTAAATAAGCCCTAAAAATACTTGATCTCTCTATTTTCTATAATTGGTGGTTTTTAAAAGTGATTCACCAGAGAGATGACTCGGAGGGTTAAGAGCACATACTGCTCTTGCCAAAGACCAGAGTTTGGTTCCCAGAACTCACATCAGGCAGCTCACAACAGCCTGTAATTCCAGCTCCAGCAGACATGATTCCCTCTTCCTGCCTCCACTAGAACCTGTGCTCACATACCTCCCCACATGCACATAATTAAAATAAAAATTATTTTTAAAAAGTGATTCATGTGCTAGCATTGTTCCGAATATCCTTAAATCAATCACTGCATTAAATTTGTGTTTAAATTAAATTATTCCTCGTGTTTGATGCTGCATTCCAGGTGATCAATAGCTACATGTGTGCTGTGGGATGTCTTTCAGTACTCTGTGAATATGTGTTGCTCTGATTGGTTGATAAATAAAATGCTGATTGGCCAGTATTCGGGCAGAAAATATAGGCAGGGCAAGCAGACAAGGAGTATTCTGGGAAGAGGAAGGGCAGAGTGAGGAGTTGCCAGCCAGACACAGAGGAAGCAAGATGACAAGGCAGAACTGAGAAAATGTACCAAGCCACGTGGCTAAACATAGATAAAAATTATGGGTTAACTTAAGTGTAAGAACTAGTCAGTAATAAGCCTGAGCTAATGGCCGAGCAGTTATAATTAATATAAGCTTCTGAGTGATTATTTTATAAGTGGGCCATGGGACTATGGGGGTTTGGCGGGACCGGAGAAACCTTCTGAGTACACATGTAGCTGCAGTGCTGAACAGTAGTACTTTTATAAGGTTGAACAGTCACATATTTTTTGACCCAATAGTATCACTCCTAAGCAAATTCCCTAGAGAGGTGGCTCTCAAATTGCATACCTAAAGGGATGATGGTTAATGCTCAGAAGTGGAGCTAGGTATGGTAGCACAGGCCTGTAATCCCAGCCCCTGGAGGCCAAGGCAGGAGAATCACAAGTTTGAGGATAGTCTTGTCTAAACATAGCAATAATCAATCAATCAATCATCAATCAATAAAATATAGATTTAGGGAACCCACCCAAAGTTGGTTGCTTAATAGATCAGATATGAGGCTTAGAATTTGCCTTTTGAATTAAAATATGAAATATTTATTGCTATGATGGCAACAATTAAACATAACTTTCATAACTATGATCAGGAAAAAATTTATTTTTATAAAATATTGTGCAAACACAGAAAATATTTTTAAAAACCTGAAAATAGTGTACTACTGTCAAAACAATGATAAAATACATAGATATTTTTAGTGAAGAAATTCTCAAAAGGCTACAAAAAACATACTTTTTTGGATAACTCAAAAACTAACAATATATTCCCAGAAACAATAAAATTTTGTTTTTAAAGGCAAGGAAATTGGATAGCACAGAATTTAGACAGCATTTACCTAAAGAGATGGGGGAGAGAGAGGTACAGAATTCAGAGTTGGCATTCAATTGGTCATTATATTAAATCTTATTATAAATATTTAATAATTATAATACTGCATATGGCATAGTGCCAAATATGCTAAAAAAATCTATGCCCACGTAAATACAAAGAAAGTGTCTAGAGGCAAACCTCAAAACATTAACAGTGTAAGCAGTGGGTTACAGAATTTGGTCATTTTGTCTTTCTCTGTAATTGTGGTTTTCTTCAATACAGGCAATGCTTGAATAATTAGGCAAGCCTGATTATTTTTATCTTCACTATACATGGAATACAACTTGCTATCTTCAGCAACTACTACACCATCTTCTTGTAAACCTGGGAAGTAACACATTTGTGCTCTGTGATGTAAGTCTCGGGTGCCTATCTATGGTCTTGTTAATGGTAATAGCCATGGCAGCTGAAATGTATTGACATCGTACTGCGTGTTCTTATGTTCTAAGTATTTAGTGGACACATCTGTTGAAGGCTTACAAAAGAATAGTAATTCTTCTCACCTTACCCATGGGAAAACTTAGAAGCACAGAACTTACTAAGCAGACTGGTTAAATTGTTTGCCCAAGACCACATAGCGAAAGGAGTGGTTTAAAAAAATCAACCAGTAACAAGAAATGCAGCAGTGTGCATTTCGCACCTAAATCCCGTTTCAGAGACCATTTTCTCAGGAATGACTTGGCGAGAGTATTCCACACCAAAGCAAAAATGGGGAGAGGACTCATGGAAAATTTATTAGGTTTCCTGATCTAATAAATGAAAACAGCAATTGTAATTACTGCAGATGACAGAACTTCCTGATGAAAATCCATATCTGTCTCATTGAGCAGTGTTTGACTATTCTCAGTCTAATCGAGAGAAGCAGAAACCCGAATGACATCAGCATGATGGGAGGCATAGGACCTGTCGGCTTCAACAGGCCCCAGGGACTCCTACAGTTCAGCTCACCTTTCAGAGAAAGGGCATGAAACTCGTTAGCTGTGTTGTTGACTGCTGGGGAAAATTGCAGAGACTGTTTCTTCCACTTTCTGTGTTTGTAGATCTTTCATCTCTGATACTGAGATAATCAATCATGTAGGCAGTAAAATACAATAGCAAATAGAGGTATTGATTTTCTGAAGCAGCATCATGCTGGGAGACTGGAGCCCCATCACTCTCTAGACCTTGATTTTCAAACAAAAGCAGCTTGAGTCATGGCAAGTGAGTTATTTAATTTTATTCTAATAAAACTCTCAGATGCATCGCCCAGTCCTGCTCCCGGTCACGGCCCTTTGAGAAGTCCATGCTTCTGTCTTCCTTTCCCCTCATGTCTTCCTCATTCTTGCTTTGGAAGCTGTCTTAGTCAGAGTTCTATTCCTGTGAAGAGCCTCCGTGACCACAACAACTCTTACAAAGGAAAACATTTCATTGGAGGCTGGCTTACAGCTCAGAGGTTTCATCCTTTATCAACATGGCGAGAAGCATGGCGGCACATAGGCAGACACGGTGCTGGAGAGGTAGCTGAGAGTTCTACATCTGGATCAGCAAGCAGTAGGCAGAGAGCAAAACACTGGGCTTGGCTTGAGCTTCTGAAACCCAAAGCCTACCCCCAGTGACACACTTCCTCCAACAAGGCCACACCTCCTAGTAATGCCCCTTCCTATGGGCCTGTAGTGGCCATTTTCATTCAAACCACCACAGAAGCCCTAATCAACTCCTCATTTCAAAAAGTCAGTAAAGATCTGCATCTTATTGACAAAACTAAAATTTCAAACCCGTAATGGTAGTGAAATTCTGGTATGCTTTTGAGCCTGGCTGTGTGGTAAGCATCCAATGTCTGTAGAGGTCATCCGAGTCCTGTTAGGCTAAGCTGATGGCTTGGAATAGCCTCTGGGAAAGCAGAGATACACTGTAGTCCAGACACTGATAGGAAGGGTTAGTCTAGGCATAGAAACCAACACCAGAAGACTATGTAGAACTCACCAGAAGACTCATAGTCCTCACCGGAAGACTACATAGAACGTAGACTTCTGCATCACCTTCAGTTCTCACAGTGGCTTCAAAGACCATGTTGACTACGCAAAGCCCATAGTTTAAAAAAAAAAAAAAATCTATGTGAGAAGAGCTCAGTGGCTGTAAATAGAGGCTTTGTAATTAAAACACTTTGGATCAAATCGCTTTTCTGCCTCTTCTCAGGTACGTAAGTGTCCTAGTTAAGTTTCTGTCGCTGTGATAAAACACCTCGACCCAAAGCAACATGTGGAGGAAAGGGTTTACCTGGCTTCCATGTCCTGATCACTGTCCATCACTGAGGGACTCAAAGCAGGAACTCGAGCAGAGCAGGACCTGAAGGCAGGAACTGAAGCAGAGGCCGCGGAGGAACTCTGCTGACTGGCTTGCTCTGCACAGTTTGCTCAACCTGCTTTCTTACACAATCCAGAATCAGCTACCCTGGGTTGGCACCACCCACAGTGGCCTAGAGCAAGTACCCACGTCACCATCACACACAGACATGAAGCCAAACTACCAGAAGCCAAAACAATCAAGAAAAAATGATGCCGCTGAACAAAAAAATTACTAGTCTCTGACCCCAAAGAAGTAGAAATATATGAGCTTCCTGACAAAGAATTTAAAAAAAAAAAACAACTGTTCTAAGGAAGCCTAGTGAGCCTCAGGAAGGTAAACAGAAACAGTTCACAGAAATTGGATAATAAAAAGGTGGTCAGAGGAGGGAAAGGGAGAAAGAAATCACCAGATCATCATCTTCTGAAGAGAGCTTGATCCTACTGACAGAGAGATAGAAAGTTTATTTAAAGAAACAACGGCAGAAAACTTTCCAAATCTCAAGAAAGGTCTAAATATCTAAGGATAGGAATATGTCTCAAATCAGACCCAGTAAGAATTAGAGTCACATGACCAAAGCCAAAGAGGGGTGTTGACACAACATGAGGAAGAAGGAAGCAGCTAACAGGAGCTCGAAGACACTTGGACTTCTCAGTGGAAGTGAGCCAGGCCAGGAAAGCCCGCTGATAGACTCAACACATGGACGGAGAGTACTGCTGACCAAAAATTTCCACCCCCGGGGTGTGTGTGTGGGGGGACAGCTGTCTTGTAAGAAATGCTAAAAGGAATTAAAGATGAAAAGGCCACTTGTACAAGAGACATACCTAAAGCTACCAACTACAATAGTTCATTAAGGGATATACAATGTGAAAAATGTAAATGATAACATCAAAAGCACAAAACGGGGCATGGGGTAAAAGCACAGAGTAGTTTCCATGCATGTGTGTATGTGATCAAAATTAAGTTGACATCAGCTTAAAATAACCTGTTTTGTCTATAAGATAGTTTATCCTCCCAGTAACCACAAAACAAAAACCTGTGTGTGTATAGTAGATACATACACAAAAGAAATGAGTCAATCAAATATGAACAGTAAGAAAATCGCTCACTCACAATGGAAAACAAGAGAAAAGGGAATGAAAGATTGATGGGAAAACTGGAAAAACATCAACAAAATCACAACAGCACAGGATCCCACGGGAGATGGCCCTGATTTCCAGATACGCCCTATGTAATTACAAGGGGCATTAAAAGTGGACAAGGAACTGGATGTGGTGACACTCAGTTGTCATACCAGCACTTGGGAGTCTGAGGCAGGACAGTCATAAGTTCAAAGCCAGCCTGGGGCTATCTAATAAAATCAAGAGCAACCCAAGCTACATCGTGAGGCCTCGGGGAAATTGAAGAGGGAAGAAAAGAGATGGCAGCATGTGACAGACGCAGATGACATTGCCGTCTTTAGAGATGAAGGAAGAGTCCATGAGCTGACTGTAGAAGCCAGAGAGGGTAAGGAAATGAGTTTTTCGGAGCCTCCCGAGGAGAACCATGCCACCAATACCTTGTTTATACACTCAGTGAGATCCACCGCAGCCCTCCAATGTTCAGAACTGTCGTAGAAGCTTGTACTGGTTAAGTCATTATGCTTGTGGTCATTCATTATGGCAGCGACAGAAAACTCATGCAAAGGTTTGGTATGTACGAGTGGAAAACAGTAGAACTCAGGAGAAAACTCAGTAGTAACTCTTTGTGAATATGCATTTTTTAATTTTCTTACTAAAAAATTTTTCGTGTAATATATTTTGATCATGTTTCTCCATCCCCTAACTCTCTCCAGGTGCTCCCTACTTCCCTACCCACCCTACTTTGTTCTCTCTCTCAACAAAATGAAAATTAAAAAAAAAAAAAAGGGGAAATTCAAAACAAAAAACCAAATAGGAAAAAAAAGTGCAAATAAAACCAACCGAAACAAAAAGCCCAGAAAAATAAACCATGGAGTTCATACCCGGCCCCCCCCCCCTTGGAGCCTGCCCTGGGGTGTGGTTGATACACCCAGTGACACTTCATTGGAGAAGACTGATTTTCCCTTTGCCAGCAGCTGTCAACTGCAAAGAGCTTGGGGGTTGGAGGTTGGAGCCTGTATCCACTTCCCCTCTCAGTGCTGGGGCCCAGTCTGGCTTGAACCTGAGCAGGTATTGTGCAAGCTGCCACAGTCTCTGTGGGTGTATGTGTACATCAGTCCTGTGCTGCCTGGGAGACACTGTTTCTTTGGACTCATCCACCACCTCTTCCACATAGATCCCTTGTGGGGGACCCGCTCCCACTTTTTCCCCAGGGTACTCTTAAGGAGTGAGGGATAAGAGATTTAGATAGAAATACAGAGGGGAGAGAGACAGAAACACAGGATAGCTCGGGAGGGCTTGGATCCTTATCCACCGGCCCCTTCTGTCTCTTCTAAAAGACTTTTTAAAGGAATGCCAAGGGGTGGAGAAAAAGACCTCCCCCTAGCACAACCAAGTGTGGAAACTTCCAAACACCTGGTGAGCACACATGTGGTCAATCCATCCCCTTATGCAGCCCTGCTGGGTAAAGCAAGCTCAGATCTCACTAGGAAACCTCAGTGGGCTCCCACAATCCCTGACCCTGGAGGTAACGACTTTGGAGAACACACCACGTTCAGGACTGAGTGGTCCACAGTCTCTCTCATCTGCACATGTCCAGTTGTGGGTCTCTGTGTTAATTCCCATCTATTAAATGCAGTGGTTTTTAAGATATGATCCCAAACCATAAGCTATAAAGAAAAATAGTTAAATTCAGTCACTTCAAAATTAAAATCATTGATCAACTAAATGAAAAAGCAAGGCAGATAATAGGAAACAATACTAAAAATTATGTTTGATAAGAAATTAGTATCCACATAGCCTGAACTGGCCATCTCCTGTGACCAGATTGGTGCCTAGCCCAATTGTCATCAGAGAGGCTCCATCCAGCAACTGATGGAAACAGATGCAGACCCCACAGCCAAATATTAGGCAGAGCTTGGGGGACCCTGCAGAAGAGGGGGGAAAAGGACTGTAGGAGCCAGAGGGGTCAAGGACACCACAAGAAAACTCACAGAATCAACTAACCTGAGCTCATGGGGGCTCACAGAGTTTGAACTGACAACCAGGGAGCCTGCACGGGACTGACCTCAGCATATATGTTACAGTTGTGTAGCTTGGTCCTCTTGTGGGACTCCTAACAGTGGGAACAGGGGCTGTCTCTGACTCTTTTACTGACTGTTGGGACCCTACTCCTCATACTGGGTTGCCTAGTCCAGCCTTAATACATGGAGAGGCTCTTGGTCTTATTACAACTTAATGTGCCATGTTTTGTTGATATCTGTCGAGGCCCTCCCCTTTCTGAATAGAAATGGAGGAGGAGTGGATGGTGGTGGTGGCGCTGAACTGGGAGAAGAGTGGGGGAGGGAAACTGCAGCCAGGATGTAAAATAAATAAATTTATTAAAATAAAAAAGAAATTATTATCCAAATAAAGAACTTTTGCCACTCCTCAATTAAGACAAATAACTCAACTGATTAAATAGTTAAAAACTCTTAATAAGATTTCTCAAAAATTAGCACCAGATATATAAATGATCAGTAAGAACAGGAAATGGTATTCAACATCTCTAGTTAATAAGAATATATAAGTAAAGTCACAATTAAATGTTACTTCACCGTCACTATAATAGCCATAGTTTTATTGTTCTTTCTAAGGCACCAACTTTGACAAGGATCTGTAGAAATTGGAAACCTCAAATGTTGTTGGCAGGTTATAAAATGGTGCAGCCACATTGGAAAACAGTCCCTCGATAAGGTAAAA
Organism: Peromyscus californicus insignis; assembly: GCF_007827085.1. NCBI lineage: Eukaryota > Metazoa > Chordata > Mammalia > Rodentia > Cricetidae > Peromyscus > Peromyscus californicus. Next base: position 53,572,181 of record NW_026294480.1, on the reverse strand, counting down.
TACGAATATGACCCAGAACTTCTACTCTGTATATACAACTAAGAGAAACTGAAATGTATGTTCACCAAAACTTTGTTTGTGAAAGCTTATCCTGGTCAGCTTGATACAATCGTAGGTTATCTGGGAAGAGGAAACCTTAACTGAGAAATTGCCTCAACAAAATGGCCTATAGACAAGTCTGTGGGGCATTTTCTTGACATGGGAGAGCCCAGGACACGGTAGGCAGTGCTACCCCTGGGCAGGTGTCCTGAGTTGTATAAGAAAACAGGATGAGCAAGCTATGGGGAATAAGCCAGAAAGCAGCACTCCTCCGTGGCTTCTGTTTCATTTCCTGCCTCCAGGTTCCTGCCCTGACTTCCTTCAATGACAGACTGTAAACTTTAAGCCAAATAAACCCTTTGCTCCTCAAGCTGGCGTTGGTTAGTGTTTTATCACAGCAATGGAAACCTAAGTAAAGTCTCATAGTAACACTTTCTATAAGCTCGAAAAGAAGCAGTCCAACTATTTTGTTTTTGTTTTTTACTTCTTATTGCTTTTTTGAGATATAGTCTCACTATGTATCCCTAGTTGGCCTAGAACTCACTCCATAGAACAGGCTGTCCTCGAACTCACAGAGATCTGCTTCCAGAGTGCTGGGATTAAAGGTGTGTACTACCATGCCTGGCTATCAAAGTGTTTGTTAAATGAAGAATGGATGGATCGTGCGTGTTAAATCCATATACTGGAATGTTATTCAAAAATGAAAAGTTATTGATGAAGTTGAAAGGGTTGATGCATGCTATCACATGAATGGGCCTTAACATCATTAAACTAAGTAAAAGAATTCAAAATGACCACATACCATATGATTTCATTTATGTATGAAAATACTTGGCAGGATGGTGGTGGCACATGCCTTTAATCTTAGCTCTTGGGAGGCAGAGGCATGGGGAGCTCTGTTTCTGTGAGTTCTAGACCAGCCTGGTCTACAAAGCGAGTTCCAGGACAGCTAGGATTGTTACACAAAGAAACCCTATCTTGAAAAATAAAAAAAACAAAAACAAAAGAACAGAAAAAAGAAAATACACAAATCCGTAGAGGCAGAAAGTAGGCTAAGGCTGGGGAGAAGAGAATGGGGAATGACTGCTAGGGCGCAGGCCTTCTTCAGGGGGATATTTTAAGAAGTTATCATAATGATAGTTGCTCAGCTCTGCGAATACACTAAAAAAACCACAGCATTTTCCACTTCAAAGGCATCTACTGCATAGTGCTATGTAAATTTGTCCCTTAAAGTTCGTGTGATGAAACTTAATTGCCATGAGACAGTATTAAGAGGTGGCACTGTCTGAGTAGTCATAGGAGCTACCCCCTTGTGAATGGGATTGGTGTCTTTACAGAAGGTCCACACTAGCCAGGCCGATGCCCACTTCCACCTTTCGGCCACGTGAGAGTGCAGCAACGGTCCCCTACAGAGGACCTAACACCAGTGCCATCTTGAAAAATCCATATTTACAAGTTATTCAGTCTTAGGTATTTGGTAGAACAAATATGTTGGGCGCTGTGCGGCCTAGTTTCAGACCAGTATATAAGTGCTCGTCCAACTGGTCTCCATGAGGCAAAGTCCATGGAGACAGTCTCACTTGGCAAGGACCAGTGGGACTTGGGGATAGTGCAGAATACTGCTGAAACTGTGAGACTTGAAGGCCCTCCTCTCTCTCGTAATGTTGATGATTCTCTCGGCAGTTTTAGTGCCATTTTGTCAGTCATACATGGGACAGATGTGCTCATTCCCGGAAACATCATTTTTTTTTTCTCAAATATTTTCCCCTAAAATTCTTTGGGAGCTGATGCTTCTTAGGTTTCCGATTTGGAAATACCAGCTGTTACGCCACCCTGGGAGCTGTTCTGATTCAGTGCTGACAGGATCGGAGGCAATAAAAGTTAATGGGCAGTTGAGGAAATGCAAGCTATCTGTATGCAGGCAGCTTATCGAGGATCACCCCCATTTCTGTAAATATGTTTTGTTAAGTTTTGAACAACACTGTTATTCTTGAGAACGTGTGCCTATGTTTATCACTTTTTAGCTTTGTAAAGACAGGATGTACCTGGCTCGATATTTGGCCAAGTTAGCAAAATGATAAGCCTTGTTTTTGGCTTAAAAGATGCTTTGATGTAAAAGTTGAAAAAAAAAATGTTTGACATATTTGTTTTTGCCAGAGATTAACATTGGAGGGTGGGAAAGACATGTTTGTTAGTATGGAAAAACACGCTTGTTTCCGATGTATAAATAAAGACGGCCACTTGTGTGAAAACCCATCTGGTAGTCAGACACTTCATTTCTTCACACTAAGACCCCTTCCCCGTCTCAGGACCTGAACCCAGGCCGTGTCACAAATAGACTAAGATATATGGCATATGAATTATATCTCAATAAGTGATTTTTTTTTAATAAATTAAACTCTCATCTAAAAAGAAAAATCTCTCCAGACCCGTATTCCTTTAATTCAGCCCAGTCTGTACCTAAATGACATTCAGGTGCAGGGTCTTTTCTTTCAAAGTGCAACCTGGGATATCTTCCAAAATGTAGCTTATTTTGTCCTACCCATCCTAAGCCTCCCTTGAGTCTAATTTTCCCAAAGTTTCCCAATCATATCCAGATTTAGACCCTCGCTCATAATTCAGCAAAGAAAGTAACCTGTAGCAGACGCCTACCTTAAAACCTATGGACGCATTTCTAAGACCAATGTTCCCAAGCAACAATCATAGCTGTCCAGAGCGTAGGCCCAGGCCAGGGTCTTCCCAAGCTAGAAGAGAGAAGCAGTGTTTGTTATGAATTATTGCGTGGGGTGGAGGCTACCCTGAGGGTATCCTGTGTGTGCAAGGAAACAAGCTGGCATGCTGGGCAGATGCAGCAGCAGCAGGCTGGGCAGATGCATGCCATGCAGGCATGGCGGAGGAGGCAGCCAGTGATTCACAACCCAGACGCTGCATCCATGTAGAGAGTTTGTTATAATAGAGAGATGAAGAGAAAGAGAGAGAGAGAGAGAGAGAGAGAGAGAGAGAGAGAGAGAGAGAGAGAGAGAAAGAGAGAGAAGAAAAGAGAGAGAGAGAGAGAGAGAGAGAGAGAGAGAGAGAGAGAGAGAGAGAGATTGAGGGTGCACACCTTGTGGGAGGAAAAGTAGAGAGAGAGAGAGGAAGGGGAAGAGTTTTTCCGAGGCTTTTACATCAGGATGCAGGGTGGTGCCAAGGGGTGGGATTTCAAGGGGCGGATCAGAATATTAACAGTGTTTATCTCCAAGAAAAGAGTGGGTGAATAAAATAGGAGTGAGCTGCGTAATCAAATAGAATTCTCCCCTAGGATATCAGCTAATCAATGTCTGTGCTCTGAAGCCCAACAGGTATAATCAGAAAGTTCTCTTGGAAGACACTGCTGACAAAAGTCTGTGACGCTGTGATTCTCTTATTGTGGGGTGGGAAGACCTGCTCTCCATGTAAACAGTCTGCCCTGGCAGAGTATCCCAGTCAGTCCTACAGAGGGAGGCACAGTGTAGATGCCTCCATCCTTGTGGCACTCTTTTCTTTTATGAACATATTTATTTAGGAGTTTTGAGAGAGGATCTCATGTCACCCAGGTTGAGCTTGAACTCACCATATGGTCAAGTCTGGCCTTTAATTCTTGATCCTCCTACCCCTAATTTCAAATGTCTGGGATTACAAGCATGTACTACCCTGTCTGGCTCCCATCTTGTTCATTTAAAGTCTTTAGGACCATTCCCCTTTAAACTTGATTTCCAGAGTTCTCAGACTCTGCCTGGAAACATAACCCATGTTTCCTGTGAGCTGTAGACAAGCCCCCTCCTATGAAGCATTCCCCACAATTCCGTTTCCTTTGCTTTTCTGTTTCTGTTTCTCCAAACAGAACAGAACACAGAAGCATCCTCGGAGCTGCTGCTGTTTGCCAAGCTTCTATCTCAGGAACTCAGAAACACATGCCCTCGCTCAGATGCTTTCAACTCCAAAGGCTATATTTTATTCCTCTGACCGTGAAGAGCCTGGAGCCGTTTGTAAGTATCTTCTTGTGCAAGAAATATTTAGTGTGCATCTATTACATTCCAGGCACTGTGCTTTAATCCCTGTAGATCCAGTACCAGCAAATTATCCCCTGGCCTTGTCCTTGAGAAGCCACTGAGGGAAAGAAGTAGTAATCCGCCCTAAAATGTAAAAGCAAATGCTTAAGCAGGCAGTGTTAAGTGTGTCACACACACACACACACACACACACACACACACACACACAGAGATATTTTACTTCCCTGTTAACCCTATTTATATCTCCATTTTTCATGTGACACTAAAGGCTTCCTACCTAAACAACAGTGAAGCTAGGATTTAAATTCGTGTCACCGGAGTCCATATTATGCATTATCAGTGTAGTACATCTTTGTGACACTATGAACACAAATATTCTCTTTACTTTTTCAATTTTGCTGATGCCTCTGTTATCAAACTCGGAAAGACAAGGAAGAATATTTTGAAAAAACAGGACAAAGTTAAGGCCAAATACCTGATACCAAGCTAAGAAGCCCTGTCTAGTTTGAGGGATCCCCACTGCAGATCTATAAATGAAAGCTAATGCTAGTTCTCAAAAGATTTTACCATTTGTGTCTGTGCTGCTTACCGTTGTGATGGCCTCACCCCAGAAGTGTGTCTGTCCTGCTTACCGTTGTGATGGCCTTACCCCAGAAGTGTGTCTGTCCTGCTTACCGTTGTGATAGCCTCACCCCAGAAGTGTGTCTGTCCTGCTTACCATTGTGATAGCCTCACCCCAGAAGTGTGTCTGTCCTGCTTACCATTGTGATGGCCTTACCCCAGAAGTGTGTCTGTCCTGCTTACCGTTGTGATAGCCTCACCCCAGAAGTGTGTCTGTCCTGCTTACCATTGTGATAGCCTCACCCCAGAAGTGTGTCTGTCCTGCTTACCATTGTGATGGCCTTACCCCAGAAGTGTGTCTGTCCTGCTTACCATTGTGATGGCCTCACCCCAAGAAGTGTGTCTGTCCTGCTTACCATTGTGATGGCCTTACCCCAAGAAGTATGTCTGTGCGGCAGGGTATAGCTTTGAATACAATTACTCTGGTCCCCAGAGGGATCCTTGGCCTCCTCAAAAACTAAACCCAGATTCCACCTATCACATTCCACATTCACGTCCCCTCATTTTTGTTGTTTTGTTTTTCTTTATTATTTAATAATTTAATACATGAATACAATGTTTCTTGATACTTCTGTTGTTGTGATAAAACACTGACCAAAACCAGCTTAGCGAGGAAACGTTTATGTCACCTTACACTTTCCAGCCCATCATTAAGAAAAGCCCAGGCAGGAACTCAAAGCAGGACCTGAAGTAGAGGAACTAAAGTAGATATCATAGAGGCATATGGTTTTGCTCAGCCTACTTTCTTTTTTTTTTTTTTTTGGTTTTTCGAGACAGGGTTTCTCTGTGTAGCTTTGCGCCTTTCCTGGAACTCGCTTTGGAGACCAGGCTGGCCTCGAACTTACAGAGATCCGCCTGGCTCTGCCTCCCGAGTGCTGGGATTAAAGGCGTGCGCCACCACCGCCCGGCTCTCAGCCTACTTTCTTACACAACCCAGTCCACCTGTCCAGTGGTGACACAGACCACAGTGGCCTGAACCCTCCTACATAAATTAGCAACCAAGAAAACGCCCCACACGCATGCCCACAGGCCAATCTGATGGAAGCAATTCCTCTTCCCAGGTGACTCTAGTTTGTTTCTGTAGGAGGTGCAGAGGTCTTTGGGCTCATAGATGCTCACTAAGAGAACCTGGATTGTAAGCACACAGGGTTGTTCCTTCGAGGGAGGGATTTCATAGCCTGCTATCCACTAGAAAGAAGGCTGGGACTGGACATGTTTTCTAGTCTGATGACCTTTGCACTGTGTGGTTAAAGACTCTTTGGGCACCAGATCCTCCCCCGGCCCCTTATAGTAAGCTTGTTTTTCTCAGTCAATTTATAGAACCTACCTTCATGGGCCTAACAAAGAGTTTCAACGTAGTCACATCTGACGTGTATTTAGCTTACTTTGTTCCTCAAGGAGATGCATGTATGCTTTGTTGGGAACACAGGCTTGAGTTAATTATCAACAGAATAAAATTTCACCCAATTGTGCTGTGGTTAAATATGCCTAAGATAAACTACTAGGGGTCAGACTCCGGAAGTTTGAATCAACACCGACTACTTAGTCACACTGAACCGAACTGCCTTCTTGCGTCCAGCAGGTTGTCCCTTTGCAGGATTGTGAAGATCACAGAGACCTCTCTGCACGTGTCGGGTTGACAAGAACCACCCAGCACACTCCCTTAGGTTATTTTTGTCGGGGATTGTGGTCAGAGGGATGAGAAAGCTAACTAGCATGATTTTATTCTCATTTTTGCTTTGATTCAGTGTTTGTGAAGAGTAATCATCATGCTGGGACTGGAAAAGATAAACAAGACAGAAATTTTCATCACATAGCATGAAATGACATAAGAGGAGAATGCTTATTACTCAAATGCTTGTTGAATGTACATGTCTTTCTAGCTATTCAAACCAACCATTAGACTTCTAAAACAAATTCAGGGTCTGATTGTAATTCCACACCAGACCCAGGACAGGTAACACTTTCAGAGCAGTTATCCACAAGCTCCTGTTGATTCAGGATGTACATTTGCATAGCTACTCCTTGCAAAGAAAACAGGAATGGTCAGTTAACTAACCCCTAGTTAGTTCTCACAGTGTCCACAAGGGGCATCTCAGAGAAAACAAATGTAAAAAAAACTTTCTGGGATTAAAGGCGTATGCCACCACCACCCAACTACCACCATCGCCCAGCTGGTTTTCAAAATAACTTAACTCTTATTGGGTACTTCAAATGTCCAGGTTCTTTTATGTATTAAACCAGTCCGCCTTAGGTGAACAAAAGTCAGGTCGAATGGGAAAAACTTTCCTATGAGACACAAGAGCAGCAGCCTCAGCAGAGCATCGGCCACTTACTACACATGACAGCAGGCATGGCAGCCAGAACAGGAAGCTGAGCGCTCACATCCTCAACTGCGAGCATAAAGCAGAGAGAGTCAATGGGAAATGTTGCCAGTTTTTAAACTCTCAAAGCCTGCCACTAGTGACACATTTTATCCAACAGGGCCACACCTCCTAGACCTCACCAAACAGCACCATGAACTTAGGGACCAAGTGTGTAAATACATGAGCCTATAGGGGACATTTTCATTCAAACGCTTGCAATGGTCATCTTTTGGTTCTTTATGTCAACATCTCTGCTGCCTTTGAACTTCTGCGCATCCCTCCCGCTGGCTGGAGCACTCCCTTTCTTCTTCTCCCAACCCTTTGCCTTGATCATGTCTAGCTCCTTCTCTTTCTACTTTGAGAGCAGACAGCACCATTTGCTCCCACTCTGACCTTCGTAACGGTTCTCATGACATCACTTTTGGGGTGGTGGTGTTGCTGCTGTTGTTATTGTTATTACTGCTGCTGCTGCTGCTGTTCTGTCTAGTCTCAGCACTGGGTTATAAACTCGGTGAAGGATTGTCAGTCTTGCTCTCCATTATGTTCTCAACACCTCATACACGGAGAGCAGAGAAGTGGAAGGAATGAAGACATAAGCTATATACAAACCGCTTCAGTGTTCCAGAGGTTCCAGCAGAGCTGCCCAAAGAGCTTACTCAAACCACATGATTTTAGTTCAGCATTGTGTACACACTTGTCATCTTGGCATTCAGGAAGCCAATGCAGAAGAATCTTGAGTTCAAGGCCAGCCTGGGCTATGTAACCAGACTGTCTCTAATTAAACAAATAACTACAGAATCCCAAACTCCCTTTCCTAACTTCAGTCCCCAGAGTCAGATTCCAGTGTGTCAAGATTGGAAAGGGGCAGAGGTCCATGGGTTCACAACGTGCCCCACACAGCCCTCCAGATTCTGGCACAGTGTAACCATAATCACTGTGGGAAGCAGAGAAATCACAAAAAGGGAACGCTCTCCAGTGGCTTCGATCCATCAGCTGCTGTGAGGCCCACTTCTCTGGGTGCATTACTCCTACACCTTTTAACACTCCCATCTCTGCCACTGAGACTTCTTATCATCTATAGCTAGATCTGCCAGCCAATATCATGCAGACCCTGGGCCTCGCTTGTAGTTGACTGACTCCCTTTCTCATTAAAATGTTCTTAAGCTTCAATCTTCTTTTCCTGTATCACAGAGACTTTCAATAATTAAACATAATGAAATATTCTATTTGAAGAGGAACTGTAAGATGAATAAGATAGAAAGGTAAAGTTACTTTTAACAAGTAATTTAAAATTAAGTGTTCTTCTTTTTTTTTTCCCCATCAGTGCAAAATGTCATTCACACCATGAACTTGAAAGCTGGGTCCCCAGATGAAATGTTTGGGAAAAGCCTTTTCACATCCAACCTACAAAGTCTCTATCATCAACTGCTCATCTCATTTTCAATCCTCTTTACTCTTTCTGTTGCTATCTGACCAAAAAAAAAAAAAAAAAAAAAAGCAAGTTGGTGAGGAAAGGGTTTTATTTCAGCTTCCGCTTCCTTCAGTGTTGGACTGTGATCGTATGCTGTGCCTTCCAACATCAAATAGCAATGAAGAAAATGCCCCCAGGCCAACCTAATGAAAGCCATGCCCCAACCCAAGCTCCTTATTCCCAGGTGTGCCAAGTTGACAACCAGGGTTAGCCATCATGGTCTTATTAAACAAGAATGAAGGATGATGCCGTAGAGCTGGAGGTGAGGGGGACAAGTTCAAGTGTCTGAAGCACTTTGTATTCCTTTCTTTAAACTTGACGTTCCTCCAGGGTCTCTTGCTTTGGGGTAAACGTTCTGGGCAGTTCTAAGTGTGTCGTTGCCCCCAAGAGTTCAGCCTGAGCACTAATCGGTGACTAGAGTTATGTCCTCTCTAGACTTAGTTAGGATCGGCATGAATAGATACAGTTAAGGGAATCGAGAAAGTTAGGGTTTGAACAGAAATTATTTCTGGAGAAGCAGCAGACAGTAAAACGATTAACCGATCATTTGTAGAGCTTCAGGATTAAAACATACCAAATTATAATCACAAATAGGCTTGTCACAGGGGGAATCGAATGAAAAGTATCTTCTAAATCACACATTGGCCACGGCTGAGCTCATTTCTACTGAACAAAGTCCTTTTTTTTTGTATGAAATCAATCACCTGTTGATACCCAGAGAGACATGAAAGAAAAAGATAAAGAGCATTCAAAGAGATCAAAGCTAAAAAAAAAAAAATCGCAATTTAAGATTGTATGATCAAATCCCATTCATCTCCCCGTGGCTCCTGTTTTGTACTTTGAAAACTAGTAACTGTATCTATTTGCAAGATAAATTAGATTAGGCATGCTAATCAAAACAATAAGGACACCACAGCACGGCAGATGGCCATTGTCCACGAGACTGCTTCCTACCTGCCCTCTCTACCTCTCTGTCTGAGAAGAAGCTTTGCTTTTAATTCTGCTATTTTACATGTGCCTCTTGAGTCTGGATTAGGAAGCTCTTAGCAACTGCTCCTCTCCTAATGCCGCTGTTTAAAAGTCACTTGCACAGTCAGTGGTGGTGCACGCCTGTGATCTCAGCATTCAGGAGGTGGAGGCAGGAGCATCCGGAATTCAAGGGCTGCTTCAAGGTACTTAGGGAGTTAAGGGCCAGCCTGGGCTACAGGACACACACACAGAGGGGCGGGGAGAGTCTGTGTGTGTTACTTAGTCTTGTTTAAACTTTGGAGATGTATCCTCAGGGAAGCCCAGAGCCATGTTTAAAAGTTCTGAAATGTAACACTTAGCTTTCTTTTTTATTTCTTGGTTTGAAATTGCCCCTACCAATTTTCCCTTGTTCCTCTAAAAACTGTCTAAGTGACTCTTTTTTTCCTGGACAGATAGGTTTCCCCATAGGTAAACTGCCTGTGAAAGTGAATTAGTCTCACACTCTTCAAGAGTCTGACGCAGTAACCCCCCTTTCTTAGAATGAACAACCTCCAAAGGGTCCATTTTTAAAAATCAGTGCATACTTTCCAATAAAGGAGTTGCCAGGACTGGGATGTAGGTCAGTAAGTAGAGTGTTTGACTTGCCTAGCATGCATCGAGCCCTGGGTTTAATTCCCCAGGACCATATAAGCAAACTGGGGTGGCACATGCCTGTAATCGCAGGACAGGCAGAGACAGGAAGGTCAGAAGTTCAAGGTCATCCCCATCTACATAATAGGCTTGAGACAAGACTGCGTTTCATGACACCCTGTCTCAAAAAGGAAAGAGTTGCCCTAACAAAGGTTCTGGTTTTTCATTTTGTTTTTAGTGTGGCTAAGGTCTGAAAGAACTGTTTACTGGCCTGTGACGTTGAATTTCTCTTCAGAAGCCACACCTATAAAGACACCCACGCTGTCAGGCCGTTGCTGAGTAGAGCATCATGATTGTAAAAATTAAAATTTTTTTTTGTACACACAGTCAAAATTGTCTTGGGCTGTCTTTAAGAAAAATAGCCACTAGTTTTTCTGATTGAATACGCTTTATTAAGTGCTTCCTGCACTATGTAGATGATACTAAGTGTGGAGTCCATGGATAAATAACACCACTGTTACCTGGTGTAAACTCTTCTGTTTAACCCTTGCCTCCAGCCTAACATTCTAGTGATGATTATGTAACCCCTTGGACTGTATCGTTAAGGTTGGTAGGCCTCTAACCTTGACCAACCCTAAAGCTAAGGATGTCTGGTAGTAGCTAAAATCTGTCACTTTGCTGTTGCCTGCCCACCTAAAGCCCCCCCAAATGTACTTGCTGGATGTATTGATTTGTGGTATTCTTTGTTCTGTGGCTATGAAAGTTTGTAGGTGCATAAACCCCCTTTCATTTCAGAGAACGTCATCCCAGGTAACTTGAATACATGTTCCCAGAACATAGACACTTGGATTTGTCTCAGAATAAACCATTTGTTTCCATTAAAGCAGGGTCCTTGTTGAATATAGATAGGACTTATTGGTTTACACACACACAAACACACACACACATTTAAAAATAGGTTCCCTATATAAAAGAACACATGTGGTGTTTGTCTTTCTGAGTCCGACTTATTTCACTTAACGTAATGATTTCCAGTTCCATCCACTTTCCTACAAACATCATGCCATTTACCTTTATGGCTGCATAAGATCCCATTGTGTCTGCACCTCATACTCTTCCTTCATTCTTTGGTTGGTGGACATCTAGGTTGATTCCGTGTCCTGGCTATTGTGAATAGTGCAACAATAAATATGGAAGTGCATGTGTTCCTGACAAGGCTCACTTCTGAAACTAAGGAGTCAGGCTAAAGGTTTGAATGAAGAAAACTGTATAGTCTTGAGTCCAATGGTCTCTACCCCCTCCCGTCTTTCTGTCTCTCTGTCTCTCTCTGTCTCTCTGTCTCTCTGTCTCTGTCTCTCTCTCTCTCACACACACACACACACACACACACTATACACACACACCCCACTACCACCACCACCACCATCACCACCACCAACCACCACACCACTGTAGTTAGACACGAGAGCACACTGAGGCTGGTGCAGCATACTCCTAATTAATGATCAAAACTCATTGGAGCTGAGGTGCTGCTCTCCCAATAGACAGCTATTTTTAAAATATTTCTCTTTGAAAACAACAGCATGATTAATCCCATTATTCCTACTTAAATCACTTATGTAGAAACAGCCATGCACTGTGAGCAATTATTAAAAAGGCTTTATTATGTATAATTTGTACGTGCGTCAATTTGCGTTGCTTAGGGTAATTTATTTTCCAGGTTGTGATGTCATCTACCAAAATTAACTAGATCTAATTTTCATTCTGACATGCCACATACAAAAATACAGTTTTAAAGCAAAGTTCCTCTTCTTCCCGGGAAGGTTCACAAGAACGTGTCAGATGAATAAAATGAGAAAAGAATACTTTGCACACACACCAACACCATGCAAGGCATTATCCTCCACACAGTAACGTCAAATGTGTTCTTTTATTTTGAAACAGCAGGGAAAGAGCCCACTCACCCTCGGAGGGGAATGCAAACTTTATTGTTGCTAAAGCCAGGCTCCAGGGATAAAGGAGTGCTCCTTTGGGGAGAAGAGGGGATATGGGAACTTAAGGTGGAGGCTGTCGCCCCTTCATAAGCACTTCAAGAGGAAGGAATTGCAGGAAGTTCCTCGGGGACAGTCGCACAGCTTCCCGATCCGGGCGCCTTTCCGCACTGCGCACTGCTCTCCGGCATCACACTGTCAACAACACAACCCGTGGTTAGGGGCCCCAAAGGAGCGTTCTCTTGAGCAGAAAAGGACTAGACGACTACCACCACCTCCGGTCTAAGTACAGTCAGATCCGAAGCCCAGGGAGCCCAAAGCCCAGGGCTTACAGTTTCAAACTGAGAATATTCAAAGGAAGAGATTTAAGGGACCGCATTTTCAGCTTCCTTTTCTTGTTTATTTAAAGAGGATAGAATCACCCAGACCCTTGCATCTAAGATATATACAATATACTTTCCCATAACCTTTGTTTTCTACTTTCCCAGTTCCTCATCCAAAGAAGGAAAACGGAAGGCCTGTGTGTGTGTGTGTGTGTGTGTGTGTGTGTGTGTGTGTGTGTGATATTTTACCTAGAGCTGTTCCAACGAAGGTGACCATTCTGAAAACTTCTTATCATGGAATTTAAGAAACAAAACAACAATGATAAAGAAAAATCACGTCATGCTCTAGGAGGAATTCAGGGACAAACTGAGTAGATTCAAGGGTTCGTCCAACTAAGACGTTTCAGGAAATACTCCCACTCAGATCACAGGACTCTTTTCTGGCTCTAAAAGCCTGCTTTCCCTTACTCTTAGAAACCAGGGAGCAAAGGTCAGAGCAGAAGCAAAGTGGACGCCCCAGAGGAATGCATCACCTGAGCTGCTCCGCCACCTGCTAGAGCAAAGAGCATGTGGAAGATTCAAAGCAGTCTTTTCCCTTGGAAAAGTAAGGGAAGGGTGATCCGGAGCCTTACCATGGGGACCTGGCCGTACTTCTTCTCGTAGATCGGAATGCGTTTACTCTTGAGCTTCTTCAGGACTTCCTGCAGCGCTTCAATCTGCAACACAGCGCCGGGAGCCCGAAGTTGCCGCCTTGGCTGCGAGCCCAGCGCAGGTGCTCACTTTCAGCCCAGTTATAAGGAGCCCAAGACACACAACCGTAGAGCGGCGAGACTCAGAGGATGGACAAGTGATGGGGATAGATGGTGATGGAGAGGAAGCCCTGCGGGCGAAGTTCCTAGTCCTGACCTCACCTCCCAGAGCCTCCAAGGCGCACAGTGCCCAGGGCAGCTACAACCAGTGATTCGCTCGACATGCAACCCGCAGCCCGTGGACTCAAACATCTTTGTCTGGTAGAGAGTCCCAGGGCTTTTTTTTTTTTTTTTTAAATCGGGCTCCAGGGGCTTTGCCCTCTTGGTGGGACTAGGGTGGAGGAGGGACGCATTCAAAGCAAGAGCCCCGCAGCAGCCCAGGGGGGACCCGAAGCTAGGGGAATACTGACCAGCTCTTTCTCGTGGGACGCATCCTCCACGGCAGAGTAGATGTCCAGGGCTCGGGGCTGCAGCTCGGCATCCTCCTGGGCACGGGCACCCAGCAAAGGTAGCAGTAACAGCAGGGCGGCGCCCAGGAGGGGCAGCAGCCGCAGGCGGGAGCTCTCCATGGTGCTGGACCTGGTTGCTGGCTCGGGCACCGCGCTCTCCCGCTTCTTATAGCCGGCTGAACCGGGTGCCGGGAAGAGGGAGGGGGCGAGGAAGGACGGGGGTGTGGAGGAGGGCCCGGGTCAGCCGTCTGTAGGCAGCGCTCCGCTGCCGTTTGACGTCAATGCCCGCCGGGCTCCCGGAGCCCGGGAACGAGGCTCTGCGCACAGATGGGCTAGAGCGCAGAGAACAAGACCCCGTGCCCCCAAATGCTGTCAGCCCTGAGGCCAGGGACGCTCCCTGAGGGGCCAGAGCTGAAACTGAGGGGCAGAGGGTGAGGGGTAAGGAGCGGGAGGGCCCATGAAATGGAAAATGCCTTCGGGGCAATGAACAGGCACAAGAGTTGCTTCCCTTAGCGTCGCGGTGGGGGATGCACCACAGTCCCGCTGGCTTGCTCGCTGGCTCTGCCTTGCTTGCCTCTCTCATCCCCAAGCCCCGGGTGTGGCAGAAGGATGTGTTGCCTCCAGCAGGCTTGCTTGCTGAGCACAATTCTAGGCAAGCTAGGGGGTGAGGGAGATGTCAGCATACTAGACAAAGGGAGATTGTGTCCTCCGCACCAGGGGCTCCGGAAACTGAGTGATGCTGATAACCTGGAAAGGAGAGTAACCCAGCTCAGGAACCCAGCGAGAGTCAAAGAATCCGACTCGGGTCCAACACTTCCAAACTGGGTGCCTTAGAACGAAGTAGATCTCGCTGAGGAGCCTGATAGATGGCTCAGTGGTTACACACGTGCTGCTCTTTCAAGACCTGAGTTCAGTTCCCAGTACCCACCTCCGCAGGTACCTACACGTATACACATAATTAAAACTAAAATAGTAACATTCTTAAAGAAGCTCTCTGAACCTCTACCTTTGCTTTGTAAAACTGAAATTGGAAGACTGTACCTCATAGTCCCTGGAGGTACGGAAGGACAGCTCTTGTGTGCCAAGTTCCTTGTCCTCACCACAATAAACACGAAATCTTCAGGTTCCTTGCTTAGAACTGTGAACCCACCCGAGGACTGTGTGTGCCTTGCCTCAACTTTAACTCGAGGCAAATTTAACCTTCCAGAGAACTCCTCCTTCCCACTGTCTCTGGTACCCAAGAATTCCAGAAAATAAAGGTGTGGAAAAAATGCAGCTTCCTGCTTCTGGAAAGATTCTAAGAGATCAGAAGCCAATGGTGAGCCAGGTCCTCTGGCTTAGGAAGACACAGTAGTGCTTTTGGGAAGTTAAGGTCCTTACACCCTGAGTGCAAACAACGGCTCCTGTAGAAACGATGCTTTCCCACTTAGACCTAGAAGCAATCCCATCGGCGCGGTGACCTGGCTTCTTTCATCACACCCTCTTCCCCTCAACTGCCCCTGAATGTACCCATTCTCCCCCCCACCCATCACCACATCACAATCCTGGTCAACTGCCCCAGCCTGCCTACAGTCTGTTTCTTTATTGCCACCCCCTTCTCTTGCCTTCCTCTAGCCACAGTTCACCGCCAGCCATAGTGTTGTGTCCTAAAATACACTAATGGCTTCTCAGTGGGAATCTGCATTCCTCCCCACACACTTTACAAACTATTGCATTATCTGCACCTCACCCCCTGCCAGAAATCCTGCCACTCCACTCTTGCTGGCCTTCTCCTTGATCCTCTAATAAGCCAATCTTTCTCCTACTTTGACATCTTTGCATTTCCCTTACCTGGAAACGTCTTCCTCTATCTTTAAATGGCTCTCTGTTACTTGTGACATAAATCTCAATTTGTAAATTTCCATGGCTACTCAGTCTCAGGCATTCTTCAATTTATTCTCCTACAACCCTATTGATTAACACATGATATGGATCGCTGAAATAGTTAACACAGAATATGCATCTGTTTTCTTCAATTATTAAGAGTTTAATTATCACTCAATATTGTGCATTTGGGTGAAATTCAAGAAGTAATATCTCTTCTGATAAATAGCATGCATATTATATTTATTATATTTTCTTTGGGGTAATTCTACCTGAAAGTATGTCGAACATATATCTGCTTTTTACATATGCTTTTTAATTCTGCATGAAATTTCAACAGCAGCTCATTTCACCATTTAAACCTTAAACAGGTGCAATGGCGCTCACTGAAAAATGTCTCCAGTGATCTTAGACGAGGTTTACATTTCAGAAGAAAAATAACTTCAAGTAACAGCTTAGCTCGTCCTTCCACAATGATGTGAACTTCCCCAGTGCAACGCTATCTCTCAAATTTTGTCCCCAAGTACAAGTAATAACTTTCCTATTTGTGTCTTTTATATTAGGAAAGCAACTCAAGAATTCAAGTCCTGCCAGGCGGTGGTGTCGCACGCCTTTAATCCCAGCACTCGGGAGGCAGAGCCAGGCGGATCTCTGTGAGTTCGAGGCCAGCCTGGTCTATAGAGCGAGATCCAGGAAAGGCTCCAAAGCTACACAGAGAAACCATGTCTCAAAAAAAAAAAATTTCAAGTCCTAATGATACTCGGTTGATGTCATCATCTTCATGTAAGCAAAACACCACATGTAGTTGAACAGTTAGAGGAAGGAATCTTGAGCCATGCTGTGAAGCACGTCAGGCCTATCAGGGTCATTTCCAAATCATGGTGCCTTTTACTTCTTGAGAAGAATGACCTTCTAGAGCAATGGTGCTCAACCTTCCTAATGCTGTGACCCCTTAATACCATTGTGGTGATTCCTCAACCCCAAAATTATTTTCATTGCTACTTTGTAACACTAATGTGCCACTGTTTGAGTTGTAATGTAAGTATCTGATATGTGACACCTGTGAAAGGGTCATTTGACCCCTAGAGGGGTTGCGATCCGTAGGTTGAGAACCACTGTTCTAGAGTAGCTTGAAGAAGTACTGTATAGTGAAGCTTGGGCAATGTTCTTCCCAAAAATATTTGTGTTGGTTTGACTAGAGAAGGAACAAAGAATGAGATGTTCTGTAGCCTTTATATCAAGGCATCAAGACAGTTTATGTGTGATTATTTTGTAATGACTCCATTAAAGGAGTGAGGCCCACTTTTGATATCCAAAAGCTGTATATTCTGGTAATAACTGGGGCTGATTTAGTGGCTCAACAGGTAAAGGCACTTGCCGAGGAAGCCTGGTGACCCGATTCAATCCCTGAAAGCTACACAAAGATGGAGGAAGAGAAATGATTCTACAACATTGTCCTCTGACCTCTGCATATACATTATGACACATGTGCCCACATGTACATCATGCATGTGAAGACACACAATACTAACAAATAAATAATTTTTTTAACTATTGCATGGGTAAGTATTGGAATGAGTTTATCAGATTTGTTAAACACATTAAACACATCTTTAGGCTGGACAGTGGCGGTGGCACACACCTTTAATCCCAGCACTCAGAAGGCAGGGGCAAGGCAGATCTCTATGAGCTCAAGTCCAGCCTGGTCTGCAGAGCAGTACAGCCAAGGGCTGTGCAGAGAAACTCTGTCTCAAAAAACCAAAATAATAAAAAAAAGAAAAAAATTATATTTAAAAGAGGTAATTAGATCATGCAATGTCCTGCTTAAAACCCTTGAAGCAATTTCACTTTCTTAGAATAAAATACAATTTTCGTATCCCGGTTCCTAATGCATTTATGATCTGGCCCCTGACTTCTTCTCCAGCACCAGCACTCAACACTCTATTGCTTCCTTACTGTATTCAGGCCACACCGACTTCCTCTGTATTCCTATAATAAGCCAATTCCTTTCTCAGCCCAAAGTAATCCAAAGAGGAAAAAGATAGTGTCTAAATTGTACTGGAGCAAACTAAGATGTGTATAAAATAAATTAACCTCATTTATTCCTCACATCATACATAAAAACTAACTTGAAATAGACTGCAGACCTAAATTTAAGAACTAAAACTATAACACTCCTAGAAAAAAGCACTTCTAGAAGAAAATATTTCTAGAAGGAAATCTTTGTGGAGCGAGGTAAGAAAAAGATTTCTTTCATTTTTAATTAAAATATATTTACATCATTTTCCCCATTCCTCCCCCAACCCCTCCCATATACACCCCGCTTTGGCTCCCTTTTGAAGTAATATCCTCTATTTCTTGAGTTGTTATAGTTACAGATGCCTAAATATATAAATACAAGCTGCTCAGTCCATATAGTGTTACTTGTAGTTACATGATTTTAGGACTTACCACTTAATATTGGATAATCAATTTTAGAGGGCTCATCCTTGGGGAGGACTATTTTTCCCTCTCTCTCATCTTTGGTTGCCTGTAGTTCTTTGACGATTAAATAATGTTAAAGTGATCATTGGCATTAATCACTATTTCTCATCCCAAATACAGAAAAAGAAAGCAGGTCGCCTCACAAAAGAAAAGCAATAAACGGCATATGTCTATAGAGGTGTACAGGGCCGGTCTCTCTTATCCTGAGATAGAGTAAGCCTGGAGGTCTGCTCATTGAAGCTTCAAGTTCAGAAATCTCATCAGCAGAGAGCAGAGAAGCAAGCACCAGAGAGAGCTACTTAGGACACGCTGCGTTCTGAGAAGAAAATGTCAAACTTGAGACCCTTCTTATTCATCTCTGTCTCTTAGAGTTGTTAACCTTTTTTTTTTCAATAATAATAATGAAAAACATTGATTATCTGTGATGTGACTTGGCAAGAAAACAGATTGCCTGGGTTTTGTTTTGCTTTGTTTTAAGTGAAAACGTATAGACTAACTATGTTACTAAATGAGAGCCCCACAGTCCCCAGAGGTTGAATGATAAAATGAGGTCATGGTAGAAAAAAACACCAAAATGATGGCTTCCCTCACCACCAAGCTCCTGTAGTTCTCTCAAAGTTTGAGTGTTTTCTCTTCCCATACAGATCAGGATAGGTTGTCATACTGTTTAAGTGTCAGACCATCTCATTATTCATTAACCCTCTCTCCACTCATTCTTCCAACGGTTCAACAGCAAAACTTGATCGTGCTAACTTCTTAAATGCTTGTTTTTGAGACTTTGTCTTCCCTTGAATTAGCTTAACTCCCTCCAAGTTAAGCATCACTTTGCTCTCCCTGGAAGACTTGTGTAAGCTGGAAGGTGGCACCCACTTCTATTTCTGTACTGTCTACCCCGCACTTCCCCTGCACCCATCACAGATTCACGGTCGTTGACACGCATCTTCTGTTTACCAACCGTCAATTCACAGCTTCCCAAAGGAACTGTTATTTTCTATGTTCTGTCCAAACATCTGTATCACTACCTGGAAGAAAATAATCCACAAGCGAGGAAGACAAACCTAGAATTGTTTAGTAGCCTGGGACTCCACTTGGTTTGGGCTCTTGGTTTGGACACACACCCCTTATCTAATGTTCTATGTGCACAAATCCCAATCCGAACAGTGCATCTAACAACCTGCTAAACCACCTAATACCCCCAGCTGCATGGAGCTGCATTAACTCCCCGCTCTGAACAATGGAATAAGTTTTTCCTCTCCTTATCTTAGATCATCAAACTTGGATCCAGTGAATAGGAGTCAGGAGCGTAGGTGAGCCACAGAACTCCACTCGTCAAATGCTAACACTAAAAGCAAGTGATTTCACCTAAGATGTTTAGCCTAAGGAAAGTAGCCCCTGATGGATACAAGGAAGGGACATCAGCCAGTTCTGCACTGAATTTGAGAAACAGATTATGTCATCCTGCTCAAAAAATAGAACTTTTAAAAAGAAGATTCAAATCTCAGTGACTTGGGGAAAATGCAAAGACATTTTCACTTGTATAACTGACATGTGTCCCAAGAGTTCATTGTTCCCTTCATCATGGTCATGCAAGGACAGCAATGCACCATCTCTAAAAATTGCTGGGTTTGCTGGGGGGGTGGGTCTCAGGGAAATGCTGGGCAGTCTTAGATGGGCTAGAATGGGCTCAGAAGTGATTCTTCACTTCAAAAAAAGTATTTATCTACCTACTTATCTGTGTGTGTATATATATATATGTATATATATGTACCTATCTATCTGTCATCTACCTATCTATCGTGTGTGTGTGTGTGTGTGTGTGTGTGTGTGTGTGTGTGTGTGTATGTATGTATGTGTGATGTCCCACAGTGAGCAATTGGGGATCAGAGGACAACTAGTAAGAATTCCTTCCGCCACGTGGGCCCTCAAATTTGGTGGTAAAGCAGTGGCGTCTTCACCTACTGGGCCACCTCACTGGCCCTGGTTCTTCAATTTTGCCTGCTATTCATGAACCCAAACTAGTCAGGTGACCTCACTCAAGTAAAGGGGGCTTAGAAATTCAGTGTTGGCATGTGTCCAGAGTGCAATTATTGTAACAGAAATATAACCACCATGTGTCTCTGCCTTACTGTACATCCCTCCATGTGTCTCACACGTACCTGCTATACTTTGCACACTTAAAAAAAATAAACATATGACAAGACACATCTTTCCTAAATTCTCCTGTATCTACTGCTCCCTCATGCTACTGGGTCTGCCTTGCCTATAACAGAGATGTCTGAATAGACACTCAGTAACACCTCTCACGCACTACATCCTGCAATTGTCGGTCTAACTCACTCCCTGGACAGGGAGCTCCTTGAAGGCAGAGAAGGCATCTGGCTGCCTCTGTATTCCCAGTATTGGTGATAGCGCCCGTACACAGGTGTGTCATGGGAAGTCAGCTGCTATGAGGTGGGAGACAGCCTACAGACAGCATGAGATGACAACTTCAGTGAGGTAGCAGGCTATCACCGATAAGATTCACAGGCAGCTCGGAAGCACGGCCACGTTACCATTTAGAAACAGCATTATTGACCTTCTATTGGGAAAAATGTGCGGCAGAAGGGCTAAAATTGTTTGACAGCTAGCCAGCTTCCACAGCAAAGTGTCAGGAGCACAGATGATGATGATGGCTTCGCTTAGTGGTTCCTGTGATAACTAAATGCATTTCAGTTTTAAGATCGACATATTTTCCCAAGGGCACAAATTGTCGTCCCTGAGAACTAAGAACTCCAGCCCTGTTTCAAGCTTCTATTCCATTGCTTTTCCTTCACATTCTTTTGTTTGTGGGGTAGGGGGCTTCACAGATGCCAGGCCTGCCCCAGCTCCTCTCACATTCTCCGTGGTACAGTATGGGAAGAAAGCCAGCACAAGAGCATCCTTGACAGCAACCCCCAGATTATTCTGATGGCCCCGACAGAAGCCATTCCTGTGCTGGGCAGAGGTCAGGCTGCCGAGGCATCTGAGGCCAGTGTTAAAACCACAGCTCTGGGGCTCTCCTGTGCTTCCTTCAGAACTCATCTAAATGAAGTCTATTTCTTTTGACATAAACTATAGCCTCAAGAGAAACCGAATACCATCTGGCATGATGCAAAGATCACCCAGGGCCTACGGGCAAAAGTATATTTCATAGGAAAAGAGATTACCAACTAGTCTTTCCTTCATTTTTTTAGAGGATCTGGCCTTGACGTATGTCTGCTGTGCCTCGGCAGGTTAGTGTGGTTCAGGTTTAAGCAATGGATTCATCGTGTTGGTTTGGCTTACCTGATTAAGAAGTCCTGACTTCTGCTCTGCATGTAAATGTGCTGGCTTTCCTGTCTCTGTACTTCTCATCACTAGCCTCTCCAAAACCAGGCTGGCAAGACCTCTGGGATGGATGCACCAGGGGCAGTTCCTTTGGCCCCTCCCACTTTTTCAGGAAGCCCCTGGGGTCTGTGTTTATACCTTAGTAAGATGGGATTAGAGTGTACTCTGAAAAGATGGAAGCCTGGATAAATGCCTGAGGTCCTTAACCTTTTTCTCCTACTAATCTATTGCTGTGAGACAGTTGGAAAGCCCCATTTAACTTTATGAACGGGATTATTCTCTCTATATAGAAGAAGCTTAAAGGGTTTAGGGGAAGCAATTCAGCCAATCAGAAGGTGTACCAGGGGACGTGTCTTGAAGATGCCACTGACATGAGAATGCACTGTTTTCATTTCACTTCAGGGAGGAGACAGTGAAGATTATCGGGATAGTAAAACCTCAGTTTCTCTATTGCCTCAGCCCCTCTTAATTTTTGACCCTTCTCTAGGAAAGCTAGCTCTTCAGTCATATGGTCTTAGGCTCTGGGACCTCTGCATCTATCCAAATGAAATGCAAGCTGGTCCTTCTCTTTGTACATCATGGGTAGTCTGTGACGATCATGCCTCTGACCCAGTGCATGAGTACATGGTCCATCACGCTTGGTGCCTGATGGCTTCCCTGGAACTCCTCTGGACTAGCTTTGGCCAACAAAATACAAGCGGACATATTGTAATGTCCATTGTATCAGTAAATTGTCATGTGCTGTTTGAGCTCGCTAAGAAGCTGGGTTATCTCTCCCCACGCCCTGCCCCCCACCATTTCATACCAAGCATGTTTGTCTCAAAGTATCCTCTAAGACCCCTTGTCCAGGGATGGGCTGCCCGCTCCCAACAGTTCGACATATGACGGAAGAGAGCAGCAAAACAGCCAGAGAGCAACAACACCGTGTCCTTGAGAGCAGCTAGGAAGCAAACCATTTCCAACAGAGGCTACTATTGTTTATGCCATGATGCACTGGGAACCAGAAGCTGAGGTCCAGCCATGGGATGCCTGTCCATGGAGAGACAGCTCAGTTGGAAACTCCAGCCAACTGCCTCAACTTCCCCAACTGATTTCTACTGTATGTTTGGAACCTCCTGATTTGATGGTGTTACCTTTGTTTGCTTTCAATCAGTCTACTCTGATCATGTCTATTGCCTGCTGTGAGTGCCTGATTTGATAATGCTTTGCTCTCTATCTGTTGTTCTTATTTATTTACTATTTATTCTTTGTACTTTTGCTTGTTATACACTTGTTCAAAACCCAAAGTACAGCTGAGGATGTACATCGTTCACCAGATGGTTCAGGATACATGTGCAGTGCCCTTCCATGGAAATGCTTTCCAAGAATTTATTGCGCTGGCCTTTCCCTTATTCTTTCCAGGATTATCTGCAATGTTCCAGGTGTGGGCAGCTTGTCAGTCCGAGTTCTGGAGTCTGACAGAGGGAAAATACTAAGCTACAAGCAGCTGTCAATGGACATGTACTATAAATAAGGAATAAACTTTTGGGGATATGAGCCAGTGAGATGTGGTGGTCATTTACGGCTGCAGAATAATTGAACGTGACCAACACAGGGAGACATGTATCCATTAACCCATCTCATAGATAAGATGGTCTGTTGCTGTATGACAAGTTACTTCACAAACTTAATGACTTATACAACACACATTGAGTGTCTTACACCTCTACGGATCTGAAATCCTGTCATGGCTTGCTGAATCTCCTTCTGTAAACTCTGTCACGAGGCCACTGTCACAGTACCAGCCTAGGGACACAGACTGTGATGGCAAAACGTTGACTGGCTCTGCAGCTACGTCATGGCTCTGCTGGAGCAGGATCCACTCCTTGTTAACAGACGCTGGTGACCTGAGTCCCAGTCACCTGGGGACTCCTGACCCAAGGCTGTTCTCAAGTCTACGCGAGGTGGCTTTCTCCACTGGAGAAAACGTGTAAGGAGAGATTGGAATGAATGCCAGCAAGGCAGAGGTCATAGACTTCTAAACTAATCACAGAAGTTACATCTCATCATTTCCCCCATGTTCTAGCCACTGGGTCCATCCTACACTCGGGTCAAGAGTGTGAGTACTAGGGCCCAGGTGTCCTGTGGACCCACATAGGAAACTACCTACCACAATCACTGTCTCAACAAAACTGCAATAAGCCAGGTGGTGGTTGTGTATGCCTTTAATCCCAGCACTTGAGAGGCAGAGGCAGACAGATCTCTGTGAGTTCAAGTCCAGCCTGGTCTACAGAGCTAGTTTCAGGACAGCTAAGGCTATTGTTACACAAAGAAACCCTGTCTTTGGAAAACCAAAATCCAACCAAACAAACTACAATAAGTCAACAAGAATCATGTAAGAGACTAAACCTCAGTGGCAAGAGAGTGAAACATGGGATTTTTGTAAATGAAGATATGAAGCCCAGGAATGTTAAACACCTTGCCTGGGGTGCATTGTTAGAAATAAACCCCAGAGAACTGCTATTTCCACTAGACAGATAAGTGAAAAATTAAAGAGCAATACAAGACGAATTGCACTCATCTGCAGCAGAAGTGAGAGCATCTATCATTAATTGAATTAAATAAATCATCTAGACAGTGAGTGAATTAAAAGTGCAGAGGCAAGCTCTTCAAGCTGGCTCAATCAGAAAGGTAAGTCATTTTGTAAAAAGTAAATGGTGTTATAGGCTTTGACGAGTGGAATTCTTCTGAGCAGAGAAGAGAGGTGTCATCACCAAAAAGACAGGCCAAGATGAGATTTCTCTCTTCAGTGTTGCCCCGATGTCAAAAAGCAATGCAGAGGCCACACTCATCTCCAATCTAGACCTATCAGAAGACATCATCCAGGACTATGGTTCCCCAGTACACTGTGCATTAAGTATGAGGCCAGGCAAAACCCCCTTTATATTCACCCTCAGAAACTGGCTCCTAGCTTGAAATAGAAACATTAAAATCCACTGGAAATTTTGTGGGACAGACTACAATGTGCTTATGCTCCACTCTCCAAATCTGAGTGAGGCTCTGGCATCTCTGAGGAGGAGAGGAGTCCACTTGTACAGTTTGAAAAGCTGCCCCCAAGTGATTCTGCTAGAAGCTGACCGCTGTAACACCCTGGTTGAGTACCACCGCTCAAGGAGATGGTCTGGTCATCTCATGAGGGGTATCCAGTAAAGAGCCAGGCCACACACGTTGACCTTCAAAGGTCTCCAAAGCCAATCTTCTCTGGGATTCCAATACGCTTCCCTTGCAAAATACAAATAGTTCCACAGCTGAGCCAGCGTAAATAGAGAGTCAAGTCACCCTTAGCTTGCCAGAAGCTTCCACTGTCCCCACATTTACGTGAGTGGTCATGAATAAGCCCTGATGGTTTTCCCGAAAGTGCCTGTCATGCAGTGAAGCCACGCCCCCGAATCATAAGTCAGCAAATCCTGATGAATGGCTTACTCCTACCTACCTTGAGGTACTAATTCTGCAGATGGTAAAAACAGATCATTGGAGCAACGAGGTCCAGGTCTGGAGCAAACCTGAAAATGGTTAGGTCTAGCTTGTCTGAAAACCAAGTTATTGTTGCTTTCTGATTGTGTTGAGGGAGGGTTGCTGCGTGTATGGGTATATGTATGTGTATGTGTTTAAGTTCTCCTGCGTGTGTGTGTGTGTGTGTGTGTGTGTGTGTGTGTGTGTGTGTGTGTGTGTGTATGCTTCTGTATGTGGAGGTCAGAGTTCAATCTTGACTGTTGATCCTCAGGAGTCTCTTACTAGGATCTGGGGCTCTACACTGGCTAAGCTAGTTGGCCAGTGAGCCCTAGGATCTTCCTGCTTTCACCTACCCAGCACTGGGATTACAAGCAAGTCCCCATGCCCTACTTTCATATGGATGCTGGGGCTAAAACTCAGTCCTCACACTTGTACAGGAAGCATTTTACTCCAAACCAAGTGTTTTTTAAACTCTGCATCAGCCTTTTGTCTTATCTTATTATCTGTAAAACAATGAAAAAACGTGGGGAGCAAAAGACAAAGAAAAATAAATCTTGAACTAAAAAAAAAAGTACTGTAAAAAAAAAAATATTCTCTGGTGATCCTTGGAATTCTAAGCTGTTTTCCCTCAGGGTTTTGTCAGGTTGTATTTCCAAGTGTGAGCATCAAGTTTCTGAGCATTAAACAGGTCTGGTTACTTTAACCTGAAGATCTGAAAATTGGGGCTCCCATCTGCCCGGTTGCTCATCAGAGATCAATTCCCTGGACAGGCAGGAGAGCCCCTTCAAGGGCTTCAGTTGGTGGAAGGGCCAAGATCTCAGCCCGTGTGACACTTACTCCATCACACCCGACCGAGGAGAGACGCCTGAGGACACACAGCTGTAGACAGTCACAGTGCTTCATGCCTGGATGCAAATATCATTTTCTGCCATCTGCACTCTTGGCCAGGGTGGCCCTGGTTGAAGGCATCACTTGTAGACATGACCTTTACCCAGTGCTCCGTCATGGGGATAGACAGCAATTCTTGCTTTGCCCACGGCAGCCATTAGATACCACAGAAGCTAATCTCTTCCAGTACACACTGATAAAATTTCCTCTCTAGGAATGAAAAGACTTCAAATGAAGCTGTCAAGTTTGCTTTATTTCGCATTACGTGCTTTATTCCTGAAGGGAGGGTGTGCAGAAAACAACAAATATCTTCTAAACACCATTACGTGTTTCCTAAGAGTCTTCCGGTTTGTCGCAGAAGCATCCTAACACTCTAAGCATTTCAAAGGAAATCTGTTCCTTTTTCATCTCCCCACCCAGAACTCTGTAAACACATGCTTCTTAGCTCTACAGGCCCCGACAGGAAAGGCAGAAAGGCCTCACATGAACATCAGGAGTAGGACATGAGGCAGGGAATGAAACAGCCATGTTTCCTGCAAAGCTCCTGCAGCCCATTTGTCTGACACAGAGGTCTGAAGCCAGGAGTGCTATTTAGGGGAAACCCTAAAGTGGAGGATCCTAATTTGGCTGCAGAGTAAAGCTGCCTGGGGTGCTTTTCAAAAAGTAGTGATACAGGCCCCATCCTTACAAATCCTGACCTACTTGGTGCAGGGTGGTACCCAGGGAAGGGTAGTTTAAAAACTCCCCGGGTGGAAGCTGGAAGGTTTGTTGGTTTGTTGGTTTGTTGTTGTTTTGCTTTCTTGGTGAGCACAATCCTTCTGGGGCCTACCCAGGGAACATTGGTTGGGCATTTGGGTCAGTTAGCTTCCTTTTAGCCTACGGGCTACAAACTCCCATGCCTCCAAGCACCAGCGAGGACAACAAAGATGAGCAACACCAGATCCAACAGAGAGAGCTGGAACTGGGGCTGTTCAAAAGATGACAGAAATTTGGGGTTTTATGTGAAACTTCCCAGTTTAAGAATGTTGACACAAGACTTCAAATGAAACTCTTGGAGGGTGCAGAGGACAGCCTTGGTTCTCAACCTTCCCAACACTGGGCCCCAGGATGACCTGGACCCGCCCTGCCTGAGGAGAACCCGAAAGACTGGGGAAGAAGTACCACATCCGCAGAGCTGACCTCTGTGTCTGGCAAACCCTGCTCCCCGCTAGCCCCAGAGCAACCTGGGCAGCCGTTGGGGCCAATTCTCATCTGCATGCATCTTTAACTGACCTTCCATGAGACTTTGCTTGCAGGGAGGGTAGAGTCACATCCCCGTGACTGAGATAGGCAACTTGACCCTAGATGCATCACTAGGACCACTTAAGGTCGTGTTACAAGGACCAGAACTTTAAAGGAAACCTAAGAAAGCAAAAGGAGGGGGTGTCTGCCCATTCCCCCAAGTAATCCCTGTTATTGTGTTGAACTAAACCAGAGCTGGGGGCATGGCCCAGTAAGAGCAAGGTTTGCTATACAAGCTTGAAGACCTGAGTTCAAGGTTCCAGCACCGATGTAAAAAAGCTGAGTATGGCTGTTCACACCTACGCCCTCAGCATTTCGGGGTAGAGACAAGATGATCCCAGGAACTGAATGACCAGCCAGCCTTTTCCAAACAAGGAGATTCTCGTTCAGTCTGAGACCCTGTCTCAGGGCAGTAAGACTTTGAGCAATAGAGGAAGACATGACATCCAACCTCTTTCTTCAGCTTCTGCATGCATATACACAGGTACATGCACACACACACACACACACACACACACACACACACACACACACACACACACAAATCCTAAATCAGAGAGTGTGGGGTCCATTCAGGAGCACAGCCACTGAAGCCAGGCACTTACCCACTTCATGGCACTGGAAAAACCAGCCCATCTGGAGCCTCAGGTTCCACATTCATAAAATGGGCATCAAAATACTTGCCACCACATACAAGGATAGACGTAAGGAAAGTACTAGGGTATACTTCAGAAAACACCAGGGTCATCTTCCCCTGGTAATATGCTTAACACCTTTTAGAGTCCTTACAGATTGAGACTCCTCCAAATATCTAGTATAATCATAAATTCCTGGTGTCTATCTGCAGCAGCTGACACACAGCTTCAGAACATTTGTGACAAAGATAGCAGCTGCTGCCTTCAACCAGGGTTCTGTCCCTACCTGTCATTGTGGTAAGGCACTTTGTGATTCCTGCTGCCCTCTGAGTTCTACGCCCCTGTCCACAGGCCTCAGCTCCCGACTACCACCCGCCGCCACTCAGCACACTAGGATATGAAGGTACTGTAACTACCCTTCTTCAGGAGCTGTCTAGGGAAGAAACTGCATGGTATTCACTTTTTTTTTCAGTTTTCTTCATATGCAGAAATGTCTCCCAGGAAACCAAGAGATGGCACTTTCTCCTAGACCCTGTGTGTGTGTGTGTGTGTGTGTGTGTGTGTGTGTGTGTGTGTGTGTGTGTGCTGTTCATGCAGGCTCACAAGTATATGGGAGCTCATGTGTGGGAGCCCCAAATTGATGTCAGGGGCCCTTCCTCTTTCTTTTCTCTCCGCTATGTACATTGGGGCAGGGTCTCCTGCTGAACACGGAGCTTTCCAGTTCCAGGCAGTCCAGCTGCTAGTCAGCTTGCTTTGGCGATCTCCTGTCTCCATCTCCTGAGTGTTGGGATTATAGGCAGTTGCCACATCTGCCCAGCTTTTTTTGTGATTTCTTGGGATCCAACTCCAGTCCTCATGCTGGTACGACAGGCATTCTATCTGATGAGCCATCGCCCTGGCCTTATCCCAGCTGCTTCATACAAAATCCCATCCTGCTTCTGGCACCCACTGTCCACTTAAAGATCACATTTCCCACCTTGGGAAGATCACGGGACCCCATTTAACGTGTCCGTGTGCCATTACTGAGGTTCTCTGGCTCAGGAGTAGTAAACAACTGTTTATTTTGAAACAGAACTTTTATGCCTAAATATATCTCCTTTGAAGCAGGTGTTCTAGGGGACAGTAAACTTATACTCAAAACCTCAGGCCCTACAGACCTTTCCATGTAAGTTTATGTAATTCCTCAAATGAGCAGCCAGTTATTAAGGCCTTGCACATCAGGGCTGCTGATGGAGAATTACAAACACTTTGCCTTTAAGTATGGATACTCTTCTGAGTCAGATAGGAGGACAGAACAGTGTAAAAGATACCATAAATGGAACTATTAAAAGGAGCTAGTGGGCTGGCTCAGCAGGTAAAGGCACCTGACAAAAAACTTGATTTCTGTTTGATCCTGAGTCCCATGTAGCAGAAGGAGAGAACTGGTTCCCTCCAGTTGTCCTCCAACCTCCAAATGTCGTGACATCTGCATGCCCAACACACACACACACACACACACACACACACACACACACACACACACACACGCACGCACACGCACGCACGCACGCACGCACGCACGCACACGCATGCACTCACAAACATAATAAAGGTATTTTGAATTGAAAAATATGAAATACACCAAGCTCTAGCCTCTCCATATCCCATTTTCCCCTACAGTACCATACGGATGTTTTGTGCATGCCTGTGTGTGTGATGGTGTCTTGCTATGTAGCCCAGGGGAGTCTGTAATTCACTGTGTGGCTCTTGCAAGCCCCCACCGCCAGCATCGGTCTTCCTGCCTCAGAATCCTGGTGTGCTGACGTAACAGGCGTGCGCCACCACACCTGGCCACGGGAATCCTTTGGGAACATGCACTGAGTTTGGCAGTCTCTCCTCAAACCCCCTCAGTGCCTCCCTTTGCACTTGGAATGTATTTCCTCCATATCCTACACGAACAGGATGAACTGGCCCTTGCTGGCCTCTCCTCTTTTCCTCGCTAATTTCTTGAACATTTCCCAGGCTCTTGGCCTCTGCTCATCTTATTCATGCTATTTCCCAGTTCTTTTAGGACGTTTGACCTGATGTCATCCCTAAAAGGCTTTCTCCAGCTGCTCAGAACCTTTGCCCTTTATTAGTCTTTATTCCTCTAGAATTCATTCATTTTTATATCTGTATTTTATTTTTCTATATCTTTATTCTTCTAGAATTGATTCAGTTACTTAATTTAAATGCTGGTATTCTTCCTTGGGCTGTAAATTTAATGAAGGTGAGGATCTGGCCAGACTAGGCCAGTACCAGAGTGTACACGGAATGAGATGAACAGCTCAGCCTTCGGGGAGGCAGACCAGACCCCCTCTTCTTGTACTAGGGCTGTGCTACCTGCAACCAGATAGAACCGGCCGTCCTTGTCCCGTAAATCTCTGGTCCATTCAAAAGTATCTCAAGGCTCCTCTGCAGCTGTGGTCCTGTTCTTTCTACTCTCAGGAAAGCCCGTGAATATGGCCTAGGAGGAAGAAACGGCCTCTTCCTCTCCATCCTGCTTCCTGTCTCACCCTACCTCCCTGGGAGTGCATACCGAGAGTTCCAGATGAGGTGCTACACACTCGCCCAAGATCACCTTCTGGGAAGCACACTTTTGGATTTGTCCTGCTACCTCATTCCCACATTGTTTCCCAAGGGAACTGGAACACCTGCCCAAGCCCACAGCAAGTCAGCCCCAGCAATGGCATTACCATTGCCACCAGGATTCTGGGTGGAACCAGAGCTATAGGCAGGGCCAATGAGTGCCTGTGGATGGTTGGGTGACATCATAAGCCTTGGACTTTCAATACAACACAGCCAGAGCTTCATCCTAAGAGCCAGGAACTCTGGTTTGATGCTCCGGGATGAAATGACCTCTTACTGGGGATCAGCCAGATGGAGCTGAACGGTCTTGCTAACACCCACTGATTGCATCTCAAGGACCATTTCCCTGAACTCAGCCCAGGCATTGTGATCAGAGAGCTTATTCCTTTAGAAAGACATCTACTTGGCAAACTGTAGTCCTAAAATACATGGTACTAAAGAAATGGGAAAAAGCTTTCACGATTGTATGAAGAGGTGGAGAGCATAATAGCTCATCTCTAGAAGAGCTCAGACTCAGTGCTTCTGATTCAGCATAGCAGGTATGAGGCCCTGGGAGCAACACACACATGCTCTCACACACACATGTATAAACACTCACACACATACACACACTCATACACACTTACACACACCTATGTACACACACATATATATACACTCACACATATACACATACCTATGCACACACACATATATACACTCTCACACATATACACACACTCATACACATGCACACATGCTCACACACACACACAAGCACATACACATACACCTGCCTATGCAGAACCCCGCTGGGTATACTGAGAACAGAGAGTTACTACCAATGCAGTCATTACTTTTTTACCTGTTTGTTTTGTGAGACAGAGTTTCACTATGTGCGCACCAGGCTGGTCTTGAACTCGTGGCACATCCAGATTGGCCTCATATTGACTGTCATCCTGCCTTTGTCTCCTAAGTGCACCGTTAGGCCCAGACTAAGGCATTTCTCAATTGAAGGAATTGTTCGCACGTTTTCAGATGAAGAAATAAAGGATCGGAAAGGTTTCACAGTCACACAACTCGTGGACGGTAAGGCCTGAGTCTTTCGTCACATGGTTCTGTCAGTTCTTCCTAACGACAGGATGTTGAGTAAGCCAGAGGAAAAGACAACTCGAAATGTGCCACTCTCCAGCACCCTGTCAGCCCCATCACATCCAGGTAGCCTAATCACAGCAGCTACCGTACCCGAAATCATGACTAACGGCAGGGGGGTGACAGTCCCAGATCTTCAAACCACTCCTGTACCTCCTCACATGGCACCGATTGCCCCCAGCCAGTGCCTCCCATGAGCAAGACAGCTGATGACGTGGCTTTGACCCATTCACAGTACTCAGCATTAGTCATCCCGTGTTTACCAGGTTCCAAAGAGTTACACTTTAAAAAAAAAAAAAAAAAAAGCTCATTTTCAAAGCTCCATAGACAGAGTGGGCTCTAAGGAAGACCTTTAATAGACTCTAACATAGGCTTCTATCCTGGTAAGATAATAACAGCAAATGGCCTCATTCACCAAATGGCTAGGTGGTGTCAGGTCCTGTCCATAGATACTTAAGCAGCTGTATCAGGAGCATAATGTACACACTGTCCTACTTTGGGCTCCGCGATAACCACCGTAGTCAAAAGCAACTCGGGGAGGAAAGGGTTCCTTTGGCTTACGCATTTGGATCCCAGTCCATCGTTGAGGGAAGTCAGGGCAGTGTCTCAAGCCGAGAGCAGAGGCAGGAGCCGCCAAGGAGTGCTGCTGACTGGCATGTTCCCCATGGCTCCATCCGTTTGTTTTCCTGTATCACCTTGGTGGGCCCCCCACATCAGCCAGCATCCAAGAAAATGCTCCCACAGACCTGCCTGCAGGCTAATCTGGTGGAGGCATCTTCTCAATTGTAGTTTCCTCTTCCCGGATGACTCCAGCTTGTGTCAAGCTGACCAAGGACGACTAACCTGCAATTTAAAAGCTACTAATGTGGCAGTTATTTCTAGTATCTTTTTTTAAGATTTATTTATTTATTATATATACAGAAGAGGGCGCCAGATCTCATTACAGATGGTTGTGAGCCACCATGTGGGTGCTGGGAATTGAACTCGGGACCTCTGGAAGAGCAGTCGGTGCTCTTAACCTCTGAGCCATCTCTCCAGTCCCTCTAGTATCTTTTTATGTGCGTGTGCTTTTGTATGCACATGGGAGGTGCACGTGAATGTGTGTGTGCATGCATGTCCCTCTCCTGCTGAACCCCTTTCCCCACCTCCAATGTCCAGGTCTTTGGGGGGTGTGTCAACCAGTGAGCTTAGTGTCGTTTGCATGGATGGTGGGGTGCTATTTACTAGACTCTGGGCAACTTAACAGTGGCTACCCCACTGAAGAAAGTGACCTCCCGGCCCTTCATCTAGTCACCATTAATTGTCAATAGTCCCTAGAGGAGGGGTGGGGCCTCATGAGCCCTTTCTCCTTTCCGTGATGAAATGCTGACAGGTCCACTCTGTGTGTGTGTGTGTGTGTGTGTGTGTGTGTGTGTAGTATGTACTTTAAGACAGTCTCAGTGTGTAGCCATGACTAGCCTGGAACTCCCTAGATAGATGAGGCTGGCCTCAAGCTCACAGAGATCCATCTGATTTTACCTCCTGAGTGCTGAGATTTAAGGCTTGTACCACCATTTCTGGCTGAAAGGGAGGCTAGAGAGACGGGCGTTGACAGTTCAGACAAGAACCAAATTCTTGTCTTTTAGAAGGTGAGTGACCCATCTGTCTACTCCCGCCTTATTTTCTGAGACCGTCTCTCACTGAAGCTGGAACTCATAATTCAGTCATCTACCATGCCCAGCTTCTTAATGTATAGGTCTGGGACTCGAACTCAGGTCCTCACATCTGTGTAGCCAAGACTTTACCAACAGAGCCGTCTCCCCAACCTACTGATACTAGTACCGTAGCAGTTATGCATACAAGCATAAAATATATTATTTATCTATTTTAGTTGGGTTTTTCATTTTTTCATTCAGATGAAAATTCAGATTGCTGAATGTCTGAAGCCAAGGTCGTGACCTCTATACTCTATCAGATTTTATTCAAGTATTTGTATGTAAGAGTCCAATTTTGTGGCATCTTTACTGCTGCACCTAATTCTGTGTGTGTGTGTGTGTGTGTGTGTGTGTGTGTGTGTACACACTTGTGCTACCTTTGGAAGTCAGAAGACAACTCTATGGAGTCAGTCCTCTTCCACCTTTATGTGGGTTCTGGGCATTGAACTTGGATCTCCAGACTTGTGCCGCAAGCACCTTTACCTGCTGCCAGCTCACCGGCTACATTGGATTCTTAGTGACCCCAGAGCTGAACTCAAGAGAGTAAAGCCGAGTATACAGCAGTTATTTAAAAGTCAAAAAGCAAAATGAATTTAGCAAGAGTCAGGCCTTTGACAGTCAGAATTACGGATGATTCATGAAAACCTTTTTATACAACGCTGGGATCAAAGTAAGTGTTAATGTCATGACAGAAGTTCCATTAAGACTGAGGAAAGACCAAAATTCTTAGAGTGTTTACGAGCATCCAAAGGCAACCTGTTGTGTTACCGTCTACAAGCCAACAGGAACAGTTCACAGTGTGTCCACTGGACGTTCGTGAAGTTAATAGACAATCATTTCAACCCACCTGGGAGACACCCAAACAATTCAGCCAGGCTCTTCTCTCTCTCTCTCTCTCTCTCTCTCTCTCTCTCTCTCTCTCTCTCTCTCTCTCTCTCTCTCTCTATCTGTCTCTGTCTCTTCCACTGTGTATGTGTGTGTGTGCGTGTGTGTGCATGCCATGCTCGCATGCACAAGCATGCATACACACACACACACATGATACAGTGATTTGCAGAGACTTAGAGACTGTGAAAAACAGGCCACTCTAGTAGGGTGAACACTACTTAGTGTCAGTGATAGATGCAGAACCTAAAGCAGACCAGGTCTGAAGCCCATGTAATGTCTACTCTCTACCTTTCCATTCTGAAAAAAAAATAGAAAAAGAAATGATGAAAGTGTGTTTTTGCAAGAAACATTTAATTTATTTGAAAAACAAATTGAAAAACAATTTATCAAAACAATAGATAAACACACTGAGTCCAGTGGCACGAGCCTGTAAACCCAGGTATTAGGGAGGCTGACCCAGGAGGATTGCAAGTTCCTGTCTGCCCTGGGTAACTTAGTGACATCCTGTCTCAAAATAGAAAGTAGAAAGGGGGCCAGGGATGTAACTCAGCAGCAGAGTGCTTGCCTAGCATGTGCAAGACCCTAGATTCAGTTCTCAGTATGTTAGATGATAAAACTTTTTCTGGGGAGATGCTACACACACTCACACGAGATAAGGAGCCCACGAAAGACCAAAGTACAGATACCACCGAAGTCTTACTTGGCCAATGATGAGTTTTATTGGGGTTGCTTACAGGAATATGGGTGAGGAGTTACTTACAGGAACAGAAATGATTCAAAGGCAGCTGCATCACCAAAGCCCACCCCAGCATGGGTGACAGTTCACAAAAGCTTTGTCCTGTTTCTATATAAAGCTCATGAAATTACCACCTCACTGGAACATGGTATTGGGGCAGACCTAACCCTGCGTTCCCAGGATAAACCATCTCTGTTATTCCTTGTGGTGAGAGCTGTGTCTTTCATCTGTGACTTGGAATTCATATTTTACAATATTTCCTACTCGTTTGTCACCGTCCTCTTTCTTTCTCTCCTTTTTCCTCTACATGTTCTTTGAAACTAAAACATGCAACAATTGAAACCAAGAGTTGTCTTGAGAAACGCGTCTGCAGACCCAGCAATCCAGTTCCTGGCTGTTGCTAGTAGTATAGAAATGATCTCAATCACAGTGGGGACTGCAAGAGGGTTCTGGGTGCAGAATGGGCAAGAGAGCCATGGGAAGAAGAGGAGAATCCTTAGATCTCATCATAGCTGGGTCACCGAACAAAAAGTCCATCAGCTGAGGCTTCCTGGAATGCATTATGGAAATTTAAAAGTACAATTTGTTTTCCTTTGCCTTTCACTGTGCTTTTGAGGCAAGTTTCTTTACCCTTCCTTTTTTGCTTCAGCTGACTGGCTGGCTAATCCTGAGGCCACTTAAGATAACTTCCCAAATGTCACTGCACA
The DNA here is from genome assembly GCF_007827085.1 of Peromyscus californicus insignis. Taxonomy (NCBI): domain Eukaryota; kingdom Metazoa; phylum Chordata; class Mammalia; order Rodentia; family Cricetidae; genus Peromyscus; species Peromyscus californicus. The sequence goes on along the minus strand of NW_026294480.1, from coordinate 53,536,794 downwards.
CACAGGAAAGAACCTACTGATAAGGTTAAAGATCCAGGCGGTTCTGAGTGACTCTGAGCAGCCTGGAGTCAGGCCGGGTCTGACGGCTTGGGAGTGGGGAATTAGGAGTCTAGCATCTTACTGTTCCTAGACACTGTCCTTCCCAGGAGATGCTCTGGGGCAGAATGAGGTCCCTCTTGTGGGGATTACGTATGTGTCTCTCGAACTAGTTTAAAGACGAAGGATTCAGGTTAAGGTTGGGGTTAAGGGCTGACTGAAGCAGGGTCAGAGAAAGGCCACTTTCCCTCTTCCTCTTCAATCTGATCAGTGTTTCTCCCCCTACAGAGTCGAACGAACGCACCTCACTGCTGAGCCCTTCCCCACACCCTGATGCTAATAGCCTCTTGCTCCTTTTCTCAAGAGGCAGGAAAGGGAGCTCAGGCAAGCTGGCACCAGAGGCCGCTACCAAGGACAACATAGCCATCGGTCCCACACCTCTGGCAGTGTGTCTGGAAGGATGGGGTGGGCAGAAAGAAGGGTCAAGGAGAAAAGGATCCAGTCCACATATGCATGCTCCAGACTCAGCCTCAGAAGGTGAAATAAAAGCAACCCAGAGTTCAGCTGACTTTGGTGCTCTCCTGGGGGTCCCCAGAGCCCTGCCTGGAGAAGAAAAGGGATTAACTCTGCCTTCCAGATGCCTTTCTTCCAGCTGCAGAAAGCTGAGAAAGGTCTGGGTGAGAGGGATGGAGTCCAGGCCTGGAGACAGACTTTACAGGAGAGAACTGATGTCCTGGCTCTTGGGTGCTGAGCCTGGCCCCTCCCAGCCAGCACTGTCTCTGCAGCCCCACTCCACCCCCAGTTCTATTCCCTCTCCTCTCATTGAGTGCCCCTTCTCCTTCTCTTCTACAATTCTTCAGCAACTTAACATCCTGAAACCCTCCACCACTTTTCCAAAACCCCATCCCGTCATCCCATGATGTCTGAAGCTCTTTGATATACAGACAATTAGATTGTTTTTGGCTCACTAATAAGACTTACTGTGTCAGGTTGAAAAAGAAATACTGTCTCAGTACTTCTCACCCTCACAAATCACCACTCCCTAAGGCTGAGACAAATGTCTGTGATTAAGTGCTCATTGAATAAATTTTAAAGAATAACTTTAAAAGCCTTTTTCTAATGGAGTAAAAACTTCATGTTGACAACATCCCTATAAATCTTTTTTTCTTTCCTGTTTTCATATTCATCGAATTGAGCTAAATGCTCAATGTGGATTCATTTACAGAGTCGGGAGAGTGTTAATGCTCCCTTCCCAACGGTCCCTATGAATGACTGTTCTCTCTTGAGGACAATGCATATCTGAGGAATTTCTCCATTAGCCATGGATCATCACCACCCTAGGAATTCATTGTTTGTCTCTACATATGACTCTGTAAGAGAAAGAATGACATAGTGCTTTGATATTCAACAGGCCAGCCTGATTGAATTTTGAATTTCAGCCCAGCAATTCCACATTTCAGATGTACACGAAGAGTCATGGATATGGATGAAGATCGCAGAATTGTTCTTAGTGGAAAAACACGGGAAACAGCCTAAACACCTGTCCCTGTGGAAATGTATAATATGACAGAAAACTATAGAAGGGTTAAAAGAAGTGACTTCAAGTTTTAAAGCCAGTGTTCCCAGTCTACCCCCTAGAAATATACATCACTGATGTGTGTAAACAACTCAGCCTTTGTGGTGACCAGCCAGGGACATCTTTAATAACAACACACAACAGTTACTGAGCACTCACTTCCGTGTCAGGCCCTGCCCTAGATGCTTTGTACGCTTTAAGTCAATATCAATAAATTCTTCTAACAACACAACAAACTAGACACTGTTAAAATCCACCTTTCCTGGGTGGAGAATTTATGGTATCAGGGTATTAAGACAGGAACTTTTAAAAGAACTATTAAAATATTAAGACAGGAACTTTTCCCAAGGTCACACAGCAAAAATGATGAGTGATGCTGTGGCTGGGATTCAAACTCAGCCTAGAGGTAATCTTACCTAGAGGTACCCAACACAGATGGGCATCACCTGAGTGATGCTGTGGTTGGGATTCAAACTCTGCCTAGAGGTGATCTTAGCCAACACAGATGAGCATCAAATACAGTGGTCCGGGAAACAGTGGGATGCAGGCTTTTATGTAAGATAGTGCATACGTGAGCCTTAAAAGCATGTGTAGATTATGATAATCCCAGGTATTGACTATTAATATAGAATTGCCTTGTGGTGGAGTATTTCTAAGTGGACTGGGGAAAGCTATTTCTAACTCCTCAGAGCGGCTCACTAAGAAAAGACAGGAAGGAGGTAATAGGAGAGATTTAGCTGTTCTCTCTAATGTCTTATCGACTTGAAAAGAAAAGCCAGTGGAATCTGTCTGTAGTCTTAGCTACTCTGGAGGTCGAGGCAGGAGGATCATTGAGATCAGAAGTTATAGGCCAGTCTGTACAACATCACAAGACTCTGACTTTAGTAATTAATTAATTAATTAATTTTCTTTTTTAATATAAATCTAGAAAAGAATCCAACTTTAAACTAATAATTCAACCCAACAGAAAGTATGTGGCCCTTGGAAGAACATTTCAACATCTAAACCCTCTTCCTGTACTTGGGAAATTTACTCTTGTGGAAGTCTCGATGGAAGGCAGAACTCCAGTTCCTTCTGTAGAAGCCATAACGTCAAGCACGTGTTCCCTAAGATATCTGGCCTTTGGGCCATAGCATAGGCAGGTGACAGAAGGGGACCCACTGGGATCCCTACTCTAGACAAGAGTTGGACAGATGCAGGACCACTCATGGTTGATTCTACTGGTAGCAGCCGTGCCAACCAGTGTGTGAGTGACTGCAACAACCACACCATGCTGGCACCCCAGAGCCTCCTTAGATCCTCATCATCATTCAGGCTTGTTTCTCCTGGATCTTGACAATTCTGAGAATCAACCAACCAGTCTATGCAGTTTTCATCGTTTGCAACTAAGAATTCTGAGGGTATACAGTGGTTGCCTTGTCCAGCATAGCTTGGTTATGGAAACTTCACTGGAGCAACCAGAGAATGAAGAACGGACAGACACATGTACAGAAAAGTTGAGAGAAGGTGGGTTATGCTTGCTCTGCTGGAACACCACCAACTATGTAATAACTCAGAACCTCAGAGTGTTTCTTATGTACAGCACAGGAAGAGGTTAACTGGTCTCAGAGGGAGGTCTCTGTAGGCAAGTGGATTGGGTTGCAGTCATGGGGGGCGGGAGGAGAGGGAGCAGCAGTTGATAGTTTTTGCACACACTAGTCTTTCTTCCCTTGGATCAGAGGAAGGGAAGGATTCGCCATTCCTCTGAGCCTTGCCCAGAGGAAGGCTTTTGCCACTTCCGATGGGTCTGAGGCACGAGGGCCCTGGACATGACTGTGCCTGTGTCAAGGACACACATTTCCTCAGGACTTCATCTACTCCTTACATATTCACTCCGGGCTTCTTCCGCCCCCCAAAGTGGTGACCATCGCTACTAATGATATATTGTTATATCGTTGAAAAGCGCTAAGGGAGTGTGTTTAAGGTATTCACACCACCCTGCTGCAGACAAGAACTCTACAGCAGTATTATAAATATGATTAAAAGGAAAACAAATAAGACTACTTAAAAAAAAACTATCATGTTCTCATTAGTTAGAAAAACAGATATCTGAAATGAAAAATTGACCGAGCTTAATTAAAAATGACACTATCAAAAACTCAGTGAACTTAAAAGATAGGATGGCTTGAACTATTTAAACTATCCGAGCTAAAGAGAGGAAGACTTTCACGCCAAAAGAGCCAGGCAGATGTGAGTGGCCGCAGTGACTGGAGGAGCCATGCGGAGCAGACTAGCACAGACAGCTGGGGTCTCAGGAAGAAGGCAGGGAGGATGAAAGTATTTAAAGGGGTCCAGTGGGATGACTCAGTGGATAAAGATGCTTTCTGTACAAGCAGCACAGCCTGAGTTTGATCCCCAGGACCCACGTAAAGGTAGAAGGAGAACACTAACTCCATAAAGTTGGTCTCTGACATCCGCCCATGTGCCATATGTTGTTAGATCGGTATTGATCAAGGCAATAAGAAAATAAGAGGAGGCCGGCCTCAACCGGAGCTGAGACCTTTAGTCAGAACAATGTGAGGTAGCATTCTCTCCGTGGGAGGAGAGACTGTCCCTGGGTGCAGGAGGCTTTGGGCTTTTCGGGCAGAGAAGGGGACTTTTGGGGAGGAAGGTTTTATCAGTGGATAAAACCTAGTGAGTTCAGCAGATGATCTTGTCAGGCAGGTGTTCTAATAGGAAGCTGAGTTGGGAGTTTCTCAGCTAGTCTAAGGTTCTTTGTTTTAGACCATTAACCTGTCATCACAGCGTACATGTGCCTCCCTCTTCATACACACACACACACACACACACACACACACACACACACACACACACACACCAACAATATATTAAAATGATTTTTAAAATATCTAAAGGGGAGATGTATCTATAGTCTAGTCCTTGCCTAGAACCTATGAGACCCCAAGCTTAAGCCCCAATACCACAGAAAAGTAAGCAAATAATAGTCAAAAAGTTTGAGTTATATTAAACAATATCAATCCATGCTTTAAGAAATTCAACAAACTCCACACATTACAAACATAAAGCTACAATAATAAAAAGAAAAATCCACAAATAGCCTACGAAGCTGTATATACCTAAGGCAGGGTGAAGGCTACCACTATCATAAGGAAACACCCCAAGGGAAAAGGCCGTGGTGTGCCTTAGGGGAAATGAGCTCCTATGTGCATGAAAACACCCCTCAAGATTTCAGGGGAGCAAATCCGGTAACAGGGCTGTAGAAGTAGGTCAGTTGATAGCCAGCTTCCCCAGCACGAACAAAATCCCAGGTTCCAGCCACAGCACTGCATAAACTGTGTGTGGTAGAACCCACATGTAATTCCATCGCTCCGGAGCGGGAGGCAGGAGGATCATTACAGTTCAAGGTTGTTGGGGCTAGAGAAACGGCTCAGAGGTCAGGAAGTATTCCTCTAGAAATTCCAGAGGACCCCAGTTCAATTCCCAGCACCGTGTTTGATGGCTCACAATCATCTGTCACTCTACCTCCAAGGAACCTGGCCTTTGGGGGATACTAGCATACACGTGGCACACACAGAGATTCACAAACACACACATACATAAAAATAAAACAACAAAAAAGAAGTTTAAGATCATCCTTGGCCACATAGCAAGCTCAAAGCCAGCCTGGGAGATATGGGAGCCTGTTAAAAACAAAAGCAACACTGTACCCTAGAAACATGAATGAACGGGGCTGGAGAACATATTATGTGAGATGGGAAATGCATCGTTTCCCCGGCTGCAGGTTTCCCTGAAGAACCGTGTCTTACAGTTCCTAGATGTGGAAAGAGTCCGCTGTATGCTGACTATGACACCAGATAGCATTTGGGCAGCAATGGGGATGCTTGCTTGAGAGGACGTGGATGGGAAAATGCAGTCCTGGACTTCCCTGAGGCTCAGGTGTGTTAGGCTTCACTCCTACAGAATGAAGCCGTCCAGCACAGACTGGGAGGTGGTGTTGCTGTGTCGGTGAGTATATGAAGTCAGTGTACAGTACATGGTTTCCCAAGATTCTTAAAACAATGTGCCCATTTTCCCTTTAATTTCCATTTTCAAAGTCCTGGAATCCATAAAAGTGCTTTAATTTTAATCCTGTAAGCTAACATTTGCATCATTTGGAGACCATTTAAGTCACTTTAAAAAAAATGTTTTAGATTTATTTTGTTGTGTGGTTGAGTGTGCCTGCATGTATGTCTTCGTACCAGGTGTGTGCTTGGTGCCCATGAGGATCAGAAGAGGGTATAGAAGTCCCTGGAATTGGAGTTCCAGATGGTTGTTAACGAGCCACCATGTGGGTGCTGGGAGCTAAACTCAGTTCTTCAGCAAAAACAAGTGCTTCTAACCACTGAGCCATCTCTCTTGCCCCCATTTATTTACTTTTTGAGACAGAGTCTCGCTATGTAGCTCAGCATGAAAATCACATGTAGACCAGGATGACCTCTCACTCACAGAGATCTGCCTGCCTCTGCCTCCTGAGTGCTGGGATTAAAGGCGTGCGCCATCACACCTAGCTGAGACGATGTTTATTTTTAAACTAAGCTATGCATTTCAATAGTGTGAGACGATTAGGAAGAAAAAACAAACTATACTTTCTTACAAAATTTTATACAGGTGTATTTTAGGAACTTCAGAAAATCCCAGTTAGCCCACAGACATGTTCCCTAGGCCTGCCATTGCTTCTAGAAGCTATGGTTCAAGACACATAATTTTTCTAGAGGAATATCATCAACTGTTTGCCACTTAATGTCTAGCAAATGTCTTTACATTTACTCCTGAATTATCTTAAACAGTTACATAGATTTTATCCCATGGACACACATATTTATATCTGCCTCTACCCTTTCTCAGATGATAAGGTGAAATAAAGACTTTTTGGAGAAAAAGGAGACTGAGAACTTGTCGCCGGCTGATTTACACCACCAAGAAGTGTTAAAGAAAGTTCTTCTGGGGTTGGAGATGGCCCAGCAGGTAAGGGCACTTGTCACCAAGCTGGACAACCTGAGTTCAATCCCTGAGACCACACTGTAGGGAAAAAACAGTTCCCAAAAGCTGTCCTTTGACCTCCATAAGGCCTCACACTTGTGGCCCCACACTTGTGTGCATGCACACACGAATAAATAAATGTTTAAAAAATTAAATCAAGTTCTTGAGCTAGAGAGGTGGCTTAGGGGTTAAAAGCATTTGCTACTCTCATAGAGGACCTGAGATCGGTTCCCAGCACCCACATCACACAGCTCACAACTACCTGTAACTCCAGCTCCAGAGGATCCAACACCATCTTCTGGCCACCAAGGGCACTGCACACATACATACACAGAACCAAAACAAATAAATCACACTAAACAAGCTCTTTAAGCAGCTAAGCAATGGAGCCAGAACAAAGGCGTGCACGCGCACACACACACACACACACACACACACACACACACACACACACAAGTTCTTCTGGCCAAAGGAAAGCTATTCCAGAGCACAGGTCTTCAAAAAGGACTGAAGAGCACTCAACTTCTCCAGTATCCCCACACCCAACCTACTGCTGTCCCAGAAATAAAAACATTTCAGACACTTTGATTCTGCTCCAACGTCTTGATCTCACCCTTCAGGTTGAAGATATGGCATCCCCAAGTCCACTTGAAAGGAACTGGACATAGGCGAGGAATCCTGAGGGGCTAGGGAGACCGGAGTGTGTGAACTTCAAGCTTCCTCGCCAGCACTGACCTGGCCAGAGCATCACAGACCCTAAGCTCTGACACTGGCCACCTCTCTTTTCACCTAGAGAGCATCACCACTGAAGAGATCTTTTTAGGTCCCTTTCTATTGTAGTTTGACGTTAAAAATCAAAGGATGAATGCTTTGGCATTTGCAATACCAAGGGATCGATTTTTCAGAGACCCGGTTCCTTTTCACATCTATATATCCACAGAGACAAAAATAATAAGAGGAAATAAGAAACCACTGTGACTTGGGCTATAGTAAGTCCTTCAGGGACTCACAGACACATGTCTGATGCCAGACACACGTCAGCACTCCGGTGATGGAAACCACACAGACTTTCTGAATCATCCCTCCTCTTGCTTAGCTCCAGGCGCTGAGCTGAGGCTGTGACGGACGAGTCCCTGGGCTTAGTGAGGTGTAGCCAACAGCTGCGTCTCTGAGAGATCGAGGTTTCCAAACAGTCCTTGAATCTCAAAATGTGTTGCTCATTGCCCCGACCCACCGCACACATCGTCTCAGTGATTTGGAGCAAGCTACCTAACCATCTGAAAATCTGGCATCCGTTGGTTAGTAATGGGTCTCTTGGCCACAGTTGACACATAAGATTTAGATGTGGCCTTCACAGACTCCAAGTGATCACACATGATACATATCTAAAATACACAGCAATGATATATAGATATATATATATATATATATATATTCACCTGGTCTGTGCAACAGGTGAGGAGGCTGCGGAAGAGAGTTCAAGGAACTCCAAAACGACAAAACCGGCAAGAGACAGAGGTCAAAGTTCACACTCTAGCTCTTAACCTTCATACCATACAGCCTTGGGCAAAGGAGAAAAAAAAAAGATTTATTTGGGGGCCGTGGTTTCACAGGTTTCAGGCCATGTTCCCTTGGCTCCACTGTGCCTGGCGGGGATGGCGCAAAGCCGCTGCTCACCTCCTAGTGAACAGGGGTGGGGAGGAACTCCTAAGTTATACCCCCCCAAGAACCTAAGGACCCACCATCTTCAACTAAGTTTCACCCCCCTATATTTTTATCGCCCTCCAATAGCCCATCAAATCATGAACCTATCAACGGATTAACACACTGATTTGTTCAGGGCCTTCATGATGTAATAACTTTCCTAAAGTCCTCTTAACCTTGCTGCCTTGAGGACCAAGATCTCAACCATGAGCCTTTGGGGGAATATTTCACATCTATATCGTAATAACGCAAATAGTCAAAAACTATAGCAAAATATAAAAAACTAAAATAAAATAAAGCTTTCTCCGTGTTCCTACCACCGTGTCTGTCACCACAGCCTCCGTTGACGATGCCGGATGTCCACCGGGAAAAGCACTTTACTCAAAGTGTGGTTGGAGACAGGTGTTTCCCCTGTGGTCACTCTTGGAGTTCGGTCTGTGTACCAGGTCTGTTCGAGGTCTGATATGCCAACCTAAACCAAATTTCTCATCCCTAAAGAATGTAGTCATCTGTGCGTTGAACCAGGGTTTGCTGAGTGTGTATTATGTATCAATGTGTGGAAATTCAGTGAAAAGCAGTGAGACGTGAAGTCAGGATTCAGTCCTTGCTACCTGCTGTTTTAGAAGCCAATGAGCAGAGACAAGAACTGAATCTCAAACTGTTCTATGCAAAGAGCCACCAATCTGAGAAGACAGCGGGCTAGCGTCTTTAAAACCTGTCTTATGCTGGCTGGTGGCGAATGCCTTTTATCCCAGCACTTGGGAGGCAGAGGCAGGCAGATCTCTGTGAGTTCAAGGCCAGCCTGGTCTACAGAGTGAGATCCAGAACAGGCTCCAAAGCTACACAGAGAAACCCTGTCTCAAAAAAACCAAAACAAAAAACAAAAAAAAAAAACCCTGTCATACATGTACTGTCAGTCAGCAGATTGTACAAGGAGAAACAAAAGCAGTTGATCATTCCAAAGTTAAGTCTTGTCCATCTAGTCAGATGACCAGCCTTGTCTCTGAGATTTACAGTGCTGGTACTGAGGCAGGCAATCATAGGGATAGCTTGGTAATCTGGAACCCCACTCAATTTGAGGCACACATACATTCCTTTCCTAACAAAGTTCCTAGCAACCCGCAACTCCCGCCTGCAATTGACCCCTCTCCAAACAAAGCAGCCAAACATCTGAGCTACAGCTCCTTAGCAACCAACCCTTAATAACTCTCTTTTGTGACAAACACATCCTGAAGCACACCCTAGATAGAACCAGCGATAGCGCATCAGTCCAGTTTCGACTGGTTTTAGGTGCATGTGTAGTAAGGCAAACTGTCCTCTGGGTAAATTAGGGACAATCCATATTCATCATCTTGTGCATCATGGGAAAGGACATGTGCAATAAACAGAAGCTTACAGTATGCAAGCCTGTCAATCAAAACCACACATACTCCACCTCTACTAACCAACTCCTCCTCCTCCACCTATCAAAGAAAACCCACCCTTTACCTCCTCCCAGAGTATTTAGACTCCTGTGAACCGCACCCTTGCCCAGAGCCTGCTGCCTCTTGTATCAATCCTGGGCTTTCACTTTGCTTCTGAGTAAAATCTCTCACTGCTTTGCTATTTGCGTTCACTTCTTCAATTCTTTCCAGCAAGGTGCTAGGAATCTGGAAATACCTGGTCCAGACCCAGACCATGGATGACAGAGATTCTTCCCTTACAGCACCCCCTCTCTCATCTGTTTTCACTGATGCTGTTGTCACCGAGTTTTGTATCCATCCTGAATCCATCTGAGTTACATCCAGATCAAAGGTTAACTCAGAACAGCCAAACCATCAGCAGTGTGTACAGGCTACTTCTACAAATGAAGAGCAAGTGTGCTCTTGCAATACAGACTCCTAAAGTGTCCCTTCCCATCCCCTAACAAATAAGAGACCTTGCCTTTGCAGGACATGTAAGCCTGAAGAGGAAGTCCATACTGAACTCATGGTGATTAACAGCTTGAAGAGAGGGCTAGAAAATAAGAGGAAATTCAACAGAAGAGCTAACATTTGCGGCAGATTTCGAAGAAAAAGTAGGAGTTTGTTAGTCAGTGAGGAGAACGAAATTCTGAATAGGGGAGGGGCACATCCAAGGAAAGGAAAGGAAAGATATGTGAGGCTTCTGTGTTTGTGGAGCTGTGAGGAAGAGCAGGACATCACGTTAGACACCAGGCAGGCTTTGACGGAAGGCTGACTAAGCTGAGCGGTGTGTTTCTTCATAATCTACACAGCAATACAGTGACAGGAAGGAGGACAAAAGGAACAAATCAACAAAACACGGAGTAGAAAGAGGGAGGTTGTTTATGAGCGACAAAATAAGTCATCTGGCGGAAAGCACCGGGAAGGGTGTGGACACGCGGAACAATAAGGAAGCTGCATTGGTTGCTTTTCTACTGCTGTGAAAAACACCAAGGCAACCAACCTGTAGAAGGAAGAGTCTATTTGGGGCTTACAGGTCCAGAGGGATAGAAGTCCATCACCATCATGGCAGGCAGCATGGCAGCAGGCAGGCAGGCAGGCAGACAGGCAGGCAGGCAGACAGATATGGTACCGGAGCAGCTGTTGAGAGCTCACATCTTGGTCCACAAACAGGAAACAAAGAAGCACACTAGAAATGGTGCAAGTCTTTTGAAAACTGATAGCCCCGCCCCCCATGACACACTTCCTCCAATAAGGCCACACCCCCTAATCCTTCCCAAACAGTTCTAGTAACTGGCAACCAAGTATTCAAACATATGAGTCTATGGGGGTCATTCTCATTCAGACAACCACAGGAGCCAATCAGTGTCCACAGAGAGTGCTATGGACAGGCCTCTAAGCTTGGGGAGGTAATCCCAAAAGAGCATACTCAAGGTGTGGGCAAACAGAGATGGAGGAAAGCAAGCCAAACCTGAAGAGTATTACCATGACAATTGCTGTTGTTGTGGCCAGTGAGTCACTAGGGAATGCAGAATTCATTTCTGAGCTGTGTCTCCCATGGAGACCAGAAACTTCCATCCACACTGGCTAAGTTTCCCCCTGAGACATGAAATTCCCCGGACTCCCAAGCTGCTTACGTGTTGAACAAGGTTTCTCCAACCCAGGAGAAAGCCTCCAAGCAAGGAATCAAAGAGCTAGAGACCTGGGGTAGGGAGCAGCTCTTAGGTGGGCTTGCAGGGATGTAGTGCCTGGCCTGACAGCTTCTGATACAATAGGCTCTAAACTCAGTGTCCAGAATGAGTGAAAAGCAGCCAGGGACACAGGATGTGAGTCCACAGACACTCAGTGCATGGGTTAATGCCATCTGCAGCCTGTGTGCGGCAGGTTCAACACCTGACAGTGGTCCTCTTCTTGCTCTTTCCCAACTTGTCCCAAATTGAAAGGTTGAAAAGTGAAATAAGAGAGCCGGGCAGTGGTGGCGCAAGCCTTAATATTGGGGAAAAAAGAAACTTCACTGAGGAGACAAACTCCTAAACTGTTATGGGACTTGTCACCTGCCCTTTGGCTCAGAGACAGCTAATAAGATATTGGTCAAGAACTTGGACTAGAAGGATGGCTCAGAGGTTAAGAACACTTACAGAGGTTCTTGAAGAGGACCTGGGTTTGGTTCCCAGTACCCACATGGAGCTCACGACTATCTGTAGCTTTAGTCCCAGGGGATCCAATGCCCTCATCTGACCTCCAAAGGCATGCATGTGTTTTATATTCATAGGGCAAAACATTTACATACATAAAAATAAGATATTGGTCAAGGACTTGCCACTTTCTGCTCATCGGCTCTCATGAGCACATGGAAGCAGTGGTCTACTGTAATGGTGAATGGAATGTCTAAAGACCCAGGGCTTTTCTGAACTGTATTAGGATAAGACAGGACAGCTAATGTCGTTCTGAAGTAAGACTGAAAATACACTATTAGTTCTAACTAGTAAAAGAAGGTTGCTTCTAGTGGTGCTTGCAGATTGGGAAAGTTAGGGGAAAGCGCTCTCATGCCCATAAACAAACTAGGTGCCAGAAGAATCTTGATTTGCTCTAGCGTCCATCCCCCACCTGGAAGAGGCTGGAGTTCAGTTTACAACTGCTCAGAGTCATTCCCCAGGATTCTTACTCCTTCTGAGAAGGTGAGGTGGATGAGGACGTGGGAAGTATCAGCATCTTGCATCTTCAGCTGTGGTACTGCAACCATTTCACATGTCAGGCTTCAAATCAGTCTCTGTAGATGTGGATCTGGGGACACGTGGAAGCTGGAATGTGTCTTGAAGGTGCTCCACATTCTCTTATGAGGCAATTGCCCTGAGAAAGATTATTCCAGTCTTCAAATTTGAGAAAGGATAGAACACAGAAGTGCTGTCTGCCTCCACCAAGGGAAGCTCGTAGGGACCCAGCGATCTAAGACACTGAACTTCCATCTGGGCCTGTCAGGTGGCCCTGTTCCATATCTTTTTATTTTTAAATATTTTTTTAGATCTGTTTCATTTTATGTGTATGAATGTTTTGCCCAAATATATGTATGTGCACCATGTGAGTGCCTAGTGCCCACAAAAGTCAGCAGAGGAGATCAGATCCCCTAGGCCCAGAGTTATGGACAGTTGTGATCCACTACATGGATTCTGGGAACCAAACCTGGGTCCCCTGAGAGAACAGTAAGTGCTGTTAACCACTGACCCATCTCCCCAGCCCCCATTTCTGTATCTTAACATCCCATTCCTCCTCAATCAGTGTCTTAATTCCCATGATAGGTATAGGAGGGCTGGGAGTTCAGCTAAATTTTGTGTTTCTTCTTTGGTAGGACTGACGCTGTGGCTGTGGGAAGAGGCTATTTTTGAAGCTCTCTAGGTTAAAAGCTCCCTCATTCTCTGAGCCTAGAGCTGAGAACTTAAACATCTAAGTTTATGATTTTCTTTCTGTGAGTGCTCCAAGGTAATCCAGAAGAACCCACCCAGAACTGTGTTCTTTGGGGCCATCATTGCTGACACAATGGTCAAGCGTAGTAGCTACTTGGGTACTTGCTTTCATAATGCTGACCAACCAACCATGTGGGACATCAGATACAGATTGAATTTGACACCAAATGGGTTTCAACACTAAACATAATAACATACACACAGACCCACACAAGCACACACTTTCCTGTTTGATAATTAAAACATTTTTTCAATTTTATTTATTTATGTATTTTTAGGTATGAGTGCTCTGTCTGGATAAGAGAAGGATGAGATGGGTGGGGCAGGAAATGGTCATGACCCTCTTTATTTTCTTAATGCCCCCCTTCCTCTGCCATCTCAACATACATGTGGTGGGCTTTCAGGTCCTGGTGTCCTCGTCCTCCTTCTCTGAACTCAGGAACTACTTTCCTTTTTTAGATTTACTTTATTTTGTGTGCATGAGTGTTTTGTTTGCTTGTGTGTATGTGTACCACATGCACAGTGCCTATGGTAGTCAGAAGAGGTTGTCAGATCCCCTAGAACTAAAGTTATGGATGGTATGAAGCACCATATGGGTGCTGGGAACCAAACTTAGGTCTTCTGTAAGAGCAGCAAATGCTCTAAAGGCTGAGCCATTTCTCCATCCCAAGAACATTTTCTTTTTTTTTTTTTTTTTTTTTTTTTTTTGGTTTTTCGAGACAGGGTTTCTCTGTGTAGCTTTGCGCCTTTCCTGGAACTCACTTTGTAGACCAGGCTGGCCTCGAACTCACAGAGATCCGCCTGCCTCTGCCTCCCAAGTGCTGGGATTAAAGGCATGTGCCACCACCGCCCGGCTCCCCAAGAACATTTTCTAAGATGTCTTTCCTCTTGTAGGTCAGTGGTACCCAACCTAATATGTACAGACAGGCATCAGAATCACCTGAAAACTCATTATTTCATGAATTCATTCACCAAATACCAATTGTGAACATTTTTTGTCAGGCACTGAGCTGGCTTTTTAGATGACGAAGTCTTCCATGTAGCTGTGTTTGAAATCTGTATTCTTTGCATGTTCCCAAGTGTGGCCAGGGTCCAGTTATCATGCCACAGAATTGCTGCATTGCACATCTCTCTAGGAAGTTAATATCCTTCCTAGAATCCAATGTGTAGAATGGAAGACAGGGGTCAGCCCAAACAATAGGGATTATGATGGTCCATGCTCAGGCTTTTAAAACCAGTAAGTCTAATGCAGATTGCTCTTAGAGGGCCTCCTGACCCACTCTCGAGCATAGCGAGAGCAAAAATTCCTAAATCTTTGTGTTTTCCCATATTAACTATGACTGCAAAACCAGACCTCCCAGTTCTATACATCAACTCTTTATTTTCCTGTATTCATTACTCTCAGTTTTCATGCTGTCTGGAACTTTCATTTATCAAGAGTTTTGAACTTCCTTCCAGCCGTTTATTGAGAGGCAATGAGTGGGTCAGGAAAAATTCAAGGCTCTGGAGTTTGACACACTTCGCTAAAATCTTTTTTTTAGACAAATGGCTCAAACAGCTACACGGAACACTTTGTCACCTCAGAAGCCAGCTCAGTGCGTGACAAAAAATGCTCGTGCTAAATATTTGGCGGATGAACTAGTGAAATAATGACTGATGGCAGCGAGTCGGGGAGACTGGCGAGGAGCTCAGAAGCTGGAGAAGTCACAAAGGCCCCACACACAAACGTGAGGCGGGTTCAAAGACAAAGAGGGGGATTTAGGGAGCTTTTTGAAAGGTGGGATCAGTAAGATTTATTGGTCAACTGAACATCAGAGGAAGGCAGGGGAAGGATCACAAAGACACCCACGTTTCTGGACGCACCTCGGAGGATACAGCTGCATTGAATTCACATGACCCCAGACTAGCAAAGGTCATCCCTGGCTGACATTAAGCTAAACTAAATAAGCAAGACACAGAAAGATGATTACTATAGGATCCCACTTCCTGAGGCGTCTGGAACAGAAACCCACAAGGAAGAGTGTTGGTTACACGGGACTGAAGGAATCCCTGCTTCACAGACACACTTTCATTCAATTTCCCCGTGGTGACATCTAGAAATGGACGGCCATGGCTGAGATGGTCCCGCAACATGAAGTCACTTCAGGCCACGGAACTTAAGATTGTTACAATGTGGTGACTCTTACATTGCGTACCTTTCTCCAGAAGAAAGGTTCTCAAAAATAATGATCTCCAATTACCAGCCATGCGGGCGATGAATCTTCCCTTTTTAAAGCGTCTACTCAGTCAACTGGAAAGGAGGAACTGGCAGGAATCCGTAGAGACCTGAACCCCTGTTTAACCCACAGAGAAGCTGAGACACGGGCACCAGAGCAGAAAGATGACTCATAGCAATCCCAGGGAAGTGACGTGTCTGCTGCTCTTAGGCCCGTTACATAAAACACTCGCTTTTGCTCTGCTCTGGTTTCTGTCCATCACTTGTGGAGAAATCTCCTAAGAAACTTCTAGCCCATGATACTCACTCTTGGCAGAGAACCAGAAATGGGGTAGGGAGTCAAAGTAAGGCAGACCTTTCCCGGGGCTGTGAGTGGCACCTGATGTGTGCATGATCTTAAATTTACAAATTTAAATTCAGGGAGGGGTCTTCACCATCTGCCACAGGTTGGAACCTACTGAGGTAGCTGTCCTTCTGGGTAACATCTCTCAGTGTTGGTGTTGATTGCATACTAGCCACTTAATATGCTTTAAAAGTGATGGGTCCCAACATGAGAAAATGTCCAATTATTCCAGGAAGGCAGCAGTATTATTTTCTCTTTTTGGTTTTGGCTTTAAAGAAGATCTCTCTCTTAGTGTGTGTGTGTGGGGTGGTGGTGGTGGTGGTGGTGTGTGTGTGTGTTGGGGGTGTGTGTGTGTTAGTTGTGTTGGGTGTGTGTGTGTGTTGTGTGTGTGTGGGGTGTGTGTGGTGTGTGTGTGTGTGAGAGAGTGTTGGGTGTGTGTGTGGTATGTGTGGTGTGTGTGTGTGTGTGCGCGCTGGTGGTGTGTTGGGTGTGTGTGTGTTGGGTGTGTGTGTGTTGGGTGTGTGTGTGTGCTGGTGGTGTGTGTGTGTGTGTGTGTGTGTGTGTGGTGTGGTGTGTGTGTGTGTGTGTGTGTGTGTTGGGTGTGTGTGAGTGTTGGGTGAGTGTGTGGTATGTGTGGTGTGTGTGTGTGTGTGCGCGCTGGTGGTGTGTTGGGTGTGTTGGGTGTGTGTGTGTTGTGTGTGTGTTGTGTGTGTTGGGTGTGTGGTGTGTGTGTGTGTGTGTGTGTGTGTGTGTTGGGTGTGTGTGTGTGGTGTGTGTGTGTGTGTGTGTGTTGGGTGTGTGTGTGTGTGTTGGGTGTGTGTGTGTTGGGGGCGTGTGTTGGGTGTGTGTGTTGGGTGTGTGTATGTTGGGTGTGTGTGTGTGTTGTGTGTGTTGGGTGTGTGTTGTGTGTGTGTGTGTGTGTGTGTGTATATGTTGTGTGTGTGTGTATGTGTTGGGTGTGTGTGTGTGCCATGTGTGGGTGTCACTTGAGGCCAGACTGCACGGGATCTCCTGGAGCTGGAGTTCTAGCCATTTCAAGCCACACTGGGAATTGAACTCAGGTCCCCTGGAAGAGCATACACCCTCAGCTGTTGAGCCGTCTCTCCAGTCCCACAGGTTTTTCTTAATGAAAGTTCCTCAGGGATCCTCACACATAGCTCGGGATAGGAACGTTTGGCCTTTTCATTTATTTATTGCTGTGTGTATGTGAAGGTATAGGGCAGGGAAGTTGTCGCCAAGGCCATGTTAAGGTCAGAGGACAACTTCATGGAACCGCTTCTCTCTTTCATCTTTACATGGGTTCCAGGCATCAAAGCGGGGTAGTTAGGTTTGTGCAGCGAACACCTTCACTCGCTCAGTTGTATCACTGGCCCAAATGTCTGATTTTCATTAACATTTGCTGAGATGTTAAGACAAATTTAACCTGGAGGAGAGAATGCACAATTATGTAACAGGCAGTAAATGATATTTCGGAGGCAAAAGTCTCATGGAGTCCTAAACTGAAGCAGGAATGAACACGCTGGGGCCCTCTGCAGACCTAGGATTGAGAGACTGGTGTGTCGCCTAGCAACCTGCATGTTAAGAAGTCTTCCCCGCTGGGCTTGACCACACAGGCCTGCTATCCCAGTTCTCAGGACACAGAGGCAAGTTCACCATCTAAATAAATAAATAAAAATGACAGAAAAGAGAAAGAAACAAACAATCCAAGATGATACTGGAAAGGAAGTCCCCATTCCCCCGAATCTGTATGGAACACACCCAGACACCAAATTCTCAGCACAAAGATTTATTACCCCAGAAGGGCAAGCGGGGTTGGGGGGATAGGGGGGTAGGGGTTTTGGGGGTGTGGGGTTGTGGAGAGGTTGCAAAGGCAGCGGCAGCAGCAGCAGCAGCAAGAACAAGCAAGCAGGGAAGCAAGAGAGGGTGTCTCTGCAGGGTGGGGTTTTAAGGGGGAAAAGATGTGGGGGGTTGGGTCTGTGCTAGGCTGAGTTGGTAAATCCTGATTGGGCATATTAGCTAAATAATGAATGTTGATCACTGAACCTTGGTGTTTTGTCTCAGGAATGAGTCAGTGGTCAAAGAAGCGAATGGCCGATAAGGGAATAGTTTTAGGGATGTAACAGTTTTAGCAAGGGAAAGGAAAAGGGGTGGACAGCCAAAACCTGTCTGTGGTGTTTGCCATGCTGGGGCCTGTTAGAGCCCTTCAGGACTGATGTAAACCGAAATTTGAGATTCATTGTTCTAAAGCAGTTAAGAGTTTTTAAAATATCCCATCACGTCACAAAGATTCTTACTCGAGCATAGTTCTAAACCTCCGTAGCTGACTTTTTAACGAGAACCCCAAATGGGAGACTTCTAAACAAGTCTCACCTTTCCATTAAAGAGCTAAGGGCAGTGAGCTGGCCCAGTTGGGCAGCCTGATCACCTGAGTGTAACTGAGTGTAATACCTACCCAAGGTGAGGGCGGAGACACACCCACCCGTAACCTGTGGAATGTGGGCGTGCTCTCTCTCTCTTTCTCTCTCTCTCTCACACACACCCACAATAATAATGATGATGATGATAATAATAATAAATAACATTTTTTTTTTTTTTTTTTTTTTTTTTTTTGGTTTTTCGAGACAGGGTTTCTCTGTGTAGCTTTTCGCCTTTCCTGGAACTCACTTGGTAGCCCAGGCTGGCCTCGAACTCACAGAGATCCTCCTGGCTCTGCCTCCCAAGTGCTGGGATTAAAGGCGTGCTGCACCACCACCGCCCAGCAATAAATAAAATTTAAAAGAGAAAGGGGGCTGCCCATGATTAGATCCCTGCCCTCGCAAAGAACCCAGACCTCTTGACTCCATGCTGAGTTCTCTTTCTAGCAAGCACTTCCAATTGTCTACTCAGAGATGCTAAATCTGGTCTAGGATGGATTTAACATAATTCTTGTCGAAGACTTCATTGTGTCTTTATTTTCAGTGCCCAGCTCCAGGAACCTGATTCTGTTGTTTACGGTGAAAAGAGAGAGGAATGGAAAACAGGCTGTGTTAAAGCCAAAACGGGGTGTGTGTGTGTGTGTGTGAGTGAGAGTGTGTGTGTGTTAAAATATCAGTAGCTTCAAAATAAAAGCAGAAGTCTTCCAAATAGTTCCCAATAGCTACAGAATGAAAGCAACACATCATTCCCAAAGGAATTGTGGGTAATCTTTTTTAATCCTTCATATAAGACCTTCACTGTGGCCTTAAAACTCTTCAAAGATCTCTGAAGCCTAAGAATTCACTTGGACTCCTGGAGCTCAGCCTGGTGCTTGGTTGTGGATCTCTGTCTGCATCTGCTTCCATCAGTTACTGGATGAAGACTCTATGATGATAGTTGGGTAGTCACCAATCTGATTACACGAGACGGCCAGTTCTGGCACCCTCTCCACTATTGCTTGGAGCCCAGGAGAAGGGAGAGAGGAGAGATTATATGAGCAAAGGGGGTCAAGATCATGATGGGAACCCACAGAGACAGCTGACCCGAGCTAGTGGGAGCTCACTGACTCGGGACTGACAGCTGGGGAACCTGCATGGGACCAAACTAGGCCCTCTGAATGTGGGTGACAGTTGTGTGGCTTGCGCAGTTTGTGGGGCCCCTGGCAGTGGGACCAGGATTTATCCCTAGTACATGAACTGGCTTTTTGGAGCCCATTCCCTATGGAGGGATACCTTGCTCAGCCTCGATGTGGTGAGTCGGGGGAGGTGCTTGGTCTGCCTCAACTTGATATGCCAGACTTTGTTGACTCCCCATAGGAGGCCTGAGGAGTGGATGGGGGGTGGGGGAGAGGTAAGGAAGAGTGGGAGATGGGGAGGGAGGGAGAACTGTGGTTGATATGTAAAATTTTTAAAAAATTGAAAAAAAAAAAAAAGAATTCACTTAGTTCTACCCTCTGTCTCTTAGCCGTCTTTAAATTATCCCCAGTGGAAGACATTCGAACTTTTTAGAGCCTCATTTACAATTAAAGGTAACTAAATCCTTGTCCAGTGGTGTACTTCAGCAACAGACAATACAGCAAACTGAGTTTCCTTGGTGACAATCTGAACTCTCCCTGCTCTCACTGATGATGGCTGCGCCTCCTTTTATGAATGCTTCATGTGCTGAAAACCAACACCTACAGCCTACTGCTATCTGCATCATAAAAACACACAAACCAAAAACATTTAGTTCCAGTGGTTTCTTCCTGAAAAGTTTTTTGTTGTTGTTTTTTTGTTTGTTTGTTTGTTTAACTGTTTGCAGATGCCAGAAAGCTGGCTCTGGTGGTGGAGCACAAATCCTAATTGGTCATAATAAAAACCCGGAGCCAGATATCAGGGTAAATGCTGAAAGGTCAGAGAGACAAAGGAACAAGCCACAGCCACCTCTCACCTCACCAACTCCTCAGCTGAAAAAAGACTGAGCTCCTGTCTCCACCCGCCTTAAATTCCTTTCTCCGCCCAGCCACATCACTTCCCTCTCAACCTCCCTAGTGCTGGGATTAAAGGCGTGTGCCACCTGCCTCTCTGGCTAACTAATGGCTGGCTTTGCCCTCTGATCTCCAGTCAAGCTTTATTTGTTAGAGCATACACAAACTATCACCGCATGGTGGTGTGTGCTTACAGCCTATAATCCCAGCACTTAGAAACGGGAGGCAGGTCCATCATGAGTTTGAGGCCGGGCTTGGGGTGAAGCAGGTATAAAGACAGAAATTTTTCATCAAGTTTAAAAAAACAGACATTCACTGGAATCTTTGACTCACAGGACACCCTACCATTTAGGGTTCATTGTTTGAACTGAAATCTGATGCTAGTGACTTTGGTGAGTAGCGTTGGGAAAACGGAAGGTGTCTCAGGCTGATATAGTCTAAGTAGCCAGGGCAGTTCCAGGGAGCCTGGAGCAAACCTTGGGGCCCTTGGAACCATTCCAGACCGGTCTTCCATCTTTGTCTTTAGTGTGGGTCAAGCTGCTGGAGACCGACCACCTGACAGAGACTCAGTATGTGAGAGTGAGAGGCCAGGACACAGTCACCAAGACTGTACCGAACAAGAGAAAGGAACTACCCAAGGAATAAGGGCACACTCACCAAAAGATGGAGGACACTGAGCAAGTGAAACACCTTCAAAAGTCACCAGCCACATGCCGCAATGGGCAGGCACCATTCCATACTTGTGTTTAACCCAAAAGCCTGGCACACAGTCTGCCTTGGTAAACGTCTGCTCATTAGAACAACATAGACTCAAGTGTTTTCCACCCCCAAGTCCCACCAAAACCTCCGGTAAATCTGTGTGTGAAATTTCAAAGCTCTTTGTACACACTATGTGACACCCCACCCACCCACCCACCCTTTCGCCAAGTCCCCAACTCAGCCTCACCCAGCCCAGTGCCATGGACTAGTGGAGAAAAGAAAACAGGGATTTGAGGGGTGGAGACTTGAGTGTCTAGAGAGGAGCAAAGAAAGCTATTTCCTGGCTTGCTCATTCTGGTCCTCTCCCACCTTCTTCTGGTGCCCACGACCCGTCAGCAGCAGCGCAGGACCAGCATGGGTTTCTCAGCTGTGTTCTTTCCCAGACCACAACTGCTCTGCACTCACCCTGAGTCTTCTTAATCTGCTGGTCTGACACAGTCATTCAGACACAACCGCGAAGCAAGGAAAGTAAACACAGCCTCACACCAAACAACTCAATTCTACTGGGAGCAAGCATCTGGTTGTCATCATACCGGTACAATAAAAATACGCTTACAGAGCAAAGTTGAGCAACGTGTCCTGTTACGTCTGAGCACCTTGACTCAACTACCCACTTCTAGGGATTTATGATAGAGGGATTTTATATATATAGTATTGCAAACAATCCCATGTATGGGAAGAGACTGAAAAGCTGCGCACTGTATCACAGTAGTAGGAAATCAGAAATACTTCCTGGCCAACAGTGGGGGAGCGAGGACAGCCAATGACATCTGTATAATTTCATGTTATATCGAAATTGTAATGGAAGAAATTAGTTACTTGTAAACATATCAGTATAGCTACAACACATCAAGATCACAGAGTAAGATGAAATGCATCATTTTTGCAAAACCAATTCTTACAGGTAGACTAAAATAGAATACAAGAAAATAATAATAGCGGCAATTATTTCTGGGAAAGCGTGTTATGGAGATTTTTTTTTCACTTCATTTACTTTTGTCTTCCTAAGTTTTGACATTGGTAGATTTTTAAATTACAAACAACTTTAGGAAAAGTTATTTATTTTTGTTTTGTGTTATGTTTGACTGTTTGCCAAGCGTGTGAAGGTGCCCTCAGATGCCACAAGAGGGCATCAGATGCCCTGGGGCTAGAAACAGAGGTGGTTGTGAGCCAGTCAACAGGGTCCTCTGGAAGAGCAGCAAGTGTTCTTAACCGCTTTTCTCTCTTAGCCCCTGGAAGTGTTTATTTCTAATTATGCTACAGATAAGGGAATGCAGTAAGACAGAGCTGTGGTCTGAAAGTGCTGAATACTTTTCCTGCAGGCACCTCTTGCTATTTAGGTCTCAGCACCCTCAAATGCCACCCGCTTTTCTTCTGCGCTCCCTTCTCACCGAATGCTCATCTGAACGGCACTCTGCGATTTCCTTCTCCTGTTGGCTTGCAGCAGGCTGATGGGGGCATTACTTTCTCTCAAGCAACTTCACTCTGACATCACCACCCCTTAAGCTCTCGTTCTCCCTCAGAGATGCCTCCCTCTCTCCCTTAAAATAGGTATGAACCTGTGATTTGGGTCCTCTCTATGAAAGAGAGACCTCAGAAACTAGACCACTGGCCACTGAGTCTGGAAATCTAACAGTCACCTCTGTCCCACGGGAAACTCCTCCCTGGGCCTGTCTCTACAATGGGGATGCTTTTTTTTTTTTTTTTTTTTTAAATTCCTAGTCTCCTGAAGTCTACATTTGAAATTACAAAGCCCTGCACACTGGCTTGTGAGAAGTATGGAAAGCTAATATGAAGCCACAGTACTCGATCCATGATGACGAGCTGCAGAGTGTCCACACATCCCACAGTCCCAAAATCGGGTTCCCAGTGAGATTATTAGTTAAGGACCTGCCCCTCTCAAAAGTGTGCCAGGTGGATGATGAATTACATCTTTACCTTTGATACAGGGCTGGCATATGGGACGAACATTTACCTACAGGTAAAAGCTAGAGGAGACCACTGTATCCTC
This sequence comes from Peromyscus californicus insignis, assembly GCF_007827085.1. Lineage (NCBI taxonomy): Eukaryota > Metazoa > Chordata > Mammalia > Rodentia > Cricetidae > Peromyscus > Peromyscus californicus. The sequence continues at coordinate 53,513,808 of NW_026294480.1, read as the reverse complement.
AATATTCTGAGTCTATATCTGTGAAATAAAAATGAGCTAATTGTGTTTTGTAGGAAAAGGCTTTTGTCACAATGCAAACCCACATGCCATCATTACATATTACTTGGACTTCATCTGTAATATTTTTAGAGAATTGTTATAAATGGCACCAGGCTATGATTAGTGTGCTGTATTTAGACATATTCTAATTAGAAAACATTTCTTGGAAACTGGGGGGAGGGGTAAGTCATCTTGACTCTTTCTATTTGCTAAGTACTGAGAGGCAAATTTGGAGACTAATTAGTTCTATATTTCATAATGTTTCACACAACTCACACCTTAATCAAAATTTGTAAGTCACAATGCAAAAATGAAATATCTATTTTGATAAAAATTATATCCATTAGTTATCATTTATCTTTGAGGGTGTGCATGTCACTCATGTATGTAGAGGTCAGAGGACATCCTGAGGTATCCTCGGGTGCCATCTGCCACCTTGTTTGGGACAAGGTCTTTGCTGTTCAGTCCTGCTTACCCCAGACTGACTGGTGCAGCAGCCTCTGAGGATTCCATCTGTCTCTTATCCAGCTACAGGAGTGTCAGAATTGCGGACACGCACTACTGTGTCAGGTTCTATGTGGGTTCCAGGCAACCAAACCCAGGTCCTCACAGTCAGATGGTCATCTCTCCACTTAGGTTATCATTTAGATGTGGGTTTAGTGAAGGCTGAAAGGCAAACACACCCCTAAACGTCCAGGAAACATCTAGCCGTTGACAGCTCCTACAAGGGACCATTGCGAGGTCATAACAGGATATCCATTTTGCTTTCTGATATGGATGCAAATTTTACTTGTTTTATTAATTAATTTGGAAAAGCTTAATACGGTTTAGCTACCATCTTGGAGTCTGAGAAGGCCTCCCAGGAGCAAGATTCTGAAAGGCAGAAATGTCTGGAAGGCTGGAGGGCATTGTGGTTTCTGCCGTCTTGTTGTAGGTCTCCAGCAATATCTGGAGCACATACCTCTTCCTAACGTTGAAGGTGCTGATACCCAAGATGGAAGTGGATTCTCCTTTGTTGAGAGATGTGCAGACGGATATAAAACAAAGAACAATCAGCAACTCTCGACAGCGAAGTTGGCAAAAACAGAGTCATCTAGGAGAGATGACCTGTGCCCATGGAAACAGTTCATTCTAAATTCCAAGGGGACCTTCCCACTGAGGCCACCCAACACAGAATCTTTTTGATGCTGTCCCCTCAAGAATTTAAGGGAAATTGATAAAAATGGATCTGTGCTCCTACTTTCAAAAATTCTGTTCCCAGGCCAGTAAGATGGTTCAGCATGTAAAAGCATAAACCACACAACTGACAACCTGAGTTGGATCCCCAGATCCCACGATGGAAGGAGAGATCCAACTCCCAAAAGTCGTCCTCTGACCATACATGCCTATTAGCACGCATACACCTGCACTCACACACAATCATACACAAACATATGCATGTGCACATACACATTTTTTAAATTTAATGTGTTCTGAAAATGCCAACTATCTCAGAATTATGACCTTCTTCTATTTCTGTGCCTCTCTCCCCCAAGTTAGTTTGACTTCCTGAACTCTTCTGAAATTTTATCAGGAAAATACTTGATAATTTCAATTGGTCATGCAATCGATCACTTGATTTGAGAAATACGTGGCCTGATGACATCAAGTACAGGAAGGATTTTTTTCCCCCGTTCATTCAACAGATACTGAGTACTTTCAAGTACTAGGCATTGGAGATGCAGGTAAATAGGATCCTTGCTCTCAAGGAGTTAAATTAACATTCTAGCAGGTGGACAAAATGAATGTTTATGGTTGAATGATTTGTGGGAAAGGAACTAGATTATATTTCACAAGTGCATACAGTGGAATGCTTAGTCTAGCCTGGGAAAGTCACAGACATTAGGAAGAAGCAAGAGTTTATGCTGAAGCCGGGCGGTGGTGGCGCACGCCTTTAATCCCAGCACTGGGAGGCAGAGCCAGGCGGATCTCTGTGAGTTCGAGGCCAGCCTGGTCTACCAAGTGAGTTCCAGGAAAAGGCGCAAAGCTACACAGAGAAACCCTGTCTTGAAAAACCAAAAAAAAAAAAAAAAAAAAAGAGTTTATGCTGAATGGTTAAGCGCTGAAAAACAGAGTGGACTGGTCCAGTCAGATGGAGCCCGGTAGAACCCAGGTGGGAAGGACTGAGGAGGTTCAAAGAGCTGGAAGTGTGAAACTGGTGCAGCCATTTTTCCATGAGAAGGGGTGTTTGAAAGATGAGTTAAAACGTGATGAGCAGGACAGTGGAGACCATTGGAGTATGGGCTCTTCCTCAGCCACTGCAGAATCTTCACAAGGGAGCAGCACGGTGGCATGGCCAGGTCAGGAGGGCCACTCTTACTTTATAGTAGATAGGCTGGACTGAGGACCAGATGCAGCAGACCCCTTCTAAGGCCAACGGTGGTGCAAGACAGAAATGAGTGGGGAGAGCCAAGAGCCAGTGAAGGAGGCAAAATCCACGACTTAATGATGAGTGTGAGCCCCACCATCTTGATACCCAGTAGACCGCTGGATATGTGCAAATCTGAACTCAGAATCACTCAGGTGATTCCTAGATAAGAACAGAAAGTCATGAGATTGGAAGAGCCCAGTATGAATCACAGACATGAGAAACATCTGTTTAAAAATAAGTTGAGGGCTGGGGAGATGGCTCAGCAGTTAAGAGCACTGGCTGCTCTTCCAAAGGACTGGGGGTTCAATTCCCAGCACCTACGTGGCAGCTCACAACTGTCTGTAACTCCAGTTCCAGGAGATCCAACACACTCACACAGACATGAATGCAGACAAAAACACCAATGCACAGAGAATAAATTAAAAAAAAAAATAAGATGAGCTGGTAGCTGAGGGAAAGGGAAACGGAGCTACTGCTTACTCAACAGTGAGCCGGAGATGATGAGGCCCTGTGGATGGATGATGATGGTGATAGCTGCAGAGCAAAGTGAAGGCATTTAATGCCACTGAACTATTAACCTAAAATCAGCTGAAGTGATACATTTTATCTTATCACAATAAAAAAAAGAATACTTGTGTTATTTGTATAGTTTAAGCATAAGAATGTCTTACATTTAATAAAGAAAATCAAGATAAATAATGAAAGTGAGGAAGAATTTATCTCAAGGGGAAACATTTTACAAAGGGTTTAGTAGGACAGGCCCATAGGGTCCAGGAAATTGGCTCAGACCAGTTGCCAAGGTATGCACATAATGTACTTCCTTATGAGCCAACCCAGAGTCTGCCTGAAGGCCTAGCAACAGCAGCTGTCAGAGTTCCTGATCGTGCCCAGCCAATGAGGGATGACCATGCAGACTGGGTGCTGGGAGGAGGGTATAGAAGGGCTACCCTGTTATTAAATAAAGGAGTTCGTTATTTGCGTTCAACTGACTCCTGGTGTCTGTGCCGTTGATGCCGCGCCTTCTCCTTCTCACCCCCTCCCCTGAGGGAGCCGCTAAGATCCAACAACAAAGGGGAACTAATGAAGCTGGTAGAAAACCCAGTGTTACATCAGGAAAGGGAAGGACAACATTTCAGTGGGCAGTGTTCAACCAACTAGGGCACTACAGAGTCTCATCATCTGGTGAGGTCAGAGAAAAGAACGCACTGATATCAGCAATCGGAAGGTCAATGGTGACCTTGGGGCAGGCTGTTGGCAGTGAAGCCCGGGAACGACAGAGTGGAGGATGGGATGGAAAACAGCCCAGAGCGCACAGTGGCAAGTCTGACTGCTCCAGGAGATGGGATGGTGGCTGAAAGAAAAGCAACAGCTGCTTCTTCAAAATGAGTGTGCTGAAGGCTGAGGAAATGGCTCAGTAGATAACGTGTTTGCCACACAAGAACGAGGATCTGATTTTATCTCGAGACCCCACAAAGCCAGGTGTGGTGGTGCACGCTTGCAGTGGTGAGGAGGCAGAGACAGGAGGGCTCCGGGGGCCCCCTGGCAAGCCAGCCTCGCTGAGTCAGTGAACTCTGGGCTCAGTGAGAACCTGTCTCAAAGAACACGGTGGATCGGGCTGGAGAGATGGCTCAGCGGTTAAGAGTACTTGCTGCTCGTCCAGAGGTTCTCAGTTTGGTTCCCAGCACCCACACTCCAGAACCACCTGTAACTGCAACTCCAGGGCAGCCTGGGCTGTTGTTCCCTGCCCCGCCCCCGCCCCCAACACACACACATAAATAAAAACAAAATAAATGTTAAAATCCTGAGGAACAATGCCTGAAGTTGGTCTTTGATCTATACGTGAGTGCATGCACACATACACACACACACAAAGTACAAATATGCACACACACACAAGTATGCTGAAATATTAAATATAATCAAGAAAACAATCACTTCAGGGGTAATATAATTTTATATGTCATCTCAACAACCCTAGAATGTATAGATTTAGAGTTTTATTTTCCATATTGTTTGTAATACTCCAAGGATAATTGCAAATCACTCTCTTCATTTCATGGGTGATAAAAATGAGCCATGGAAAATGTCTCCAAGAAAAAATTAAAAAAAAACAAAGCTCATCAAGTAGTTATTCTCATTGATTTTTACAATTAAAAAGTACAACGTACTGTTAAGAAAAGAATTTCCATGACAGCTATGTGTCAAGTCAATCTCAACTTTTAGAGCTTAGTCACACAAGTTAATTTGTGTGCGTGTGGCATGTGTACGTGTGTCAACACGTTCCATATCTGGGTTACATCCTGAAGATGCCGAAGTTGGTCTTCTGGATTGGCGCGTTGAGGGCTGCACTGATGCTAAGTCCCAGAACCAGCCTGGTGTCCACGGGATCAATAATCCCATCGTCCCACAGCCTGTGGAAAGATGGAAACGGTCACTATGAACTCGCCATCCAGCCGCCATCCCTCCTTGTCGTGCTCAGAATCGCTGAGAGGATTCCCTCCCACAGTGCAGAGAGCTCTTGACCAGTGCCTGCACACTGGAGTCACCGACGGGAAGTCATCTTTGAGTGGAAGAAGAAAAGAATGGCAATGGTCTCACACGGCTTGAAGGATGACTTCCGGTTCCCTTGCTACTCACAGAAATGTAGCGATCACATGGATCTGCTTTTGTCATGAACATGGAGAGTCCCCTAAACAACCCAGCCACCTTACCGCTAAAGGAGAATTACCCAAAATTCTTAGCAGCTGGGAGATCACTACATAAGCCTCCCTACATTTTTTTAATAAAATAAGTAATTTAAAATGTCACTCTTTATTTTTTGCTACAATGGAAAAAAAATAACCTTAAACTGCTTTGAAGAGAAATTTTTGAGTAGAGATTTTAGTTTGTTCTCACTGACATCCTCAAATGTATAAAGAAAAATGAATGAGGAATAATACTTTTTTTTTAAGTTGCTTGTTTTTCTTTTTAAAGACAGGTCTCACTCAATAGGTCAGGTTTACCTGAAACTTGTGATCCTCCTGCCTCAGCCTTCTGCAGATGTGAACCCCCTTGCCAAATGAGGAATGCCATCCTTTGGGGTTTATTAGTAAACGACAGTTTCGCCTTCTCTACACAAACTGCCTCTAGGGTCTGGACGGCACATCAATTATCAAACACTGGCAGCCAGGGATCTCATCTTTGCTCATAAAACATTCATCACAGGGACACTAAAGTATCAATGGCCAATCAGCAGAAGGTTGTTTTTGGAACTGTGAATAGGTGGATTGATTGATGATGATCCCTTGGGAGCTTGGGAGCAGCAGAACCCTCCAAGCAATGATGGAAGGGCTTGTAAATGGCAGCCATTAAAGGCTGTCCAAGGGAGAGTCAGTCAAATGCCTGGGAAAGTCACAGATGTCCACGTGTGCCATGGAGGATGAAGGGAACACGGGGCAGGGGCTGAGCATCGAAGCACTGGTCTAGTATGTGTGAGGCTTGATCCCCAGAATAACAGGTAATGAAGCAGAGGCGCCAATAACAGGAGATACTAAGCCAGGCGGTGGTGGCGCATGCCTTTAATCCCAGCACTCGGGAGGCAGAGCCAGGTGAATCTTTGTGAGTTCAAGTCCAGCCTGGTCTACAAAGTGAGATCCAGGACAGGCACCAAAACTACATAGAGAAACCCTGTCTTGAAAAAACAAAAAACAAACAAACAAACAAACAAAAAACAACCCAAAGAAACAAAAAGCAGGAGCTACTCCAGAAACTTGGCTTCTACCACATTCTACCACATTCAAACCTAAGCAAGTCAGGGAACCACTGCTAATCTGAGATTGACCAAACACAAGAACATCCCAAGCCAGCTTGAAAATCATCTTTAGGAGAAAGCTGCTGTCTCCAGGCCAACCACTGTTCCAATTAACAGTACGATTAAGCACCAACAAATTAACACACAAACCCTCCTGTCTTTCAACATTGACTTCCAAAGATACATCTATGCAGCCATGCTCACTGATGCCTTGAATGCAATCCATTAACAAGTATTAACCTCAGTGTGACAATAATAAAGGATGCAATCTTTCCCAAGAGGTGATTCACTTTAGGCATTAGAAAACAAGCTCATGGCTCCTATGGAATTCTCTATTTTTCAAGTTGAATATTTCAACTGACCCTGAGCATTTCAGCCAAAGTCTCACGTGAAGAACTGTCAGTAAGCTTCTATATATGCTTTGTATTTTATTTAAATCTCTTACATGATTTTCTACAGCTCCTCTGCCTCTACTGGCTGCTACTACTGAACGTCTGTTTACATTATGGCAAAGTGACGTACATCTTTGTTATTCAAACCAAAGATTATGAAGTACGTTGTTACTAATTAAATGAACCAATGAAGCCCACAATATCTGTCTATGGGGGGAAAAACACATACACACAATTAGCATGAAGACAAAAAGAATTTTTGAAAATTCACAAATATGCTCAGGATGCAGCTCTGACAGTGGAGTGTGGACCGACCATGCTAGAGGCCCGGGTCCCTCCAGGTCCAGGGCCTGGTCAACCCCACCCCCAGCACTGCATAAACTGTGGTGGTGACATGGGGGTCTGTAATCCCATCACTCCAGGGGTAGAAGCAGGGGGATGGGGAGTTCAAGGTCACCCTTACACTTAGCCAGTTATTACTGAGCCAATCTGGGCTATAATGAGATCCTCTTGCCAAATAACAAAAATCCCAAATGTTATTATTTGAACTCAACCCGATAAACAATACACTTTAGATCGGGCAGTGGTGGCGCACACCTTTAATCCCAGCACTCGGGAGGCAGAGCCAGAGGTAGATCTATCTCTGTGAGTTCGAGGTCAGCCTGGTCTACAAAGTGAGATCCAGGACAGGCACCAAAACTACATAGAGAAACCCTGTCTCAAAAACCAAAACCAAAACCAAAACCAATACACTTTAGTCTTTGTACTCTACTGTCAAGAGCAATGCTGGCCATGGGGGATGAATTCCAATGACTGAAATGGATTCTAACTTTCTTATTTTCTTCCCCCTTCTCTCTAGTCTGCCTTTACCAGTAAAGGGCATGATTCAAGGCATAACCTAATTTTAAAAGACACTGGTATTTATTCTTTTCTCCATCTGCCCAAGGGAAGAAAGAAGACATGGCTTAGATTTGTCTTTATAACACTGAACATTACAGTTATTGGAAAAACCATCTGAAAGCTCGCCCCAGCGGTCTCCAGCTGGGACAGGCAGAGAGAATTTATTACCTCATTATGATTAGGCTGCGCACAAAACAAACAGCCATCAGCCGCAGTGGTGTCTGAGGTAATTACTCGGCACTGACATGTGGACCCTGGCTGTGACTAATCACCTTCCGAGTGTGCAAGCACACTTGTTAACCAGTGCCAATATGTGATCAGTTAAGCTCACGCTTAAAACAGGGGAGCGAACAAACAATGGGGGGGGGGCCAAGAGAAATCCATGTGCTTAAGCAGAGATGAGGATCAACTCCTGAAGGTGTAACACCCAGGATCAGAACGCCTCTTCTCAGTTCCTGACATGGTCCACCTCTGGCTACAGGGCCATACCACTCTGCGGATACCCTAACTGCGGTGGGATGTGGGGAAAATGGAGGTGGAACTACAGCGCAAGGAAGCCTGGGAGGAGGGCGGCGGTTTAGCATGAACGAATGATAGTATAAAAGTAACCGCTTGTCCAGGCAATATTTTCGTTATTGAAACAAGGTCTTTCTATGTAGCACAGGCTGACCTCAAACTTCAGTTCTCCTGCCAGAGATGCCCAAATGCCCAGTCAGACACTAAGAAGGTCAACCATCCCAAGAGCTGCTGAAGTTTCTGAGGCTGCTGCCCTGGCTGCCAGGAATCCCCCACCCCTCAGGGATTGAGAGAAGGCCTGCTCCCACCTTGCGCTGGAGTAATAAGGGTTTCCTTCCTCTTCAAACCTCTTGATGATGGGCTCTTTCAAAGCTGCCTCTTCAGCACTGGAGAACTGAAAGAAAACAGACAACAAGCCAGTGTCACTGGTGCTGACTCCCCTAAGTAACCTCGTAAAGACACGCTCTGTGAACAGTTATGGTGTACCTAACATTTGCACAGTGACAGATCGCAAATGATGCTTTAACATATAGGGTCTTGCCGGGGACACAGGTTTAATTGTCAAAGACAACACACTGAGGTCATACAACACAAAGCCAAAACCAACGGTGTCACACGTCACTGTGTTCCTGCAGGGTACAATAAATAGTGAATGCGAGTCATATTATATAGCTAAAAAGCATTTAACAATCTCTAGTTAAAAAGGAGAGGGGCAGAGCATGGTGACACACGCCTTTAAACCTAGCACTTGGGAGGCAGAGGCAGGTGGATCTCTGCGAGTTCCGGGACAGCCAGGGCAACACAGAGAAACCTTGTCTCGAAAAACCACATCAAACCAAACAAAAACAAAAAAGCCTGGCACAGTGGAGGGCACCTTTAATCCTAACTCTTCATCGGAGAATTCATTTTTCAACTGTGAAATACTCGAGGGCTAGGGATGTAGGGTGGTACAGCACTTGCCTAGCATTTGGCTTCAACCCCCAAAATAAATAAGTAAATAAACAGCTATACTAGAAACACATGACTTACTTCAAGTAAACCTTGCCCTCCCTCACACACATACTTAAGTGGAGAGGTTAACAGCTGGAGGGAGAATGGCATTTGCATAGATGAAAACCGACGATTTAAATATCTATACATCAAATGAACCAAAGACTGGGATTGCTTTTGTTTGCTAAAGTTCAAACGTGCCTTCAAAACATCAGGCGGACTCACTCCACCACCTACACTACCAACAGCACCCCCTTTGGCCTATCCCACCTCGACACACACACACACAAAGCAGAGATAGCACTTTGCTTCAATACTAGCTGGCCCTAAGGTGAATTTAAAACACCAACTTAAGTCTACAGAGTTCCTGCTGCCAGGTTGGGACCAAGAGGCAGGCTGAGGAGACAGTTCAGTGGGTAAAAGCACTTGCCTCAGAACCATGAGGACCTGAGTTCAAATCCCTAGCATCCATGTAACAGCTGGACATGTAGCGCAAGCTGTAATCCCAGCTGTTCTATGTGGAGATGGGAGATGGAGCCAGGAGACTCCCTGGAAGCTCACAAGAGAGCTAGCCTAGTGTGCACAGCAGAAAAACAACAGAGACCCTGTCTCAAACAAGGTGAAAGATGAGGACAGTACCAGAGGTTATCCTGACCTCCCATGCAAAGGCATTTTCATATATGAATGTGTGCATGCACACGCACACGCACACACACACACACACACACACACACACACACACACACAAAGATAAGGAGGGGTGAGAGACATGAGTGACTGTGCACCACTCCAGCTCTGCAGACCCCATCACTGACCACACATGATCCCTGTGGCGCACACCGAGGAGGTATCTTTCCTATGATGAGACAGTAGCCCGCATAAGCCGTATCAAGAACACACAGCTGACATTTCAGGACCTGGTGCTTAAACACAGCCATTTAAAGTCATCAACTAAACACACCTACAGAATACCTGAAGAGACTCCATTTGAAGGGCAGCCACCCTGATTTGTCTCTCGTCACGTTTACACTCGTTTCCTTCCACTTTCCCACAGCTGTACTTTGACAGAATGCTAATGCTATTCAGCTCTTAGTAGGTAACTGAATCTCTCACAGGGACCCTGAACAACAATGTAAAACTAAGACAGAAAATACAGGTCTGCTGCTTTGGACCCAAAAGGAGTTTCCTTAGATCTCACTACCTACAAAAGAGTGAGAAGTCAGTGTGTCTGTGTCTGGTGCTCGGGAATTTCAGGGGTCACAGGTATGGGTCAGTGGTACCGTGCTTGCCCGGCATGCTTGAGACCGGGGAGTGGAGCCTCATCACCCTCCCTATGGACACACAGGCAGCCTGGGGGCTCCGCTGGTGACGGCCAAGCCCACATGAAGAAAGAAGTCACTTACCTGCTTTCCCTCCCGCGCTTTTTGGTCTCTTGCCACGGTGGCTAGCACAGTGGCTGCCTGCTCTCCTCCCATCACTGAGATACGGGCATTTGGCCACATGTAGAGAAATCTCGGGCTGGGAGAAAAGACAAGAATCATCAAGTTCATCACCCAGGACAATTAAGCCTGGTGGCAAAGGCCTGTAAGCCTAGCACCACTCCAGATTAAAGATCGAGTGTGCAGTGTCATTTTATATCCCAAGCCTGGAATAAACTGATAAGTTTTTGGTTGTTTGTTTGTATACAGGGTCCTCTTATAGCCCAAGCAGGCCTCAGATCTGCTGTGTAGCAAGGCTGGCCATGAACTCCTGATTCCCCTACCTCCACTTGCTAAGAGCTAGGATTACAGGCCTATGCCACCAACTGCCTGGCTTTAACATGGCCATTGGTAATTACACCTGAAACACATTTGCTTGTGTCAAAGAATGCTCTGGGGACCACCTACCTATAGGCTCTGCCACACATCCCGTAGTTTCCAGCCCCATAGGATCCCCCAATAATGATGGTTATCTTGGGCACTTTGGCACAGGCTACAGCAGCCACCATCTTGGCACCATCTTTGGCGATCCCTTCGGCTTCATAGTCTCTACCAACCATGAATCCTAGGAGGGAGAACAGAAACACAGCCTTGAGCAATGAATGGGTGCGCACGCAGAAATCAACTCCACCGAGGTACGGTCAAATCCTGGCTTAAACTGACTTTACTATAAAGCTTCTTAGACTCACAAGGCAGTCACATGAGAAGTACGTACCCCAACCAACCTGTACTTTACAGGGTTGAAATAAAAATTCGTCTCCCCATTTTTTAGATGTCTTTAAAACACTTTGTTTCAATAACACACAGATCTCCGAGCAACAGAAGGAAGCAATCTGTCTTCGAGAGAACATCTCAGCGCAGAGGCTTGACGGGGAGAGAGACCGTGACATCGCCACGGGAAGGTACCGCCCGCCAAGCCAGCCTGGAAGGTTTCCATAGCCACTGACCTGGTTTAAAATAGAGACTGCTCCTTTTGCAGCGCTGCTTAAAACTTTGATGAAATAAAGATTAATGTTTCATGGGGATGCTGAATCCCTGCCAGGGGCTCAACAGCAAAATTTTGAAAAATGGTTTTTCTTTGTATTGACAAGATTCCTGTTTCCTCAAGCCCCAACTCTGAGGAAAAGTGCTCCACAGCTGTAGCATGCATTCCAGGACAGGGGCCATCCTTCAGGCTCAGGGTCTCCCTCCCAGCCTGAGGCTCTGGGGGAGGCATTTCTTTCCCCGACATATCTAGACTTGCTTGTCTAACTGACGCTCTGCCCTTGGTTGGCAAATCCCCAGCCTTGTGACATCAAATTCAGTCCAGCATCCCGAGGGAGGAACTGTGCGTGCTGGGACACTGGAGGGACCACAGCAGGGCCCCTTGCCTTTGCTGAGGTCTGCCACTCCGGCCACCCTTCAGAGCAGCTCAGAATTGCTTTGTTCCGTGCCTCTTGACTTTCCAGAACATTCTATCACAGCTGTCCCCAAGAATCAGCTCTTTTCAGACCCTCACCTGACCAACTCTACAATCTGCCTCCAAAAGAAGAGAAGAAGTCATTTCGTCTGGTTTTCTCAAATCCTCCTTCCTACCGTGTAAACACACACACACACACACACACACACACACACATATAACTCTGTACAGTCATGCTTCCTATCTCCCTCTGTTCTTAACTCTGTAGGAAAACAACAACAACAACAAAACAGAGTGGTAGTATTCTTCCCTGAGAGCCCTTCCCACTCTCGGGAATTCTTAGTTGCCCTTAAAAAAAAAAAAATCCGTTTGCACTACAGAAAAGGGAGGGAGATGGGGAGAAAACCAGAGTGGCTTGAAGACTATCCTGAGCCTTCCCTTCTCTCTAGGTGTTCTCTATTCATTCTGACGAAACGTACTTTCATCCCTAGCCAAGAGGCCTCTCCTGAGCCCGAGACTGATTCAGTGGCATAGCGTCCATCCATCCACACACCAGTGTCTCACAGGTCCCTCAAATGCAATGCTGCAGAACACAACGCAGCCTCTGCTCCAAAAACAGCCCACACAAAACAAAACAAAATGAAAATGGGAAAACTGTCTAAGCAAATGTTTAACTTCCTGGTGGTGAGTCACTGTCAGAAACGAAGTCCCTAAGAGCGGTGAACTTCAGGGACCTTTCTGTCTGTTCTTAGTAGGTCACCATGGAGGGAACTCTCAGGTCACCATCTGGAACTCATTCCTGTCAAAGTTCATCAAGGGCTGAGGATGTGGTCAGTGACAGGGTACTTATCTAGCATGTTTACGGCCCTGGGTTCTATCCCAAACACTGGAAAAACAAAACAATAATCACACACACACACACACACACACACACACACACACACACACACACACACACACACACAAACCATCTAACCTACCTTGAACTTGAACATAACACAAAATGAAAGATGCTTTTGCACCATTACTATATAAGGTCCTTCTCAAGGTTGAGAGGCCTGGATGGTATACATGATGAGCCTGCCTTACCTCTACAACTAATTAAAAGCCTCTCTGTTGCTGGGCATGGCAGTGGATGTCTTTAATCCTAGAACACAGAAGGCAGAGGAGGCAGGCAGATTTTTGTGAGTTTCAGGCCAGCCCAGTCTAGTTAGTGTGTTCATGGCAAGCCAAGGCTACCCAGTGAAACCCAGTTTTAAAAAATTGTCTCTCTGTCCCAAGGAAAGGAAGATTTTGGTAGCCAATGTATCTGAGATGTGTGTCTACATTAACACAATGCAAAATGGCAGAGCAGAGAATCTCTAAACCCTACAGCAAGAGGCCTTCAAAATCAACCTACTCCAGCTTAGGATCATCTATGGAACATGAAATTCAGAGGCATAAAGGAACTCGCTCTGGTCACAGGTCCTGCCACTCTTCGGGGTTAAAACGCAAGCCCCCAGGCTTCAATGCAAACATACATTTTCCAAAGACATCACTGATGGAGCCATCTCCCCAGTGCTGAAGTAAAGTGCTTACCGTGAGGCACAAGGACCTGATTTTCATCCCTAGAACCCACACAGAATGCCAGGTGGTATGGTGTACATGTGTACACCCAGTGCTGGGAGGACAGAAGCGGAGGCTCCTAAGAGAACACTGGGCAGCCAGTCAGAGACTCTACCTCAAAGAACAAGGTGGACAGCTAAGAGATCACTGGGCAGCCAGTCAGAGACCCTACCAACCTCAAAGAACAAGATGGACAGCTCCTAAGGAATATTTGAAGTCAACCACTGGCCTCTAACGCGCACATGTGCGCACACCTCATAGGATAGATAGATAAGTGGTTGATATTATTACAGATAGAATTAACTGTATGGTGAGAGGTAAGGAGATGCCCACAGCAGGTGCTTGGAATCATTAGGATACTGAGGCAGTGAGTTGGGTAAGACAGGGGACACCCTGCTGCTCCCTGGTTGAGAGGCAGATATGAACAGGAGTCAAGAGAAGCCATTTGAAAGTTTGTGAAGCACACAATTCGGAAAGTGCTCCACTCAGAACACATGAGATAATCTCAGACTACTCCGTATTCATGAATACTCTCTGCGTCAACATGAGCCACCGTGGACTGTGAAGCTTTGGACCAGATACACACAAGCCGAAGAAATGCTCACCGGTGATGTTCTGGAGGAACAGCAGGGGGATATTTCTTTGGCAGCACAACTGGACGAAGTGAGCACCCTGTAAACCAAACATCAAAACACCTGTTCGGTAAAAACAAATGCACTCCTACCAAGCATCCCCCCATGCCCACACTTCCAGTCAGAGACAAGGAAGAGCACAGCCCGTGTGGCTAGGCTGACCTCTCGTTTACAGTAACAGTTCGGTGCTGCCCTGTCACCAACAGGACATAAGCGACTGTGGGCTGTCCTTCACTCACTTGACCTAATGTCCTGTGAGGTCCGGGGCATGGAGCCGTGAGACAACTGCTGTGTCAGGATGAAATCAACCTCACACTCAAACAGCACGTGAGCTCAAATAACAGAAGGAAAGGGCCCTGTTACCATGAACAGCAAGAACATGCTCTCATTTTCCAGTTCTCCACTTCAGAAAAGGCGGGGTGCCAGCTCTCTGGGGCGTCAAGGCTGACGGGTGACCATTTGACATTTCCTGCGCCTCAAGACTTACCGATACAATCCAAATAAACAGAACTTTTAGATTAGGTCACTGTTAGAGACTTCTGGCCTTGAGGTTAAGAAACTAGTCTTCACCTATCTTTTTAACCATTCATTCCCTTGTGTTTTCTTCTTCTGTTTTCACAAATCCCTTTACCTCTTCTCTCTTCTAGAAAGGCCCTGGCAGGGACAAAACTGCAAGGTAATTGCTCAGCTTCAGTATGACTGTTTATAGAAATGAGGAAATCACAGAGACCTTTGGGGCCTATTTCAATAAATGAAATGTCAGACTGGGGCCAAATATGACTTCTCAAGGGTTTACCTGTGCCAAGGCGGCAGACAGACCAGACTGTCTGTCTAGCTCTGGCCTGATATTTACGCTACAGAAATGAATACACTATATACTCGTGTGTGTGTGTGTGTGTATTCTATATTTTATCTTTTTTATTTTTTTGGACAGGATAGGGTATTTCTATGTAGTCCTGGAACTCTCTACATAGACTAGGCTGATCTTGAATTCACAAAGATCCTGTCTCTGCCTCCCGAGCAGTGGGATCAAAACCATCCACCACCACACCCAGCTTTTTACGTGCGTGTGTGTGTGTGTGTGTGTGTGTGTGTGTGTGTGTGTGTGTGTTCTTCAAGCTGTTATTCCAAGAATACTTAATATCTTTTAAAACACCAAAGGACCTTTTAGGGGTCATTCGTAATAAGATTATGGGTAATTTTTTGAAGCAGGGTCTCTCCACACAGCTCAGGCTGGCCTTGAACTACCCTCCTACCTCAGCCTCCCACATGTAGGACTACAGGAGTAAACTACACACCCAGATGATTTTTCTTTTCTTTGGGTTTGTTTTCATTTTAGAATTGAGTTGAGGAAACTATATGAACAGCAGACTATAAAGATTAGTTTTATTGTTAAACATTTCTTTAAAGACAAATTCATCCTTGATCAGCCCAAGAACTTACAAGCCCGTTCCTCTATCAGTAAGGGGAACTGCTTTGCTTACTGAAAAGGAAAGACACACCTTTTCTGTTGTTGCTGCAAAGTTTTATCAAAGTGCATGAGTTACATTTCACATGCTTAGGAGAATCTGAGACAACCAATGTGAAGCCCAATCCCCAAAAAGTAAAAATAAAGGATGACCGAAGAGTTCACATCTCAGAACCACCCACGCAGGGTATCAGAACCTCTCCGCCATGGAGGGCCTATATATAGAATGAGGGACTCTCAGGGCAAGAATTCCCTGCATTCTTGGTACACTTCCCTGTAAGCAATTCCAATCCCAGCCCCTCATAGGGATTGTCCTGAAACACCCGACAGACTTTAACAGTGCGTCACCAGCTCCTCACACCATGCTGACGTCAACTACCATAGAAACCATGTCCAACGCTATAAAGCTCTCATAAAATCCATTTTAACTTATTATGTTACCTTCAAAATTAATTATGTTAAAGCCTAAAATCTTACTGCATTCAACAGCACTTGCCTTTTTTGCAGACTCAGAAAACAAAACTCCATTGTTTCCAACGATGCCTATGGGGTATCCAAATATTCGAGCAAATCCTCAAGAGAAAATGCAAAAAAAGAGTTAGGTTTTTCAGGGTTTTCTTCGTTTGCAACAGAGACATACTACACATTCTTTAATTTGAGATCAATGCTAAAATGTGAATAGAGGTCATCTACGGTATAAAACAGCTCCTGTCACAGTGCTTTATTCTTAAAGGTACCAGGTTTTTTGTTTTGTCTATGTGTCTCGAAAATCCATGCTCTACGTAGGGCTATCTTTATTTACTTAGTTTGAGTAAATGACTCTTTCGGAATATGCACATAACACACGTGAGTGCCCCCAGTGCACCAGAGACCAGGGTGCCCTGAAATATTTCTTTTTAAAGTTTGAAATATTTCAAACTTTAAAGAAAATCTTTAAAAAGAATATTCTGATCTTTTCTTCTATCTTCGTCCCTGGATGCCATCTCCCTATCACCAACTACACTTCCATTAGGACTCCAAACACCCCGAGACACACACACACACACACACACACACACACACACACACACACACACACACACACACACACACACACAAAAGGAAGAGGGAAAACCCAGCCTGCCATTTTGTGAGGCAGGTGCTTCAGGTGATTTCAGAAAAGGCTATTTCGCAAAGCAGATGAACCTGGTTAGAAAAAAATTCTTTCCCCTTTTCAACAAGCCTGGGTCCAACCAGAAACAGGTGTCAAGTGTTGAGAGCCCAAGAACTTACTGGCTATACCTGGACGATGAGTCAAAGGCACTGTCTACCCTTGGACTCAGCCTCTAGGCTCCAGGGCACAGCTAAGCTGCCCACCACAAAGCAGGTATTCTAAGTATCACACAAAGAAAACAAATAAAAATTGAGTCAACATATGGATTGAGTCAGAATGCTGAATTTTGAATGATAGGCTATTTTCTTTAGTCTTGCCTGGATTTTCGTTTTTATTGCCATGATTTTTTATTATGATAGAACACGCTTTGATGGCCACGTAGGATTCTCTGTGGTTTTCAGGCCTAAAGTTCCAGCCAGAGGCCTATGTATGATGAAATCCTGAGTGTATTGACCCTTTAGAAGCCTCTGAAGAGGGGTACTTCCAAATAGTCTGTATAGTGATCCACCCTGAGTCTGGCCCCACCCACAAAGGGATAGAAATCTAGCACATGATGCTACCTCTGCGGACTCTTAACCACTTACATGCTCAGCCCTCCCTAGGTCCTGCGTGGGGCAAGAGTGGAGGTCGAGGCACGGACAGACAGGCTGAGTAGGGCGCATGCTCCTACTTGTGCCAACCTCTCCATCGAGGAAGGGCCTTTATTAACTGACCCAAATAGGAAAGTAGGATGTTACAGAAATCCTCCTGGGCCTCACGTGAGTATAGAGGCTGGAGGGAACCTTAAGGAGCTTGCAGAAACACCTGAGCCTCTGACATCTGGTCTCCACTCTCCCCCTTCAAGCCTCCTACTCAACTCTTGCTCCTCTGACTCCCCCAGCCTTACATGAATTCCGGTAGAATGGAGAAGAGTTGGGGGAACTGGCTGTCCCTGATGCAGCGATACAAGAGTGCCTCAGTCTTTTAGCAGGTACCAGGCAAACACATAAAAGGAGATGACAGGGACAGCCCATCCATCTTGGAGGAAGTGGAGAAGCCCTGGCTTGTCTTAAACTGCTACACAATGAGGAACACATCCTGCATTGCTGGCGGACTAATCCCGTCTATATATCAAACAAAAAGCTCTTGATCACTTAAACACCTAAAGAGAAAAGCATAAATTCCCCTTCCGCATGAACCATCCTCTCAGAAACTGAGCCAGGAGAAATTGCCAAGGTTTAGTCCTAAGCCTCCACATATGGCTGCAATTTGGATTTCTACAGCTTCGCTTTCCCTGTTCTGATAAGTTTTATACAGAGTTACTACTGTATTTTCAGGCTTTTTACAGTCTAATAAAATTCACAAAAATCGTTCTGCCATTTTCCACTGGTAGGTTACTCTGAGTCTAGCATCTGTTTGAAACGGTTTCCTTCAAAGGCTGACAACCCCAGCACCTTAGACTGAAGAACTAACTTGTATACACACCCTGTTTTTCCTGACACAACACACTGTCCTGCATTCTCAATTTGGTGTTTGAATGCATCCCTTAAGAGGGGGCTGGAGAGATGGCCTCGAGGTTAAGAACACTTACTGCTCTTGCAGAAGACATAGGTTCAACTCCAAGCACCCATATCAGGTGGCTCACAACTGCCTGGATATCCAGGGTATCCAATGCCCTATGCCTCCATGGTCACCAGGCACGCACACGGTCCATAAACATATGTAGGCAAACATTCATATACATAAAAAAATAAACCTTAGGAAACAAAAATTATCTACAGGGAGGCTGTGGGAAGACTGAACTCACTCCACAGCCTTTGGTGAAACTACACATTCCATAAAACCCCAGATGCACTAGAGGTAAACAGCCAGGACACAGCTGGATGCTTGAAAATAATTGCTACCCAGAGAACAAAAAGCATGACAGATACTCTGCTCCTGTTATTGCAAGGCCACAAAGCCACAGATAAGAGTCCACACCACAGTATCTGGCCATCATCACTGTGAGCTCTTTGGGTCCAGGAATCCATTCGCGAACAGATCATCTGTCTAAAGCAGCATCTGCTGACAACTGACTCACAAGTTTGTGCCTTCCTGGATAACAGAGCTCATGCCAGGAGAATGGAGCCTTGAGACAAGCGATGACTTACTTTTGACGCAACAGAAAGTGTTTGTTATTTTCAACTCTTTGCTTTTGTACCTGTAACTAGTGTGTCTCCATAGAAGGCCTTGAACTCACTGAATCTGCTCCCATCCACAATTCTGGCAATGACCTAAGAGGAAAAATAACAATGCTCCTGAGCAATTACATCACGAAAGCATTTCTGCACCGGAGTTATTTATGAGGAAGGCAATTCACAGTGAGGCGTCACTCTCCATCTCACGCTACACAGAAAATCTCTTCAGAATTTCCCTTGACTGGCGTGGTTCGTGCCCCAGGTCATCCCACACTGTGATGGAGTAGAGACTCCACCGCGGTACTGCACACAAGAGAAGCAGGCAGAGAACCTGGGGGCTGGTAGCTGGGCCCAGAGCTCCAGGGGCCGGTTCAGTTCCTTGGCAGGGGTTCAAAGAGTCAATGAAAACCCAGAGCATAACTAAGGGCTTGGAGTGAGGAATGTTGGTTGGCTCCACATGTGACCAGATGTTCCAGGGTAAGTCACTTATTCAGAAAAAAACGTTTCTATACTCAATGCCATGGAGGAGATGAAGAAGGGGTTCTGACAGCTGGGAAAATAGGTGAACTGGTAATAAAGGAACCTGTGAAAATGATGCTGAGACAAACAGCTGGCTCTGACTCCAGCTCTACCACAAGGAAACTAATCACAAACCCTTAAAGACCCAGGGATGCAGCTCAGTGGCAGAGTATTTGATGAGCATGTTCGAAACCCTGGGTTCCAGTCTCAGCACTGCCTCCCCCCTCCAAACAGTCCATAATGCCCTGTAAACCTGTCTGGGACCCCACCCTCTATAGAGGATAACTTTTAAAAAGTAATAACTAGAACACAATGTCTCTGAGTAAAAAGTAGCTGTTGTTACTATTAAGCCTCAATAAATTTCATTGATCCTCAATATCAACCAGCTGAAGAACTGGGTACATATATTGTTAATCTGAAAGGTGCACACATTTCTAGAGAGTTTACCCTTGAGTCTCCATCACACAAGTCTTTTAGCAGAGCTCATGCTCAGCACGCTGAGGCCCTGACTTCAATCCTAGCACCAAAAGAGAAGACTTACACACAAAGCCTATTTCACGCTTCTCCAGAACCCCTTTGAGAGGGTCTGTATTACTACACAACACTCATGCTCCCTTAGCTGAAATCTGAGGGACTCATCCCAGCATCTCTCTCCGCAGAAAGTAAAAGCTTACCTTAAATTACTTTTTAGTTATTTTCCTGACTATGGGAGCAAAACAACTCTTGGTGCTGCAGTCCTCTTCAAGTGAACCTTTTGACAAGCAATTAACACATCACAGCTGTCAATCTTTTGCGTGAAGATGGAGCTCCTCAGAGGCCCCAGCAACCCAGGGCCACTTAGTGTAAAACAACCTCAGACTGGCTTTATAATTAATACATAAAGTACATTAATTACCTTCAAAAGAACTCAAGCTTCAGGAACAGACAAGTAATAGGGTGATAGTCTCAATTCTAGCAGCAGAAACCGATATTGGAAAGGCTGGGTCCCCATGGCGTCTGACTAAGAGAACGAGCCCCAAAGCTCAAGTTTTGCAGCTCAGATTCCAGCATCGCTGCATCTCCGTGTGCTAGGGAGGCCTCTCTGTGAGGCTCATTTATAATAGGAAAAATGGAAAC